>NW_027532593.1:1139948-1141874 GCF_008692635.1 Crocuta crocuta
GGAATATTTCAAAGTATTCCTGATTATCTTTTCCTCGCTTCCATAAAGGAGAGAGAGTAAAGTATTTCTAATTACCTACAAAGCTAATTGAATAGTAAAATCACTCTCAGTAGCAAACAGAAGTGATGTTTCAGATGTTCCTACTGATTCTTGACTGAAAGATTTTAAGTTTATACAGTTTTCTCTCTTTTTTAAATCACACCTTTATTGATTGTTTTAAAACCTACATTGTTATTTTAAACGTGTGACTATGAGTTTCTTGAAGTATTTCCATGTGATTGTCCATCATTTGTACTAATCCCATTGATTTTGTTTTCTTTGGAAGTTTTCTCTCTGTATTGCAAAGACTTTATTTTAAAGTTTTCTAACTTAAAGAAGTAGTGTGATTTTGGAAAAAGTGGTGACTGGGGGTCAAAATATCTGAGTTCTGTCATTGACTCTATCATGAAGTTCAGATCAGATAGTTGATAGATACATTTTCTTTACTACAATGAGAAATTTAAAAGGAATTGGACCAGGTGGATTTACTTTTTGTTCCAATTTGGATCAGCAAGTAAATGATTTCCAAATTGAGGTTAGTAGAAAAGACTATTGTAAATAGAATGATGAAACATCTGGCTACAGCTGCAAAGATCATGTGAAATGTCACTGATAACAAATGTTCATATGAGACCCTTTATTCCATGGCCTTAATCTTGACACCCAGATAGGAGTTACAGGGACATCAATCCCTTTCTGCAACTGCTGGTACTATTTCTTATGCTAATGTTGGTTCCATTTATAGGAAATTTCCCTCTTGTCTAATCTCTGTCTCTGACAACTTGAACATATCCATTGAAAAGAAAGATGATAGGAGACAAAGAAGAAGCTATGGTTTAAGGGAAAGGGAAAGATTTTCACTTTGTGATAGAAGCAGATCATCTGAATATAGTAACCCATCTTTCTAAGATTAAATAAACTGAGTTCAAACTGTCCTCAGCACCTACCCTTTTCAAGAAAGGTAATTTTGACCGAAATATATTTTTGACTTTTATTCTCCATCTTGAAAAATAATGGAATTACTGTCCATATGCACTGGTCTGAATAAAATGTTCAGTGATCTGGAATTCATGCACAGGAAGAACAGCTGATGTGGGGAAAGCGCTGCGAGATAACAGAATTCACTATTCTAAATGCATCCTCAAGAGAATTGAGAGGCACTAATATTACTCATTGCACACCTTCTGTGCTAGGTGCCTGCATAATCACAGCATTGAAATTGACATATTTGTCACACGCAATCATATTGGAAACTTTCGGAAGCCATAAATAATGGCCAGGGCACCTATAATATTTTCTAGATGCAGAGACAAGGCACTTAATCTTGATGTAATCTGCACAAGGTAGAGCCCAGGGGCATTCTGTGCTCATGCCTGGGTTATTACATGACACCCAGAGCTCCCCAAATTCAACGAGCCTCTTTGGGTGAGATGAAATCTTACAAGAATATCTGCTACAGCTTCACTGCCTTAGAGATAAATAGTCCTAGTGAGATGATTATATATACTTCTTTAAAAGATTCCCTGAGATAAATATTCATGTATTCACGAATACTTTCTTTTAAGAAGTAATTCTTGTTGGCCATATATCCTACATGCCTGACCCTGATCCAAGAATATATTTATTTTATTAAATATACATAAAATTATATATAATTTTAATTAATACTTAAAAGATATTTATTAGAGAGAAACTAATTTTTACCATTATTTTATGGATGAGAAAATTGTGCACAAGANCTTCTAAGAGTATTCCATAGAGAAACATTCTCTTTGTGGAAAATATTATTAGTCTATTACCCTTCGTTGTGTTGTTAGCATATTTACAAAGAAATTCGGCTGGAACACTGACCCCACCCCCCCACCCCACCAGCAATGTTTCAAAGTA
>NW_027532593.1:1142079-1163314 GCF_008692635.1 Crocuta crocuta
AAGTTAAGGGCTGGTGTTAATATTCCATAAAAAGCAATGGATTTTAATGATTGAAGGTGTGGTTTCAGAGGCTCTATTTTTAAAAAAATAAAACCCCATCTGTTCTACCTATTACTTCTGTGACATTAAGCAATATATTTAAATTTTCTTCACATCAGTATTTTCATTGGTAACATGTGGATAGTAATTATGGCTATCTCAAGGGTTATGAGCATTACATGAATTGAGGTTAACCTATTACAGTAGTATCTGACCCATAATAGAAGCTCAGTAAGTGTTAATACTAAACTATTCTGTTTCTTATATGAAGTATGTTTTATGTTCTGGCACTGTATTGAAATGAGAAACTTTTTATGTCTCTTTCCCCTGTTAGGCCGTGTGCTCCTCAATTATGGGGACATGGTTGAATTCATGCTAAGCACCTAACAAGATAAGTGTTACACACAACTTCACTGAATTCATACATGAATAAGGCATGATGCCTCTTCTTTAAGGGTGGCACGATACAGTAGAGGAACCAGAATATTGCAATACACAATCACTAGAATACCAGGCACTGTGTGCAACATGATGATAGCAAACCTAGCCATGCTTCCTGGTTCCTATGACATTTTTTGAAATAATTGTTTTATAGTATTTATATTAGATTATAATGTTTCTTTTTACTGCTTCTTTTTCTTTACTAAACTGAGACCTTCTAAACTCTTTAGGGGCAGCACACCAGTCATCCCATCATCCTTCAAGTTGCAGTGCCTGATTGAATGATTGTGTGTATGTCATGAGTTTGTGTGTGTGTGTGTATGTGTGTGCACACTTACATATGTGTAAGTGAGCTGCAATGGCAGCCTCAACACTGCTATGCAGCTGTTGTGTGCTCATACTGCGCCATCAGTAAGAGATAAGATTGAAGAACGCTGTTCTTTCCCTTACTTATTGGTTGGTTTTATGCAAAGCACTTGGCATGAGTTGCTGTGGATGTTAGAGCCACTATGCCTTTAGTCCACTTCTTGGTAGCTCCTTAGAAACTGTATCCTTAGTGAGACCTATTGTAAACAATGGTGTGAATCATGTTTTTCCCAGGACAAATCATAAACTATTTTTTTTAGTTACATATTGGGATGTATCCTGGATTCAAGGGATGCCAGTATATTGCCAGTAATTTTCTGGCTTCAGGAAGTTGTATTTCTGCAAGGAAGAACAAAAGGAAATCTCGAATAAATGTTGGGATTCTTCTGCTAGGTAATCTGCTTTGCAAATTCCCTTGGTGTACAAAAGCAAACACAAGTTCAGGGCTTTGCATATCTCTTTTTGAAAACAGGCAAAGCATCGTGAGCTTACATTCATCAGGAACTCTTCCCTATTACTTCCCCTCAAATCTGCCTCTGCAGACTTGCTAATACAGTATCCACCTATTACTAAAATAAGAGAAGAGGCAAAAAAGGCATTCAGATATGAATTAGCACAATGTGACACAGAGGATACATGGCCTGTTTTCTTCTCTTTACGGTACAATCTGTATTTTGAATGTATTTCTTCTCTACTGCAGTGGGTGGAAACTTTCAATTTGAGATCAGTGAGGTTAAAAGAGTTGTCATTTTGACTATTGCCAAACTCTCCATTCAGAGGAAGTCAAAGTCTTTTTAGTTACTTTGCCAAAGGAAAAACTCATTTTTGGAAGAGCTTAAGGTGAGAGACTATTTTCAGATACAGTGACTTGTAATCAGCAGATGTCTGTTGGAATTTAAACATGTTTTACATGGTTCTATTTTCTAAGACTTCTTAATCAAAGAACCACCCTTTCACAGTAAGTCAGAATCCCTGGCAATGGGAAACATCAGAGAAGTACCAAAATACATATCAACATATACTCTGAGGATCTAAATACTGCTTTAAGGATGGAGAGGTCACAGACATTAGTTATCCTATTATTCAAGAATTGTGTTAATACTGAAAAGATTCTAGTGAGAGTTTATTTTTTGTCTTAGGAGCCTAAGGAGGATTGGTATTTATGTGGTAAATGGGTGAACATAAAGCAAAGGAATGGAGCTGTGATTAAAAAATATATTAGCTACAGTTCTTATATTTGTGGTGTTGTATGACAGAAAGTAAAGCACATAGAAAGCACAGACAAGCACATAGAAAATAAAAACAAATAGAAAAACCCCAAATATTTAATCTATTCATTAAACCACATTAGGTTGTCCTGAACTCAAGTAGAGGAATTTGGCTATATAGCTTACTATTATAACTACAGCTATTATCATACTTCTCACATGACAGTCTAGCTTTCCATAAGCTCATTTACCATAAGTTTTGATTTATGTTTTTAAAAGAATGGTCTGTTTCCTATTCTTTTTCACATGCCTGTGTCTAGCTTCATGTCTATCACATAATAGATGTTTGATACATTTGATTAGAAGTCTATCTATAGAATGAGACAACTGCTTATATGTACGGTGCTCCTCTTTTCCTGATGTATCTTCTAAGGTAATCTGTTTTTCGTGCTCCATAGAGAGGAAACCTTGCAAGACAGATGGATCTTCCTAAAACCTGGCTCTATATTACATGAAGTCTCCACATTGTAGGAGATAAGGCTTCTGCCCCATTCCTAATCTTATCTCTCTCCTGCATACTTATAATTCTTGATTTACATTGTAAAGCTATTATTCTTTGTTCTGCTTTGAGTTAAGGTTAGTTTATATATCTACTTCTCATTACTTATTATTAAGTTGTTGAAGCCAGACACATATCTTTATTGTGTGTCCTCCATAGCACTTAGCACAGTGCCTCATAGATATGAGAAAGCTTGTTAAATTAAATTACATTGATAGTGATCACAAGGTTTGGAAAATGGAATACTTTAGAAAAGATTAAAAGAACACAGATTGTTTATCTTAAACAGAAGATCAAGTGCTATTCTAAGAGTCTTCAAATCAATAAAGGTTTTTATATCCCCAGTGGGAGAAATGGGAGGTGATAGTAGAGTGGAGTGGTTACTGACTTCTTCCAAATATTTCTTTATGATTTGGGACAGAATGGCCAAGGACATATGGCCTTTCTGTGCTTTCTTGGTTATATGGGCTCTGTATTTTTCTAAAATCATATCTCGTTGGCTCTACTAGGCTCTAAAGAATTCAATACTAACTTCTTCTACCTGTATTTATAATTGTGGAGCTATTATTCTTTGGCAAACAGAATCACATATTACTTATGATTGTTCTTAACTTGTTTACTTTCACTGAAACATATATATTTTATAAATCTTACCTTATTCAACAAATATTTGTTGAGAAACAACTCTGAGTCATGTCATCCACTACACAGATCTAAAAATGAATAAAATATAGGCCCTGCCCTTGAAGGGCTAATAATCTGGTAGGGGAATATCAAAGTAAAGCAAAATTATACAACAATATAATATGTGATGATAGAGAAATGGGCCATTAAGTTCTGTGAAAACACATGGATGGGAAGGAAATGATTTATGTAGGTCAGCACTGCCCAACAGAATTATAATGCAAGACATATATAATTTAATTTTCTAGTAGTTATGTTAAAAAGTTCACCTGAACCTTGAACAGTATGAGTTTCAACAGCAAGAGTCTACTTACATATGGGTTAAAAAAAATTTTAAGGTTGATTTATTTTGGAGAGAGAGAGACAGAGTGTGATCAGGGGAGGGGAAGAGAGAGAGACACACAGAAATCCGAAGCAGGCTCCAGGCTCTGAGTTGTCAGCACAAAGCATGATGTGGGGCTTCAATGCACAAACCATGAGATTATGACCTGAGCCAAAGTCAGACACTTAACTAATTGAGCCGTCCAGGCGTTACTTATATATGGATTGTTAATAATATTTCTGGTCAACAGCAGGCTATTGGTGGTTAACTTTTGGTGGAGTCAAAAGTTGTAATAGATTTTTGATGGTATGGGGGTCAACACCCCTAACCTTCATTTTTCGTTCAATGATCAACTGGAAAAAGAAATGGGTAAAAATGGTCTTAATAATGCATTTTATTTAGTCCAATATAAAAGTCATTAATGAGATATTTTATATTCTGTCTCTCTTTTAAGTAAGCCTTGGAATCCAGGATGCATATTATACTTCTAAGCAAATCTAAATTTGGATTAGCTACATTTCAGGAGCTCAATAACAACATACAGCTAGTGATACTCATACCAGAACACACAAATCCAGAATCTAAAGAAGGAATAGTAGATAATTTGATAGTGAGCTGGATCTCAGAGTTTGAAGACTTCCCAGAACTAACAGATGGAATATCACTGACATGGGAACAACATGGGCAAAAGCACAGAGGCATCCAGGTGTGTTGGCAGAAGTTCCACATGTGAGATCACAGCCTTTCAATTGTCATTGAAGGTCTAATAACATTAGTTTTAATAGCTAAGAACTCATTATAATATTACCAAGTCTAATAACTAGTAATACCATTTTGTTGCTTTATGCAAATATGTATAAAATGATTCTTACATGTCAGGAAGGGCTCTAAGCACCTTCTACATAGTAATTTGTTTAGTCTTTGCAACAGCACTATGAGATAGGTATCAATATTGCCTACCCTACTTTATAGATGGTAACACTGAAACATAGGAGGCCAAATAACTTGCCCAACGGCATACAATCACTAAGTGGAACAAACAGAATTTGACTCTGGAATCTGTGTTCTAAATTGTTATGCTATATTAACTCTACAAATCACTACCCCATCTATAATATACAGACCCAGTGCTGACTTTAATCTTCTATACAGATCAGGCTAAATATTTAGGAACTATTAAAGTTGTAAAATGAGCTAATAAAGCAAACTTGTTTTTAAAAATAAAAACTGATTGAAGACTAAATAAAATTCAAAGTTGTAAAAACAAGGATGGTAAATAGTTCATTATACTTTAGGAATGTGGTGCATGTTATATAAATAGCCCCTGATGTTACTTAATTAATAAATATAACCAATAAATTTGAAAAAGATCATTTTGCTGAAGTCATTCTTTTTTTTTTTTTTTTAATTTTTTATTTTTTTCTGGGAGGGGGAGAGGNCGCGGCCACGAACCGCGAGATCATGACCTAAGCGAAAGTCGGACGCTTAACCGACTAAGCCACCCAGGCGCCCCTTGCCGAAGTCGTTTCTATCAGTTTTGCAGAATATAAAAGAAAATACATTTATGCTGTATATAAGAAACACACTTAGAATAATAAGTTTGGAAGTAAAAAGATGAAAAAGTTACACAATGCAAATATTAACCAAAGGAAAGCTGGTGTTGTATCATTATCAGAAATTTAGACTTTCAAGCAAAAGGCATACTGATGAAAAAGGGGGAACACATCATAATGATCATTAACGAAATTCAACAGGAAGATATAACATTCAAAAGTTTTATTTATCTAATCGCATAGCCTCAAAATATATGAAGTAAAAATTGGCAGAATTAAAAGAACAATAGAAAAATCTGTAATTATTCTTGGTGAATTTAACCATATATCAGGAACTTAGGGAAAAATGCAGGCAAGAAAGTGGTAAGACTATAAGAAGCTGACAATCACATTTAACAAACTTTATATAAGTGACTTATATAGAATGTACCCCTGAACTGCAGAGTACCATTACTTTAAGTTCACACAGAAGTTTTATAAAAATTGATTGCATTCTGGATTAGAGAGCAAATCTCAATAAAATGCAAATGATTTAAATTATAAGCATATATTATTTAACCATAGTAGACTTAAGCTAGAAGTCAAAGATGTTTAAAATCTTATATTTGGAGCACTTGGGTGGCTCAGTTTGCTGAGAGTCTGACTCTTGATTTCAGCTCAGGTTATGATCTCAGTCATGAGAGTAAGCCCCAAGCCCAAGGCTCAGCATGGAGCCTGTTTAAGATTCTCTCTCACTCTCTCTTTTTCTCTGTGTCTGTGTCCCTCTGCTGTTCTCCTCACTTTCTTTCTCTCTCTCAAATAAAATTTTTAAATGTAGTAAAAACATAAAATCTCCTTATGTTTAAAAATAAATAACACTTATGTTAAAGAGAAAATGACAATTGAATTTAGAAAACAATTTTGAATTGAATATATCAAAACTCTAATGTGTCCAAAATTGTGAAATGCAGATGAAATGTTCATAGAGTGGAATTTATACCAGTAAATGTATGTTTTAGAAAAAAAAATTTAAATCCATAAGCTCAACATCCATCTCAAAAAACAAGAACAATAACAGCAAAAGAAACATAAATAGTGGAAAGAATAAAAATGAAAGTAACATAATAAAACTGATAAAAATACTCAATAATGATTATTTGAAAGGATCAATAAAATTAAGGCAAAATGTCATCATATTAAAACTTCACAAATGGCAGAACAATGCTTTCGTCTCTTTCAATCTGTCTCATTTTCACTCTGTCCCTGTAATGGATAAGATTAATTTTCAAAGTTGAACTTTTTTTTTGCATAATAAACATGTAGAAAAAAGAGGAGGGGCCTGAACTGAGCCATGAAAAATAACTAACACTTTCTTTTATTTCCTGTCATAAAATAATTATGCACATGTTTGATGGAGTACACATTGCTGCCACTATTGTTCTATACCTCCTGTTTCCCCCTGCCTCTTGCACTAAGTAGTGGAAGCCTTCTCCCTAGGGTCTTTAGAGAAATATAGTAAAAGTACAGAAAAGTTTGACTCAAAGAAGCTTAGGAAACTTTATAGTCTTAATGATATTCTCTAGTATTATGAGTACCTATGATGCAATACCTCAAACGAAGCCTAAAAAATAGATAAAGCCCTTTTTCAAATATCAACATTATCATAGTCTTCTTTCAGATCAGCGCTCTCCTGAGACAAAACTAATCGACACAATGATAATCAACAATGAACAGGAGCGTTTGAAGTTCCAGGCTGCCAATGTGTGCATCACTCCTTAGCAATCCCAAAGAATATCATATTTCTGAAAGTCCTGGACATGTTTTGAATTTGGCTGAACTATTAGTAACTGAAAACACTTCTATTGGTCCTATATACTTTAACACCTAACAGAAAAGATATGTTTAAGTCCATGCATAGCCTCTGCCTTGGCATACATCATAGATAACACAGACACGTAATTTAAACAAAGCCACTATGACTGATATGGGAATGCTAAAAGAAGGTCTCAGCTGTAAGAGGGAGCCTTAATCAACTCTAGATGTTCTCTAATCACAAAAAGAGACTAAAAATAGGGTAAGATAAAAGGAATGTCATCAGATAGCACAAATCATAGATAAGAAACTGCAGTCTGTTGGAGCCTAAAAGTACTTCTGAGGCAGATAAGGAAGAGGAACACAGGCCAAGTCAAGCATAAAGTGTCTACTGAAGGGTATCTTAATTATTTTTGCAGTATTATGATAAGACGAATTCTTAAATCTTTGCATAAAAGCAAAAGAATTGCCAAGACACATCTGACAAAAATTAACAAGGTTAGCAAACTGCCTGCCAAATATCTAGACTTATTTTAAAGCTGAGCTAAGACAACTCAAGGATGGATACATAACACAGTGGATCAAAACAGAGATCCTAAGTAAAACCTAGACATGACAAGATATCTAGAAGAAAGATATTTCTTTGCTAAGTGGTATTGAGCAGTTGATTTTATTGAATTGTACCAAAAGATTCCAGGCAGATGAAAAACTTAAATGTAAATATGACTATAAATGTTAGAAAAGAGCATAGAAAATTTTCTTTTATGTCATCATAGGAAAGTATTTTCAATAACCCTGAAATAGTACAAACTGATACATTATGTTACATTAAAATAATAACACCTACTCATCAAAATACAGTATTAAGAAGGAGATAGGACAGTACAAAATTTGAAGAGATTTCCGATGCATATAACTCACAGATGATAGCATCTACAATATATATATTTGTGCAAAAAGTATATAAAGACTGACAACTCAATAAAAATAAAGAAAAATTATGAACAGGCATTCTAATGTCAAATGTCCAGTAAACAAATATAAATATATTTTGCCTAACTAGTATTGAGGAAATCATAAGGAAACACCATTTTACACATATCTTACTGGCAGAAATTTTCTGTAATTATAATATTGGCAAAGCATTTGGCAAAGTGAACTTCTTATAGTACTTCTAAAACACTTCAGAAAACAATTTGTTATCACCTATCAAAGTTGAAATAAATAAGTCAGGCATACAATGCTATAATTGCTTTCATAAGTATGGAGTTAACAGAAAGTTTTCCACACACGCAATGAAAAATGGAAAAGAAAGTTCAGAAGGAAAAATATACTATAGGTGGAAAATATCCATTGGCAAGAGATTGGATTTTTTAAAAATGTGGTACAATTATACAATGGAATATGACCCAGTAGTGCAAATAAATGTACTGATGTATTGACTAAGAATGATTTATCTCAGAAACATAATATTATATAAAATAAAGTTAGTTGCAAAATAATATAGAGGAAGGTAAAATTTATAATGTATAAATGGAAAAAAAATGTTGATCATACATATATATGTATACATTAGTATAATTATTAAAATAATCAAATTAATGAGAAACAACATTTAAGCTAGAACTTTCTTCTGTGAGGAGGAAGAAAGGGATCTGTTTGGCAAATGGTATACAGTGATTTTGAAAATTGTTTAATTTTCAGCTTCTTATACTGGTTAGTGTGCCATTAATTTTATTTTTATTCTTTGTACTTTACATATGTGTTTTACATGTTGTTTTTATATGCCGCATTACAAAACAAACTTTTTTAAAAAATAAAAGAGAGGGGGAGCACTGAATAATCAACTTGAGAGATTTGCAACATTAAACGTAGATCATCTTTATTTAATAAACAAAGCCAAAAAACACAAACAAACAGAGAAACAAACAAACAAGAACAAAGTAGTACAAAACCACAGCCTGGCAACATAGTTTCTTTATGCCAATTAGGAGATTACACTCCATCCTCTGGAATACACAGGACCAAGACTAGATGCAAAGGTCGGCTGAGGTCTCACACCATTTTGCATCCTTTGCACATCCTGTGCACCTTTAAAGTGGACAATCAGATGTACTTTTTGGAGTATAATTCTAAAATAACATAGCTTTATTTTCTTTATTTTTTGATGAAGAACCTAGACAATACACAAGAAAACAGTATATCTTAAGTAGATTACCTGTTTAGCAAGCATAACTTGGGAAACACAGAAACCTAGGAGATGTTAAACACCAGCCTGAATGAGAAGTGGACTGCCTTAATTAACACTTAACTAAGAAGAAACTGGTTTTACTTGACATCCACACACGATTTATAAGGTGTTCTGTATAGGGGCATCTGGGTGGCTTAGTTGGTTCAGCATCTGACTTCAGCTCAGGGTATGATCTCACAGTTCGTGGGATTGAGCCCCACGTTGGCATCTGTGCTGACAGCTCAGAGCCTGGAGTCTACTTCGGATTCTGTGTCTCCGTCTTTCTCTTCCCCTCTCCTGCTCATGCTCTGTGTCTCTGTCTGTCTCTCTGTCTGTCTCTCAAAAATAAACATTAAAAAAGAAAAAGTTTGGGGCGCCTGGGTGGCTTAGTCGGTTAAGCGTTCGACTTTCGCTTAGGTCATGATCTCGCAGTTCGTGGGTTTGAGCCCCGCGTCGGGCTCTGTGCTGACTGCCAGCTCGGAGCCTGGAGCCTGTTTCAGAGTCTGTGTCTCCCTCTCTCTCTGACTCTCCCCTGCTCACGCTGTCTCTCTCTCTCTCTCTCTCCTAGAAATAAATAAAAATATTAAAAAAAAAGAAAAAGAAAAAGTTTGTTCTGTATAAGTTTACAGCTAAGTACATATTGTTCTTATCTCATAATACTTTTTTTGTCATTTTTGGTGATCATTTTTGTGTGTATACATATTTATTTAAAATAATTTTTTATTTTAGAACAGAATTTAGAATTTTTTATTTTAGACTATAGAAAATAGTTTTAGAAGACAGAAAAATTGCAAAGATCATATGAAGAGTTCCTATGCACCCCAATTCCAGTTTTGCTGTGATTAACATCTGATACAGTTAACTCACATAGGGAACTACAAGATGGAAACCACCCCAATGGCCTAGCCCACATCAGAAATCTAAACCTAAGCCATTCAGCACTGATAGAAACACCTATTGAGGACACTAAACAAACACCATTCATAATTCTCCACCTCAGCCTTAGCTAGCTTAAAGAAAACAGGATCTGCTGGCCTTATCAGGAAATTCTCAACCTTCTAGCCAAGCATGTCCTATTTCCACGTTGCCCCTTCTAATACTCTATAAAACTTGCTCTTGCTCTGAATGTGGTAAATTGTATAGAAATCTTGTGGAAGCCAAAATCCACCTCTGAGACCCTTACATGATTACGTGGGTATTTAGCACAATCCATTTCTCCTTGTGATTCAGAGGCTGAGAAAAAACTTGCATTTGCAGTGAAAGGTTACTGGCAGATATACATTCCACATTTACCATCCACAAAATACAACTCTTACACTGAATTCAAAAGGAGGTCTTAATATAGTCCCTGATTCCTTACTTGTGTTTTACACTTTGGATACCAAACCAAAAAGGAAAAAAGAAAAAGAAAAAATAAAAAGATATTCTCAGAAGAAAATCATACTTTAGGATCCCTGGAAAATAATGATGTCAAAATGAACTGTGATCAATAGCATTTGTTGAGAAAATAATTGAGGTGCCAGGCAAAATTAGAAATGACAGAAGGGCCAGTTAAATCATCACAAACTTTCCTTCTTACTGTTAAAAGTCTCTGCTCTTCTTGAGTGTATGGGCATTCACATGGTCATTGTGAAGTTGTTGGGTTGTTTTTGTTTTTATTTTAATACTCTCTGAGGACTGAGCTTTTGGTGGTATCTGATATGTGCTGGTAGACCAGATAAACAAACAGACCTGGTCACTTTGAGTTCTGAAACTCATGTGCGTTTTTGTTTTCTTTGGTATCTCACAGATTATCTAACTGTGAAATAAAATTATAAACATGCTAATACAAGCTTTTTCCAATAAGATGACAAATGTTACATCAAACAAACAAACAAACATAAAAACCCCTCAGACTTTCCCCAAATCCCTCTAAGAGAGCTCACCGATTCTGAGGCACTGTACTACTCCAGTCCATGGATTCTCTTCCCTTGAATAAAGAATATCAAACTCATTACCAGATTGCTATAATTTTGTCATTTCATGGTTTTGGTCATGAGATAGCATCTGAAGACAGGTGCTGAAGATTCTGTGGCCCACTCCTACATGCAGGTGAGGCTACCCACAGGGCTCTTTTGTGTGTTCTCTCTTTAGCCACAAAGAAGATCTCTGATAAGTTTCTCTCAAGTTGAGTTCTGTTTGTTTTGCATTCTGCTGAGCTCTTCAAGTTTGTCATTATATTTCTGGGTGGAAAGTTGGAGTGTGAGAGACTTCAGATTTTTCATGGTGAGACTTAGTGTACCACAACATTTGAGTTTGTGGCCAATCTCAAGTACAAGGAAAATGCCCTTTGGAAGTCCTGGCATGTCTTAGGTACTGTGCACAGGCAGGCAGAAGCATAAGTGTGGTTGAATGTAAAAGGACTGTTTCAACAAGGAACAGTAACAAGAAACCCTCAATCTAGAGAAAGAGGTAAGGCTACTGCATAAACCACTGGCCAGCTGGGGGAAATGAATTAAAACAAAAAAATGAACTTTTTTGACCAATGACACATGAAAATCTAAGTAAGCACAAGTTCAAAATCTTCTCACGAAAGGAATAATTGATTGTGAGTAGGAATCTTGGAAGCCAAAGAGGCATAATTGGTGGCCACAAGTTAAGCACTTAAAAGCTGTTAGATGCTCACCTCCTTAGTCTAAGCCTCCCATGCTAAGATAAGTTGGTTATAGAACAAGTTAGTCTAACATTAGGTCACCCACCAACCTGAAGAAAACTTTTGTATAATGAGATATACTGTAAAGCAACAGAAAATCTCAAACTCAGTGTCATACTCCCAGGGCTTAGCTAATGAAGTGGTATACACAAATTGCAAAGAATCAAGCATGTTGTTTTCTGAAGCACATGCTTTTCCTTATGGCTAAGAGCTGCCATCCTGTAACTGAATATATCTATAAAAATGGCAAAAATATTACCAAACAACCAAGAATTTCAATCACCATTATGCAGAATGTTTCATCTAGACAAGATGATTTATTTAAAAAGTGCACTTCACAGTGAGGCTTCGCAAAGTAAAGAAACAGAATAAGATACCCATTTTAATTGGCATGCAGAAGCCTCCAAAAGCCTTCAAACTTCTAAAATAGTTTTATTAAAAGATTCATTACAAAAGGCTAGTGCAAAATTAAAGACAAGAGGTATGCAAAACAAGGCTATAAGACTGACATGACTCCTACTAATCTCTCTATTCTAACTTACCTGAGTATTCAGCCTACTAAACTACCCTCTGAATTGCCTTTCTACTCTGAACGGACCCGAAGACTGTAAACAAAAGTCAAATATTCCCACACCAACTTGAATGACTACATGTCTGCTCTCAAAGAAAGGCCTCTATACGGGCCTCTCCCAGGATTGATGGTACTTTGAGTGATTCTCTGGTAAGCTGTTACTAGTTTTTCCCTTAAACAACCAAGGGGAAACTAAAATCAAAATAAATAGAAAACCTTGCCAAATTCTGGTACATACTAGAGCTATACTGTCTTCATAAACCCCACTCACTCTGGCGCCAGCAGGTGGGATCCTAGGAAAACTGGCTGAAGCTGGTTAAGGGTGAGGCTTCTTATCAAACTCAACTCTCTCAGATCTCTGAATTGCCCAGTTGAGAGAGGAAAATAAAATGTCACATAGTCCTTTCCTCTCAAAATTCAGACTTCTATGAATTTGCTTTTGGGAAACCCATTGATTATTGATCCTTTCTTTCCCAGAGATGACTCTTGCCTTCTTATTTGTCTCCTGTATGTCCTGAGAACTTGACTTGGAAACCATCAGATGGAAGGCTCTCAAAATATGGCCAGACAGAAATGTCGGTTGCATCCCATTTGCCTCTGAGATCCTACAGAATTTTGCCAGCATTCAGGAGAATTGTCTAAATCTTTGTGTCTTTTTGCTGACTTTTAAAATGGCTCTGAACCCCTTTTGAGCCTTCTTTGAGCATACCTTCTGGGTCCATGGCGTTGTTCAATCCTGTCAGCAATATTTACTGTTTGTCCTGGCTGAAAATGAATAAAGTATGTGAAAGAAACATTTTAAACTATTTATATTGGAGCAACTGGATGGATCAGTTGGTCAAGTGTCCAACTTTCGCCCATGTCATGATCTCATGGTTTGTGAGTTCAAGCCCTAATTTGGGCTCTGTGCTGACAGCTTAGAGCCTGGAACCTGCTTTGTATTCCCTGTCACCCTCTCTCTGTGCCTCCCCTGCTTGCACTCTCTCTCTCTCTCAAAAATAAATATTAAAAAAGAGTTTTAAAGTATTTAAAATGTTTGAAAAGATTATTTTTTAAAAAGTTGGTCTAGTTGGAAGCTGATATTCAGAACCTGATGAGAACTTTTTTTAAAGGCCTTTTTCCCTAAATTGGGTGGAAATGAACTGTATCCAGAGGGAAAGAAAAACATCCCCCAAAGAAACAGCTATAAATTTAGAGCAAGGAAACTTTTTTAAAATGTTTATTTATCTATTCTGAGAGAAAGAGAGTACATCTAGGGTGAGGGGCAGAAAAAGAGAAGAAAGAGAATCCCAAGCAGGCTCCATGCACTGTCAGCTTAGAACCCCACATGGGTCTCAATCCCGCAAACCATGAGATCATTACCTGAGCCAAAATCAAGAGTCAGACGCTTAAAAGGATGAACCACCCAGGCACCCTAAAACAAGTAATCTTCTGATTTCTATTTAGTTGAAGATATTATCTATGATATAAAGAGGCAAAGTGAAGATAATGGAGTCGGGTGGGTGAGTCAACCCTTCGATAATCATTTAGGCTGCAAACCAATTGTACTTTTAGTAATTAAAAACTCTATGTCTTATAAATTAAATTTTTATAGTCCATAAATTCATCTCTAGAACCAATTCAATGCATACCTATCCTTTTTCTTAAATTTTAATTCCACCATATTTTACAGTGTAATATTAGTTTCAGGTGCACAGTATAGTGATTCAATAATTCCATGTATAAGCCAGTGCTTATCACAAGTGCACTCCTTAATCCCATCACCTATTTCACCCATTCTCCCACCCACCTCTCCCCTGATAACCATCAGTTTGTCCCCTATAGTTAAGAGTCTGTTTCTTGTTTGTCTCCCTCTCTCTTTTTTTCCCTTTGTTTTGATTCTTAAATTCCATGATTCTTAAATCATGTTGTATATGTCTTTATCTGGCTAATTTATTCTGCTTAACATTATACTCTCTAGCTACATCCAGGGCACTGCAAATGGCAAGGTTTTATTCTTTTTTATGGATGAATAACATTCCTCTGTGTGTGTGTGTGTGTGTGTGTGTGTGTGTGTGTGTGTGTATACACCACATCCTCTGTATCCATTCATCTGTCAACACTTGGGCTGCTTCCATAAGTTGGGTATCATAAATAATACTGCTATAAACACAGGGGTTATATGTATCCCTTTGAATTAGTATTTTTGTATTTTGGGGTAAATACCCAGTAGTGTGATTACTGGGTTGTAGGGTAGTTCAATTTTTGCATTTTTGAGGAAACTCCATTCTGTTCTCCACAGTGACTGCACCAGTTTGGCCAATAGTGCAAGTTTTGGCCTTTCTCCACATCCTCACCAGCACTTGTTTCTTAAGGTTTTTTTTTCTTTTTTTTTTTTTTAGCCATTCTGAAAGGTGTGAAGTAATATCTCTTTGTGTTCTGATTTATATTTTCCTGATGATGAGTGATGTTGAGCATCTTCTCATATGTCTGCTTGACATCTGTATTTCTTCTTTGAGGAAATGTCTGTTCATGTCTTCTGTCCATTTTTTAATTGGATTATCTGGTTTTTAGGTGTTGAGTTGTATGAATTCTTTATATATTTTCTTTATATATTATTAACCCTTTATCAGAGATGTCCCTTGCCAATATCTTCTTCCATTCACTGGTTTGTCTTTTAGTTTTGTTGATTGTTTCCTTCATTGTGCAGAAGCTTTTTATTTTGATGTATCCCAATAGCTTATTTTTGCTTTTATTTCTCTTGCCTCAGGAGACCTATTTAGAAAAGTGTTGCTATGGCTGATGACAGAGACAATACTGCCTGTACTCTCTTCTAGGATTTTTACTGTTTTGGGTTTCATATTTAAGATCTTTAATCCATTTTGAGTTTATTTTTGTGCATTTTCTTATGGCATAAGAAAGTGGTCCAGTTTCATTCTTTTTCATGCTGCTATACATGAACACTATGATGAATCTGTTTTTTTCCTATTTGTTTCCCTTTCCTCCTCTGTTGAATTTATTCACCACATAATTGTGGGTTTTCTATTCTGTGTTCTTGATCAATGTGCCTATTTTTGTGCCAGTATCATACTGTTTTGATCACTGTAGCTTTGTAACATAACTTGAAGTTTGGAATTGTGATGCTTTCAGCTTTGCTTTTCTTTTTCAAGACTGCTTTGGCTATATGGCATCTTTTGTGGTTCCATACAAATTTTAGGATTGTTTGTTCTAGTTCTCTGAAAATTGTTGTTGGTATTCTTTTGTTATTTTAATTTTTTAAAAATTTTATTCAAATCCAAGCTAGTTAACATATAGTGTAATAATGATTTCAGGAATAGAATTACATGCTTCATCACTTACACGTAACACCCAGTGCTCATCCTGAAAAGTGCCTTCCTTAATGCCCATCAGCCATTTAACCCATCCCTCCACCCACCAGCCCTCTAGCAACCCTCAGTTTGTTTTCTGTATTTAAAAGTCACTTATGGTTTGTCTTCCTCTCTGTTTTTATCCCATTTTTGCTTCACTGCCTCTCTGTTTGTCTGTTAAGTTTCTCAAATTTCCACATATAAGTGAAATCATATTATATTTGTCCTTCTCTGACTGATTTATTTCACTGAACATAATACATTTTAGTTCCAACCATGTTGTTGCAAATAGCAAAGTTTCATTATTTTTGATTGTCAAGTAATAATATTCACATCTTCTTTATCTATTTGTCAGTTGATGGGCATTTGAATTCTTTCTATTATTTGGCTATTGTTGATAGTGCTGCTGTAAACATTGGGGTGCAATGTGCCCCTTCAAATCAGCATTATTGTATCCTTTGGATAAATTCCATGTAGTGCAATTTCTGGGTCATAGGGTGGTTCTATTTTTAAGTTTTGAGGAACCTCCAGACTGTTTTCCAGAGTAGCTGCACCAGTTTGCATTCCAGCCAGCATAGCAAAAGTGTTCCTGTTTCTTTATTTTTTAAAAATATTTTATTTGTTTATTTATTTATTTTTTAGAAAGACAGAGACAGAGCACAAGCAGGGGAAGGGCACAGAATGAGAGAGACACAGAATATGAAGTATGTTCCAGGCTCTGAGCTGTCAGTACAGAGCCTGATGCAGGGCCTGAACTCACAAACCATGAGATCATGACCTGAGCTGAAGTTGGTGCCTAACTGACTGAGCCACCCAGGCACCTCAAAAATGTTCCTCTTTGTCCACATTCTTGCCAACATCTGTTGTTTCCTGAGTTGTTAATTTTAGCCATCTGAAGGTGTTAGGTGGTATCTCATTGTGGTGTTGGTATTTTGGTAGAGATTACATTAAATCTATAGATTGTTTTGAATAGTATAGACATTTTAATAATATTTCTTCTTCCAATCCATGAGCATGGAATGTATTTCCACTTATTTGTGTCATCTTCGATTTATTTCATCAGTGTTTTGTAGCTTTTTAGAATACAGCTTTTCACTCTTTTGTTTGGTGTAGTCCTAGATTTGTATTATTTTTTGTGCAATTGTAAATGAGATATTTATATATGTATATATATTTTCTTTCTGTTGCTTCATTATTAGTGTATAGCAATGCAACAGATTTCTGTACCTTGATTTTGTATCCTGTGACTTTAATGAATTCATTTACCAGTTCTAGCACTTTTTTGGGTGGAGTTTTAGGGTTTTTTATATACAGTATCATATCATCTGTGGATAGTGAAAGTTTTACTTCATCCTTACTAATTTGGATGCCTTTTATTTCTTCCTGTTGTCTGATTGTTGTGACTGGGACTTCCAGTACTGTGTAGAGCAAAAGTGGTCTTGTTTCTGGCCTTAGGGGGAGGGTTTTTAGTTTTTCCCAATTGAGTATGATGATAATAGGTGTGGGTTTTTCATATATGGACTTTATTATGTTAAGGAATATTCCCTCTAAGCCTACTTTGTTGAGGATTTTTATCATTAATGGACGTTGTACTTTGTTAAATGCATTTTCCTTATCTATTGAAATGATCATATGATTTTTAACTTTATTGATATGTTTGATATATTATGCTGATTGAATTGTGAATAATAAACCATGCTTGTATCCTGAGAATAAATCCCACTTGATTGTGGTGAATTTTTTAATGTATTGTTGGATTAAGTTTGCTAGTATTGTGATGAAGATTTTTGCCCCATGTTTATCAGAAATATTGACCTATAGTATCTTTTTGTCAAAGTTCAGCTATCTTTTTAACAAATTCCAAACTTTCCCTATGTATCTTAAAAGATTTTTAATTATTGTGAAAATCTGAATTGAGGAAACAAAAGTCTTTTTTAGAAGAACTTGCATTTTTTACTGTGTGCTTTGAGATGAAATGTTCACCTGGTCTTCTCTAGAAACTTTTTTTTAAGAAAAAAATAGAGACAGAGAGAAACAGAGACAGAGATAGATAGATAGATAGATAGATGATAGATAGCTAGATAGATAGATAGATGATAGATAGATAGATAGATAGATAGATAGATAGATGATAGATATCAGCAGTGAAGGGACCTAGGAAGAGGAAGAGAGGGAATCTTAAGCAGTCTCCATGTCCAGTGTGAAGCCTGATGCAGGGCTCAATCTCTGAACCATGACATCATGATCTGAGCCAAATCAAGAGTTGGATGCATAACTGGCTAAGCCACCTAGGGGCCTCTAGAAACTCTTATCTAGCCATCTTTTTGAAATTCATACTTCAGGGAAATAATTTTCAGGATTAAAAAGCTATTTGGAAACTAAACAAAAGAAAAATTTTTTTAAATCTTGTCCACAAATATTAGCTAAACTTTTAAGCAATCTGAGCAGGTAACCCTAACTTATTCCATCTCCCAGAAACACAATTTGGATCCAACTTTTCTTTTATAAATTAGTGAGTTTTGCATTATTATATGATCCCATGATTAACATTTTAAAATAAAAGCTATAAGATCTGTTTGTAAGTTTGCATCTGCCTAAGTATGTATGTTATAAATATATGATATTTCTACTTCCAGACTGTATTGTCAAAATTAATTTATAATGAGCTCTATTTAGTTGTCTTACAGAAAATTAAATGCTTGTATAAATCAAGTATACTCTCAGATATATCAAATATACTCTCAGTTAGAAACTAATCCAAATGTTTTTCAGGTTCACATGATCTAAGATAATCTTTGGTAAACACAATCTAGTTTTCTACTTGATTTAATTTAACAGTCTTGTCTTTAGAGTTACCAGCACTAAATATAATGCAGACATAAACTTTTATTTCTATCTACTTTTATAAAAAGTCAAATAAGCTCATGCTTTCTCTGTTCTCATGCTTTTCTCTGTTATCAGCAAGACAGATAACTTAGGAAGATGGTTATCCATTTAATGTCTTATAAAATTTTCGTGAGTAATCTAATCATAAATATTAAAATCATATAAATTAAACAAATGTAAGAATGTTTATATATACACTTTGCAATAATAATTATGCTTATGGTATATCTAATTAAAATAATTTCTAAAAAATTCCTCTAAAATCCTCTTGATAACTTGAAATTTTAAAGTTATAATGAGATAAGTTAAATGATGAATATTCATTGGCTATCTAGATTATTTTCAAATAAAATAAAATACTGTGACAGTAATTATTGAACACAGGTTTATTAACCTGTGTTCTTCCTTTCATAGAAGAACAAAAGATAGGTGGGTCAATTAGTAAATATGTTTTGTGCCACATTAAAAAAAATAATTAAGAAGTATATACTTCTAGAAATTATGAAGTGTATTTATAATTTTGCCACTCCACAGAATGTTAATGTGGCAATCCACAATTGTTTGCTTCTTAGTTTCCACCAGGAATAAAGAATTCTAAGGGTTAAGAATTTTCACTCATTTGAAGACTTTAAGATACAAAACAGATGAACATAAGGGAAGGGAAGCAGAAATAATATAAAAACAGGGAGGGGGACCAAAACGTAAGAGACTCTTAAATATGGAGAACAAACAGAGGGTTGCTGGAGGGGTTGTGGGAGAGGAGATGGGCTAAATGGGTAAAGGGCATGAAGGAATCTACTCTTGAAATCTTTGTTGCACTATATGCTAACTAGCTTGGATGTAAATTTTTAAAATATAATAAAAAGAAAAAATGTTTAAAAAAAGAATTTTAACCAATGTATGTAGTTAACACTACTAAGACATTATAAGAGTGAAAGGAAACAGCTGTGTAAAATGTAGGTAATGATAGTAACATGACTGGCTCTTCTAGACTGAGAAAAAGAATCCTTTGGACAAAATCTGAATGGATATTAAAAAAAAGTTGTAAATCTCTGTAAAAGGAAACATGGGAAAGTTTAGCTGTTCTCAAGCTGGCTAAGTTAGAATGAATTTATGATGAATTTAATATCCAAAGCATACTGATGCAAAACTAGAATTTGGTGTTCTCTCTGTTAAAAGGTCGACATTTTCTTGAACTGTTTTTTATAAAAGATTGTGAAAGGTTTTTGGGTTTTTTTTTTTTTTTGCTGTTGTTCTTTCTTTTTATCCCTGTCTTACATTTTGGGCAACCTTCACACTTTGTGCTAACAATTCAGAGCCTGCTTCAGATTCTCTGTGCCCCTTTCTCTCTGTCCCTCCCCCCTCTCAAAAATAAATAAACATTAAAAAATTTTAAAAGTCTGCCCTGCCCAGCTTCTCCCTTCAAGTTTATCCACACACATCCTCCACTATTTTATTATAATTGCCACTTAAATGTTTTGGGTCTTTTTTTCCCAGCTCCTGGCTCTGCAGCTTCTATTCCAGCCAACATAATGTTAGTTGTGAACTTAATTTGCTTATCTTTCCAGATTTCAGTGTTGTTTTGTCTTGTTATCTCAGTTGTCTAGTAGGTGAGAAAAAAGTTGATTTTCAGTTCTTTCAGCTTTTTCTCATGTAAGATTGCATTGGTGACTTACAGGCTTTTAACATGTCAGAGCTGGAACTAGTTATTTTATAGAGAATTATGAATAGATATCTGAACCATGTACACTCTGGTTGATGTTCAAATGTTTATGCTCACTCATCATTTCTTTGTTTTTTAATAAACCTCTGTATTCAAGGCTCTGGGGTCTTTCAAGTCAGTTGCAAACATGGTGCTGCCCCTGTTAAACTTACAATTCTAGTGGGAAGGACATAAAGTTAAAATGAATTCTTTTGACTTTTACGTAAATACTGGGCACAAGAATGCATAACCAATGAAACTGTATCTTCTAGACTGTCACTTTCTGGATGAAGTGACAATTTAGTTGAGACCTGACAAATGAGAAGGAGTTCTTCTGAAAAGGCTTTACTTTAAAATAAAATAAGAACAAAAATTATGTTTTTTTAATTGAAAAAGCTCTAACCTGAAAAATCTAGACCAATCTCTTAAAATGTTTAATATAATGTAGCATTAAGTGACTGATCTTTAGTGATTGTTTTCAGCCAAACATCATGCATCAGAAAGCAGGTGGATGCAATTTCTCATCTTCCCCACGCCCCCCGCCCCCAACTCTGAGGTAGAGGAGAGGAGGAAATATTAATAAGTTCATGTAGCACCTCTGCTTTTTCACTGTTGATGCAGGTTGCAATCAAGTTACTCCAACCAAAGGAAAAGCTAGACATCTAGAAGTTTAAATTATAAATTCTTTTTTTTAATTTTTTTTTAATGTTTTATTTATTTCTAGGAGAGAGAGAGAGAGAGAGAGAGAGAGACAGCGTGAGCAGGGGAAGGTCAGAGAGAGAGGGAGTCACAGACTGAAACAGGCTTCAGGCTCTGGGCTGGCTGTCAGCCCAGAGCCCGACGC
>NW_027532593.1:1163687-1175694 GCF_008692635.1 Crocuta crocuta
AATTTTTTTTTAATGTTTTATTTATTTCTAGGAGAGAGAGAGAGAGAGAGAGACAGCGTGAGCAGGGGAAGGTCAGAGAGAGAGGGAGTCACAGACTGAAACAGGCTTCAGGCTCTGGGCTGGCTGTCAGCACAGAGCCCGACGCGGGGCTCCAACCCACGAACCGCGAGATCATGACCTAAGCGAAAGTCGGACGCTTAACCGACTAAGCCACCCAGGCGCCCCTAGAAGTTTAAATTATAAAAAACAAAACAAAACAAATGAGTAAACTTAAACTTGTTTTCTGCTACATTCGTAGTGTGGTAATTTTCAGACTTAAACAACTTAGAAAACAGCTCTGTAAAATTTTTTTGTATCATTTTTCTCTTTGACATGGTTAAAATTTGTGAAATTAGAAATTTTCACACATATTTTTAAGAAATTACATTGTACAGTTTCTATTATGGTTTAAACCCTCATATTTTTTTAGTCTTTTAAAGTTTCCATCAGCTTCCCATTTAATAAAGCATGTAAGGTATTTCTATTAATTAGGAAGTCATTGAATGACAAAATCTGTTTTCCATTTGTAATTAAACAATACCATAGATCTTTTGTTTGTTGTATACTAATGATCTCTAACTTATTAGCAACCTTATTTGGACTCATCATTAACAATATTTATTCTTCTTTACATCATGTGTGGATTACTTCTGCTCACAGCTGACATCTTGTATGATTTCCCCAGAGATGTTGCAATAGTTTCTAGAATGTAAGCCATTACTTTCATGAAAAACAAGGGCTCACAACTATAGTAACTCAGGCCAATATGCTGTATGTTCAGTGAAAGATCTATAGCAATACACGTGAAATGAATTGGTGTAATAGATCAAGTCTTATAGCTGATTATTCCCTGGGATTTGGTATCTGAAACTTTATTATTCATGTCTAGTTTTCAGGGACTTAAATTTAGCTCTTCCATCCTATTTTGAAGGCCCAGCGGTGTGGTACTTTAATTACTTCTATGTACTTTGTATGTTAGAAAGATGTATAAATTGGTT
This sequence comes from Crocuta crocuta, assembly GCF_008692635.1. Lineage (NCBI taxonomy): Eukaryota > Metazoa > Chordata > Mammalia > Carnivora > Hyaenidae > Crocuta > Crocuta crocuta. Next base: position 1,164,725 of record NW_027532593.1, read on the forward strand.
TGGACTCATAACCTAGATTGTAACCCTATGATTATGAACCAGAACTCCAAAATCTATTGGAATTATTCTTGCATACTATATAGAAATAAATATTTGATATGTTTCTACTACTGAAATAGGGAAAATAGTTCATATACTGAATATTTGTAGTTTCAGCAGGATGAACAATTATTTTTATTTATTTTTTTAGGATGAACACTTTAAGTATAAGAGAAAAAAAATCTACCCTCATCATGAGCAGATGCCTCATTTTTTTCGAATGTTGGTCTAGTTGTATAATCACTTTATCACTTGTTTGAGAACAATTTTTAAAAATCTATGTCCTAGGATCATGTGCAGGCTAATATTTTCTTATGTGGAATTGGAAAAAATTAGGCATTTTCGAGGAATTCTGCTACATTATGAGTTCATGGTGGGTGACATATAGAATTGTTGTGGAATTTAATGAGTGCTAGATGCTGAATAAGGTCTGGAAATACAAAATTGACTAATACTGATTCTTATACTTAAAGCATTGAGCATATATCTAAAAGTGAAAGCAAAATGGTGAATTACTAATCACACAGCATTAAAAATACCTTTAAAGAAGCTTGAGAAAAGTGCTAAGGAAGCCCCAAAAGGGAGAACTAACAGTGAGTGGGGGTATTTAGAAAGACCTCCCAGACAGGGTGAAGTTTGGATTGGAGCTCCTTCTGCCTCCTTTCCTTTAAACTTCTCAGAAAGTCAGTTACTTCATACCTAAAGAATATCAAATGCCAAAATTTCAATATAATATCCCTTCATTTTGGCCCTATAAAAGGATGTTCGCTACCTGGGAGCATTGCCAAAAGACAAATGACTACAGAATAGCTCTCTTGGAAAATTTATGGTTACTTTGCAGTCACGTTTTTTAAGGCTTTTTTTCTTGCCAACTTTTTCCCATTTTAACAATTTCTATTGTTTAGGAAACTATTTTGGGGACAGAATTGCACTTACTCATAGCCGCTGTAGTCACTAAATTCATAAGGCTTACTTTTCTAATTTACTTTCTATTAATAGCTGGGCCAGTTATATATAGTGCAGGCATTTTTAGAACCACCTGGAATAAAATATGTCCCAAGAACCATTGCTCTTTTGAATGAATGGTACCTGATTAGAATGATTTATTTTCTTTGAAAAAGTCAGATAATCTTAGTAGTAATATAGCACTAATGGTAAGATTCCAGTGTTAGCATCTGTTTAGGGTGAGTTCTGCTTCCCGCACAAGTGAGTAGAAAGAACAGAACCAACTTTCATTTTCCAGGTGAAGTTAATAAGAATGGAAACATAACTGAGAAGGATTTTAAAACAACCAAAATAAACGAACTGAATCCAACCAAGAAACATTGGTGATTAATTTTGAATATTTTGAGTATTTCTCTCCTAAGAAAACAGAAGGTAAGGGATTATATTTTCAATGACCTACATTGGCCATCTAATTGCCCACAGTGTCATGACCCAACTGCAGGAAGGTTCATAATGTCAGGAGAGTTTAATTATTCCTTCTGAATGTATTGGTTTGTGGTACTCAAATGGAAATAAAGTGAAAAAAAAAAAGAAAAGGTGACTACAAGAGCTAAAACCCGATTATTAATTTCAAACTGTGAAATTCCTATAAGCTTCTTTCTTCTTTTCACTGACTTTATAATGGTTCACAGTGCTCCTGTGTGGGACTAGTAATTCTGCTTTGCTCACCTAATTTAAACAGCACCATTTGACATTTTGGGGTTATCTAATAATGGAGTCAGCCAGGCAATCAGCTTTAGTATTATGCATTTCCTGACTGAAAGGAAAAAAAATTTAAAAGACAGGCTGGCTTGGTTTAATTTCATTGGATATTAGCATTTTTCAAATGCAAAGCAGTATTAGTGATGGAAAGTAGGTTAAAACATGGCCAGTTTGCTAACAAGGAAAAGTATATATTTTTCCACAGATGGCAATGCGATTGAATGAAACTTCAATACATGCAAAGTAGCAAAATTCTTGGTCTTTACAAGTCTCTTGATTTCTGAGTAATAGATTCATTAGGGGATGAGAGAAGCATAAAAAGATTATGGATATTAAAATAGGTGATTTGTAGAAAAGTAAATAGCAACAGATTAAAAAGGGCAAAAAGAGGTGGTATTCATATTCTCTTTGAGGAGGAAATGGGAAGGAGAGGAAGTGAGTCTCAGAGCAGTTTAAATGGGTAATAGGGCATGTTGAGAAGTGCTGTGCAGTGGCATTTAATGAAATTCTAAACTCTACCTCCTCTCATTAAGTTGATTCATGGAGTCAGTAACAGGGGAATAACTGGCAAGTGCGGCCTGCTGTGAAAATGACCACATGTCCCACATCCGTCAGTTTAACCTCTGAACAAAAAGGGCCTAGAAAATGCAATCTCTTATACGTCTTCCTCGTCTCCTTGCATGCTACTATTGCTCCAAGCTTCTCTGTGAGTTTAGTACTTGCTTGTTATCATCATTACCTGGGTATGCACTACATAAAGGCAGACATTCTTCCTGAATGGGCCAAAATTCTCCTATTACTTTCTTCACTATATCTTTCATAGACTCAAAACTGAACAAAGAAAGATATGACACCAGCTTTCCTCTAGTGAAGTTGGGGGAGTGGTGAGAAATTAGTGGCAGAAGAAAACTTTTAAACTGAGATTATTTTTTCTTATATAACAATTGCTTAAATAATATCTGAAATAGGAGATGTAATGAAGCTGATATTCTCAAATTCAATTTATTTTAATTTACCACCTTTTATTATTAAGCTTAGCTATTTTCACTTAAAAGTAGCTAAATGACACTATCCTTAGGAAATTACAAATTTATATGGTCAAGATCTTTTCAGAGAAGTAACCATGAATCCTAATCTCCTCCCCATTTTTCCCCCCTGGCCTTAGAAAGAGATTAAGTACCCATTCAGTTAACTGATTTATTTCCCTTCTTCAGGGCCGCAGAAATGAACTCTCTGAAGAAGAAAATGTAATGATCCAAGGTCCCTGTCTGAAGAACATGGGGATTTATGAGATTGAACAGAAAGGATTTTCCTCTCATCCAATGATCTGTTCTTGTTTCCAGTGGCATTTTTCCCAGGAATAAAGCTCTGCATAACTTTTCTTCCTATCTCTTCATAATAATTTTTGGGAATATGCTTTTGGCATAATTCATAAACAAGAAAATTTCTTGGGTATGTTTTTATGGAATTTTTTTAAAGTAAGTGATTTAAAGGTATATTAATAGAACAAATATAACAGCATAAAATTGTAGCGATATAGATTTGTCTGAAGTTATTCCCCTGAAATGGTTAAAACAGTGAGGAGGATACAAAGCAAATGTAGTCCCCATATTGGCAGGGATACTCATAGTCACATATATTTTCCATATCAGTATGAAGCAGGGAGGCAGGCTAAAGTCCAGCACAATATCCCAGGATGGATAGTAGAATGGTTATCCTAACTCAAGCAAAACATTTATTAGATACCTGTGGCAACGTTTCCCCAAATGTTAGCAGCTTAAACAAAACCATTCATATCTCATAGTTTCTATGGATCAGGAATTTGGGAATGGATTAATTTGGTGAAGTGAGCTCATAATTTCTTATGAAATTTCAATCAAGATGCCATTTGGGGCCTCTAGTCATCTGAAGGCTTGAGTGGGGCTGACTTGAGGATCCACTTTCAAAGTGCCTCACTCACACACCTGGCAAGTTAACACTGGCTGTTTTCAGGACACCATAGTTCTTTGCATTAGAACTCCTCTTTAGGGATACTTGAGTGTCCTGCAGTATGGAAGCTGGCTTTCTTCAAAACAAGTGAGTTAAGAAGAGAACTAGGCAAATGTCATGATATCTAAGTCTTATTTTTGTAGCTGAATACTAATCAAACTACTTTTTTTATTTAAGAACTAGGAGCTGCTGATTGGTGATGTTAAGAGCGAATCTGTACCATAGTGAACAAACAGAAGAGAAAAATTCAAAATTCAAAGTTCTGTAAACATTTCAACCTGTATCTAAATATTAAACATGTACTTCCTTCCCTATGTTACCATATGAACTTACCTGCATATTATCTACTTAAGGGAAAATCAGTAGCACTAGTAATCCAAAATCAATTAAAAATACATTATATATTGGAGGGAGGGCGGGGAGTAATTGCCATTTTAATTATGTCTGGTCAAATCGCAATTAGTTTGTGTTCCCTGAGAACACACCTGTTAAAAGAGATGGCCCAAATGAAGCAGTCAGAACATGGGAACATAGACTGAATTTTCAGCTTTTTTAGAATAAGTACGAAAATTTTAATACCTATATAGTAGTAAAGGTTAAATCCTCTCTGATTATGATTAATTCATAGGCAAAATTTCAATATACTATATGTGGTTTTACATCTTTGTGCTTTTTCTATAATTTTGATAAATATAATTTCAGCAGTAGTTAATTTTGAGTCATAATGTTGGAATATTAAAGAAGAAACTGATAAATTGGATTAGACAAGGGAGATAAAACAAAGACAAGTATGACTAAAGATTTCGGAAATGAAACCTTTGGAGAGATAAAGGAAGCTGAGGGAAAGTCAAGATGCCCTTTAGAACTACATTCCTGTCCATTAGGCATGAAGGAGCTGAACCTTGTAACAGGGAATCTGCTGATTTGAGCTTTGCTTCAATATGTGCTTCTGGGAAGCAGTTAGTCTTTGAGCTATAGACTCAAAAAAACATTTTGCATTTGAATGGAGGCTCATTCATTAATTACACTCAGCCAATATGTATGGGATATCTTTTGTGTGTCAAATGACTGTTATTAGTTTTGGTCTCTCACATTCATAATAACTGCAACCAATTTATAAAATTATCTTGCTCTTTCTAAAAAAGATGAGGTGACAAATAAAAATTAATTGCACATCGCCAATTAGTGCTAATTAAGATGTGTATAATATAAGTGTTCTCTTTGTAATGAGTATGCCTTTATTTTAGTTTTATGAAAATGAAATATATTTATAAGGTTTTCACATTAGTGCTTGTTATCTCCAATTCTCCAATTATATTCCTGTAAGGACTTCAATGTGACCTTGTGTATATTTGTGTGTATTTTACACAAAGGTTTATAGGAGCCAATTATAGATTGATCAAGTATTCTACTACAAAAATATCCTTTCTTCTTCATCAAATTTATTTTTCCATATAGGCAAATATCTTCCTGAAGTCTAGATCTAAATACTAGGTACACGCTATGTGAGCCCAAGCTATTCACTGGTAACACAGACTACAAAGATTTCAGGATATCTCAAAAAGTTAAAAAATACGTGTTCACAAAGTAGGTGAGGATGTGAAGGTTAGTGTGGACTTCAAGTGTTAATTTCTACATCTTTTGGGTAATCCATCCTGAGCATTGGATTTCTGTTGAAGCCATTTAAATGAAGAAACCGTTTTTAATGATTAAAAGTACTCTAAGCTACTAAAAAAAAAAAAAAATGCTTGCTCCCTTAGGACAAATGCCTAAAAACCAATTGCTGCACATCTGGTCAATATATAATTTGTCTTTAAAGTCTATAGAAAAGGGGGAATTGAACTCTTACCTGGAGGAAGAAAATTGGGTTCTTATGGGAAATCTTAGCACAGATTTCATAGAAGTTTAATACTCTTTGTAAACCTATTGTAAATTATGTGGAAAATTGAAGAAGAGAAGTAAAAAAGAAAGATAACTAATTTTAAATTACAAACCAATTTAATACATTCCCAAATTAATTTCTAATTCCCTGGAAGGCTAATGCACTATTGATTTGGAGGAAAAAATGAAAGCTATACAGTCATCTTTTCTCTTCCCTAGGATGAAGTATATTTGATGGTAAATCAATATATTTTGTATTGAAAATTATTAGAATGTCTCTCTCTCAAAATGTTTCAGCATGAAGAACAAAACATTATATGAACTGTCAGGCAAAATTTATACCTGTTAAAATTGGTGATAATATTTCAGATGTGGTTCAGTTTGAAATAAAGCATGTCAAAATATCATATATCAAATATGTGAAAAATTAAGCTCATGGATATGGTCTTTCTTGTGTTTCGATCATATATGATCATATACGAATACATTAAAAATGATGTAGGCTGACAGTCAGGCCTTCTCTCAGGTGGGTCATATCTTGTTAAAAATTGCTAGATTCCTTTTTTATTAAGTACTTTGAAATGTAAATCTATTTTGTTTTGAAACTTTTCAAAAACCCATTTTATTTATTGGATGTAGGAAGTATGGGAAATTCTGAGTTTAGAAATCTTAAGTATTTTTCCTTTCCATTTTGTTTATACACTCACATGTTCCATTTAAATACAGGAGAAAAAAACCTGTCACAATTCCTTTTGTATCAAAACGGGTTTAAAAAAAATTCTGTTACTGGATCTTGTCAAATGGCCAGTTATTTACACTTTCATTCTGGGCATCAGAATCTTTTCAGGTATCAGTGGTGTCCTCCTGTACAAAATTTTTCCTTTCATTGCTTCTAGGGACCACCTCACAGGACATTCCTGCCTCTGGGTCTTTGCACTCATTATTTCCACCAGTAACTCTTTTTCAGCAAAAATTATCTCGGTTAATTCCTCCACATTCTTCAGGTATTTTTACTAATGTCACAGTGGACATAAGGATTTCTTCGACTTCCTCATTTAAAATTTTAACCTTCCCCAGACTCTGTACCTTTTCTCCCTGCTGTAATTTTCTCCACTTCACTTTTTCCCATTTATTTTCATGTACCTTGTATTTATTCATTTATGGATTTTCTTTTTTCACTAAAATGTAAGCTTTATTTAGGAAAAGAATCTTTGTCTGTTTGCTCATTGGCCTATTCCCAAGATTTAGAATTGAGTTTATTCTAAAATATCTGCCCCAAAATATCTGCTGAATATTGTTGAATGAATATATATCAAAATACCTGAACTCTGTTTAATGCTAAACTTTGTAAAGACAACAAATGCAATTTTTGTTTGAGCCACTTTATGCAGCAGAAAAATTAGTAGTTTTCTGGTAAATTAACTTACAATGCACAGTGAGTTACTGACTGTGCAGATAGTTCCTCCTGTCTGAGGAATTGAAGAAAGCAATTTTTAGATTAAAATAAGGAAAATGAAAGGTACCTAGTTTTTAATTTGCTTTTTCTTAAATAGCCTCGGTTCTGCATTGTCTTTTGATGTACAGTGATACAATCTATGTCACTCTATTTGAGTTGTGCTATATTACTACTTTGTTGTTTTAGGATATGTGAGGCTAGCTGCAGAGAACTCCACACACTCTCCACTCCCTTCCTCACTTAGTCTGATTACATTTTCATTACCTTGACCGGACAAAGTTGCACAGTATCTTGGTAGGAGGAAATCCCCAGAACCTCCTCCCTACCCCTCATATGTTCAGGTGTAAATCTTGAAATTCCAGGCTTAGTCCACGCACACATTATGTCACAGCTTGGTGCTGTCAACCTGTAATGATTCCTTCATCCGCTCACTTTCCATACCTGCTTTCTCCTTGCTCAGGATTTATCTCAGTCTCCAGATTCGGCTCTATCTGGGCTATTGATTTAACTATTTTCTCTTTGAAAACTTATCTTCCTTTCCCTTCTTCAAAATATATATACAAGATTTTCAAAGCAGAACCTCCCAGCCCAATCCAGGTCCCAGGATATTTCTTCCAGAAAAGTGCTCTCATGGGCAGCTCTCTTTCTTGGATTATTCGATCTTTACAGGTGAGAATTTTATATTCTGTTTCTGAAACTCTTCAAAGCAGATTTAAATACAAAATCTGAATTGATTTTATTCCTGTAGCTTCAGTTATGACTTTTTCAATGGAATGTAACTTAAATAGTCATCACACAAAACCATCTGCTGCTTAGTACCTAGAAGCATCAATCTCAGCCATTGTGTTCCTTCTGATATGCCTGTGCACCCTCTCTTTATATCTAAACCCTTCATACATAACTTCCTATTCACGCTTTATGGATCTCTTTATTTTTCAGTTGCCTTTGAGGCACATGACAGTAACAGGAAAGTTTTCTAAGCTTCTAGCTTTCTGGTGAGGAGAGAATTGTTTGCATGTTGTCTGTGGTTTGTTATAGGGACCGTTGAACTCTATGATTCTTTCACCATCACATATACTTTCTGCCTCTGGCTCCTCAGATTTATGATTTAACCATTTATTATTCACTATGTTAAAAATCCATTTACCCAGTCATTTTACATGTATTATTTACTACCTAATCATTTTGACTCATTTGGGAAGACTTGTATACATAGGTATGCCACTGCAGCTGAAGACTTGAGTCTGACTTTGAATAGACTGTACGTGGTTCTTTCTCATCAGCTTTGGCACTTCTAAAATTGTTCATTGTTAAGGAGAATAAACTTGTTTGCTGTATAAGAGATGTTCATGAATTGTAGTTTTCTCAACTTTAATCTAAAAAGAATTTCTATTTTAAAATTAACAACAACTTATGACAACTCAGGTAAAAATTTTTCAATAAATTGGCTTTGAGATAGAACTGAAACATTCAAGTAAACTTGAAATATTTAAAGGCATTTGATGTTACAATAGAACTGCTATTATATTAGCTTAACTTTAAAGCATAGAAGCTAAAAATTATAAAGTACTGGATAAGGGTCAAATAGGACAAGTATGACTGGCATACACTATAAATGAGAACAGACATTTCTTAATTTATTTATGATTCTCATAAGATTTCTCAAAATATGCTTGCATCATGGAAATGGGTAACTCATTTTGATTTTTTATGCCAATACAATAAAAAATGAGTCATATATGTTTTGTAGAGCATATAATTATTAATGTATTCTTTGTGTTCCAGTTTTAAGTATTTGAAATACATCCTTTACCTAGGATTATCCATTTGTCATTTTTTTCCACTTCCTGGTTTAGAAGAAAGAAAGAAAGAGAGAGAGAAAGAAAGGGAAAGAAATGTTATCTCCTAAGTGTGTTAAGTTGTAACTTGGGCACTGTTTAATTTGTTGGCAGGGTTCTTTTTTCTTAATTTTTTTAATGTTTTTATTTCATTTTTGAGAGCGAGAGACTGAGCATGAGCAGGGTAGGGGCAAAGAGAGAGGGAGACACAGAAACAGAAGCAGGCTCCAGGCTCTAAGCTGTCAGCACAGAGCCCCATGTTGGGCTCGAACTCACGGAGGGTGAGATCATGACCTGAGTTGAAGTCAGACGCTTAACTGACTGAGCCACCCAGGCACCCCAGCTGGTGGGATTCTTAACAACACTCAGTTCATGCAAGCATCTAGAGTAAAGGTAACTGGAATTAGGCATAGGATTCTAGATAAATGCAAAGAGGGCTGAAATTTTTGATCTTTGGTAAATATTGATCATAAATATACAGCTAATTTTCAGTGTGCTCATATAGGTTCTTCAGTGAAACATTCTTTTTTTAATTAATTTTAGTTTTAACGTTTTATTTATTTCTGAGAGAGAGACAGTGTGGGCAAGGGAGGGTCAGAAAGAGAGGGAGACAGAATCTGAAACAGGCTCCAGGCTCAGAGCTAGCTGTCAGCACAGAGCCCAACACGGGGCTCAAACCCAAAGACCGTGAGATTATGACCTGAGCCGAAGTCGGTTGCCCAACCGACTGAGCCACCCCGGCGCCCCTTCAGTGAAACATTCTTGTTGAGAGATTGAATTGAATCTTTTGCATCTTGAGACAAAGGTTTAGCAGAATTAGATTGTTTAGACAAATAACCAATAATCAAAGTGGTTTGATATTTTATACCATTATTTTATTCTTCTTTTTTGCTCATGAGTTCCCATGCTTATCCCATCATGCAAATAGATTTTGCTTTAGCCAATCTTCTGTCTTCTACAAAACAAACTCTCATTCTTTTGTAAAGCAAAGTCCAAATTTATCTTGCCAAGAGGATTGGATATGTTCTAATTTGGGCTACTTCTTTTAGGTGTATCTATAAATAGCTCTTTCATTCGTGAAAGATTTGACTAGTCTCTAAAGTCATTGAATGATTAAATCAAATTAGTTTAATCTATAAATACAGTGGTATAATGAAAAGAAAATGTTCTTTGTTAATCAGTAATTTAAGATTAAAATTCAGACTCTGCTCCTTGCTGGCTTTATAGCTTTGGCCAAATTACTTAAACTCTCTGAGCTACAGTTCCATCATGTATAAAAAGGAAATTATAATACTTAACAGCTGTGTTAGGAGTACAAAATGAGATGAAATATGTGAGAGGGATCCATAACACTGTTAAGCACTTACTGTATATAAAACAGATGTTAGTTTTGCCTTTGCTTTATACTAGAACCCATTCTCCAACACATGTATACACACACACACACACACACACACACACACACACACAGAGAGAGAGAGAGAAGCTAGTTATTTGACTAAACTTCCATTTAATTAATTTATTGGTTAAGTAAGTCAAAATTGTCCAACTAGCTGTGTTGTAACAGGATTCTCGCACAGAAAGTTATGACACCAAGCTTTTCCTTTCCAGGAAGCAACTTTATTCATGCCGACACTGCTCAGTTGGGTTCCTACCCGAAGAACTGAGCCCCAATGGCCACATGGCATAGTTTTTTATACATTTTCTATTTCTTTGTTTCCCATGTATGCTAACACACACAAACATGCAGTCTGATTAAGTGGTCGTACGATACAAGGTCATGAGGGATGTTGTCACGTCTGTGTATAGCCAAGTTGCCTTGAAGTTTTTTGCTTGTTTTGTTTCACTCTTTCGGAAGAGCACCCTACCACAGTATATGTGAATAAGCTCAGTAATTTCCCTCTGTGTGGACATGATTTAACAGTAATGATATCAAATGCATTTAATATTGTTTAATGTAAAATTATCTAATGGTAATTAATGCAACTAATACTGTATGTTGCCTCATTCAATTACAGCATACCATAAACTCGTACTTTATTTTTTGGGTTTTTTTTTTT
>NW_027532594.1:0-307865 GCF_008692635.1 Crocuta crocuta
AGTACGGAGCTCCTTACTTCTCCGCCATCTTGCCCCCTCCCTATTATAGTATTAATCTTAGTGCTTAATTTCAACATTTAAAAATACGTTATGTATTTAAAAGGGTAAATGAACTATCATGCAGAATAGACTTAATTTGTCCATTTGTTGTAAAGCTCAATGCCATTCTGAAACATGTTTAATTAAGAACATGAAATGACTCGTTAACATTCAGCTCTAAAAATAAATGACTAATTACAGTATGTTGACAAAAGCAACTTACTTTATGCATTGCCACCAAATCTCTTCAGAAGAAGCACAAAATGGATTTAAGAAATTTGGTTTCATAAAACTTGGGGAGTTAGAATGTTCATATTTTTAAAAAGTGGAAGTCAAAATGATGTCAGGCCCTGAGGTTTCACCCATACACAAGTGTCAGAAGTACCTATTGCTCTCATCGCAAAGTACACATTGGTTAATGGTAATAAAGAGCCTACCTTTCAACCCTGGAGCACAAAATTTAGTTTTTATGTAATCAATATTTGCAAACTTTCCAATCACCTTTATTTATTCATATAATAAATCATGAGGCAAGTTATTCAGTTCTAATTTTACACCCAAAACAACTGTTATAAAAGAGCTAATAGGCTCTTTCAGAATTACACAGAAAGTTAATAATAGGTCCAGAAATATAATTGAAAATGCTATGTATTCATTTATGGCTTATCTGTATAGAAAAAAACAATTAAATATATGTCTTCTAGAAAACTTTTGGTATCTTAGAATTAACAGAAAATTGTTCTACATTTGGAAAACAATTTATTAACATATTTATTGCATCTTTCATCATTTTCCCCTTCAAATAGCCTACCTCTATCCAAATTCTCCTTCACATTCCCATTAGAAATTCATCTTATCAAATATCCTTTGTCTAAGTAAAACCATGACAAACTATAAAAGAACTTAAAATAAGAGAACATGAGGCAGAAACATGTAAGGCAGTACCAAAAAAAAAAAAAAAATCCTTCTCAGCATGGATGTACATAAAGGCAACAAAATCTGAGACTGAATTATTTGGTCAGGCTGATTTTTTGTGACTCACAAAGTTAGTCTTGCAGGGATGGGTACTTTTGGTCCCACATCATTCTTGGAGGCAGAGCACACTTTCTGACTCACCAAATCTTTCTAAAAATGTTCTTAGAAACTCATTATAGATATGACTAACATAAATTTCTATATTAACTAAGCAAGATTAGTTTGCGTGTGTGTGTGTGTGTGTGTGTGTGTGTGCATGGTGCATCTGATAGTTACATTATCAGTTAAAAAGAAATACAAAAACAAACAATAATTCATTGCATTATGGTATGTCATACCGGCAAACATTAGAGATACCACTACATTCTATCTGTGTAATGCAAGATGATCACTTTTATTCTCTTCTGGTGGAAATACTGTTATAGTCATTTTGCAAAAATAAATTAAGTAAACCATGTAAAGATATTTATCCTTCCAGAAAACTATTCTAAGCATGATGTAGGTTGGCTGGACTTCAGTGGCAGAGGGAGGATCACCAAAAATCTACTCCTCCAGAAAAATAACAAAAATACTGGCATTGTCAAAATCAATTATTTTCAGGACTGCAGAAATTAAACAAAGGCTCTCAGCAATCTGAGGAGTGTTCCATTTAGCAAAGTGCTTCTGTAGGAGCAGCAGGGTTTGTGGCCCTGCAACCGGGCCTTCTCCCGTCTCCATATATGTATCTCTCAACAACCTTGAAACCCAGCAGCCTTGCATTACATGGCATGGAGGAGGCTGACTGGTACTGAGGTCCCTTAAGAAAATCCAACCCAAGTATTATTACTACTGGACTCTATCCCACAGCTCTCTGGAAAACCCCATTCCCCATTCCATTATTTGATTTGTCTGGAATTCCATTGAAAAGACATCTTCCGAGTATGTGTCAACAATAATCAGTGGTGGGCGTCTTGGCTAGCTCAGTCAGTGGAGCATGCAACTCTTGATCTCGTGGTTGTAGGGTCTAGACCCATGCTGGTGTACAGAGAATACGTAAAAATAAAATCTTTAAAAAATTATCAGCGGCAAGTGTTTTCTGTCATGAGGCTGTGACACCAGTTGATTAAAGCGAGATCCTGGCTAAAAATATCTAGAGAATTTAATGTGCATAGAGGATCTTGAAAATCTCCAACATGTGAGAATTTAGAAGGCTGAACAGGTTGAACATATATGCAGAGCTGTGCATATGGTCAAGAAAGACATGGGAGGGTACAAAGGTCCCACCCCTGGCTGACCTGAAGTCCTACACAAGCAGGAAGTCAAGGTTTAACTAAGGCAGATCTGTACACTGCCCGAGCACTGAAGACATGCTCCAATACAGGCACAGAGCGCTCGGCAAAGGGTGGGAGACATATTACATAAGGCATTTAAGGAAAACTGTGACCAATCATCTGACCAGTAAGCTAACTGAACACAGACTTTAGTGGCTGCACACATGAGGAAATACAGAATCCCCAGGAAAGTCAGTAAGCACCAAAAAAGGAAAAGCAGCAGCAGCAAAAAACAACAAACTGTAAATAAGGGAAGTCTGGTTTCTAGGAGCTGCCACTTTATGTTATCAAAAAGTACAGTGTTGGGGAAATTTATGGGGCATATAAAGAACAATATGCAGGAAAAATAAAAATTAATAGAAACTATCCCTGAGGGGGCACAGATGTTGGACTTGCTAGACAAAGATGTTAATACAGTGTTTTTATTTTTTTTCCTTAAATAGTTTATTGTCAACTTGGTTTCCATATAACACCCAGTGCTCATCCCCACAAGTGCCCTCCTCCATGCCCATCGTCCCCCTCCCCCCCACACCCATCAGTACTCAGTTTGTTCTCAGCATTCAAGAGTCTCTCATGGTTTGCCTCCCTCCATCTCTCCAACTATTTTTCCCCTTCTTCTCCCCCATAGTCCTCCATTAAGTTCCTCCTAATCCACCTATATGTGCAAACATAAAGTATATGTCCTTCTCTGCCTGACTTATTTTGCTCGGCATCACACCCTCTAGTTCCACCCATGTTGCTACAAATGGCCAGATTTCATTCTTTCTCATTGCCATGTAGTATTCCATTGCATAGATAAACCACATCCGTTTGATCCATTCATCCGTTGATGGACACTTAGGCTCTTTCCATGTTTTGGCTATTGTTGAGAGTGCTGCTATGAACATTGGGGTACATGTGCCCCTATGCATCAGCACTCCTGTATCTCTTGGGTAAATTCCTAGCAGTGCTATTGCTGGGTCATAGGGGAGTTCTACTGTTAATTTTTTGAGGAGCCTCCACACTGTTTACCAGAGGGGCTGCACTAGTTTACATTCCCACCAACAGTGTAGGAGGGTGCCCGTTTCTCCGCATCCTCACCAGCATCTAGAGTCCTCTGATTTGCTCATTTTAGTCACTCTGACTGGCGTGAAGTGGTATCTCAGTGTGGTTTTGATTTGTATTTCCCTGATGAGGAGGGACACTGAGCATCATTTCAGGTGTCTGTTGGCCATATGGATGTCCTCTTTGGAGAAGTGTCTGTTCATGTCTTCTGCCCATTTCTTCACTGGATTATTAGTTTTTCAGGTGTGGATTTAAGTATGCTCAAAGATATAAAGAAAACTCTGCCTAAAGAATTAAAAGAATGACAATGATGTCTCACCAAATACAGAATATCAAAAGAAGAGAAATTACCAGGGAAAAATAACCAAATAGAATGAAGCAATGCTGTGCTCAGAAACTTAAATAGAAAAAAAATATGTGTTACAACATTTTTGCTTAAAATACAAAGAAAATAATGGAAATCACATTTTAAAAAATAAGCAGTTTACTTTCATTGCCGGGGTGACAAGAATGAAATCAAATATTTTGAAGAAATTTAATCATTTAATGAATTCATGCTTGACATTCAGAGCTAAGAGCTGTGCATACAAATTTCTGCATAGAATTAAGGAGGGTGAATATGAATTTCAAAAACATATAATTTGTTGGTCAAGAGATGAAGAGCCATTTACACACATTACCTGAATTTCATTAGTCACCTCTGCATAGCTCTTTTTGTTAAAGATAGGAAAGCAATAACTACAGTTACCACAAAATTATTTAAATACTCTAGAGTCAGAGGAAAAACAAAAGAGCAGGTAAAATGTATATATCTTCTCTACTCTGAAAATTCAACATTCCTTTCTGTATCTCATCTCTCCTTGCACACTTAATCAAAGGGAACTAAAACTATTTTCCATTTTCCCAGTCTGCCTGGAAATCTGATGAGCCAGGTCCACAAGTTTACTAAATATTCCAATGTCCATGTTACCCGAGAGGATAATATCATTAATTTACTGCAAGTATATAACTCGGTCCTCTTTTCTCTCGTCTCTCATAGCAATTTTATCACTGCTTTTCCTGCCTTTACCAATAGTGTCCTCTTAAATCTCCTCTGTTGCTAAATACCTGATCCCAAAGTCAAGGTCACATATTTGTTGCAACTGCAGTCCACTTTTGTTAGCAATTTCTATTTCAGTTAATGATTCCTCTCTAACAAACCAGCATCAAAATTAATGGCTTAAGGAAACAATGATCTTTTCAGAAATCACCAATCTGTGCTAAGTTCAGTAGGTGGCTCTTTTGCATGTCTTGCTTGTGGTTATGAAAACAGCTATGTGTAGCTGGAAAGTTGTCTGCAACCAGCATCCATCTGGGACACTGAGAGAGTTGGATTCCCTCTTACTCCAAGCAGTTTTGAGGCTTCTCTTTCTCAGTACAGTCTCTCCTCCTGGCCTTTCTATTTGGAAGCTCCAGTCAAACAGCTAACTTTGTACTAGAGGATCAAAGAAGCTGCTTAGCTTTTGTAAGGCTTCAGCTCAAACTGCCACGTTGTACAATCTGGCACATTCGGTTGGCTAAAGCAAGTTACCAGCACATCACAGATTCTAGGGAAAATGCCATTCAGGGGCATGAATGAATGCTGCGTATATGTGGTTCACTGAAGGTAACCAAATGGACTAACTAACATAACCGTATGATCAGTATAACCAAATATGTATCATAGTCCAGAAAAAAGGTTGCTACACCACTCAAAAATATTCAGAAATGTTTTCAGCATTTTTGGTTTTGGTTATGAGAGGATTTGGGAGACAATCAGGAACAAGAATGGGATAAGACATTATCTACCACAACTAATTTCCTATTGAAATGTTATTGCTTTATAATACAACAATCTTTACTATATCAAATAATAAATATAAATCATAATAAAAAGTAATAGAAATTTCTACATTGGTCTCTACAAGTCACATTTAGCTTGCTGTTACTCCCACAACACAACTGCTTTTAGTAAATGATAATTTTAATGATTTTTGTTTCTGTTGTTTTACTGGTGTGAACAGTTGTTAACTAAAATAAAGAGAAGAAAATGAAATAAATTATTATTTGGTAAGTAGAAATGAAATATTTACTGTAGAAGTCAGCAATGGAATAACTAAGTCATGTATTTGACCTCTAAAATGTCACTTCAAACAAATGAGATCAAAACAACTATGGCTCCTATAAATAAATACATTAATGGCTTGCCTCTGAGTCAACAGGAACATTAAAGATGAATGGCAACACCTGATTATGCATTTCTAAAATAGAAAGAGCCATCTCATGTCCTGTTGGGTAAAACAGTGCATTACTCCAATTTTCACAAATATTTTCTTTAGAGGATTCATAGTGCATTTACAATGATTTCATAATTTTCTAGCTCGATTGCATGCTGTGACTTAAATACAAGTGTGGACTAATGGAAAAAAAAATTAGGAGAAAAAATATCCCACCACATTATACCTAAAACCCAGAAGTACAAAGATGAAAAGTTCTACATTAAATATCCAGTTACAGATTTTATTTTATGTAACAAAATATTTATCTTGAGTCTAAATGGATTGTCAGAGCTACATATATTTAAGATATCTACTTAATAATGTTTCAGACAATAATAATTCACAATATTGCAATATAAAGAAAATGATTTTATCATATATCTATGGAATATGCCTTGAACATATTTTATAGTAATATTACATAAATCAATTAATATTAATGTAATATAAAAGTTTATCTGAAAACACAACCAAAAAACTTAACATTAAATTTTAAATGTTTTGCAAAAGGAAAAAAGAAATACGTTTTATAAATTTATGTATTTTTATAGAAGGTAAGATTTTGCAATACATGCCACATTTAAGAGAGAATACCAAGAGTACTAACTAATAAAATACACATATCTTTCATTGGGTAGGGATCAGGAAGTTCCTATTGATAATTATGTAGGGTTGCTTATAATGATGAATTTTAATAACATCTACATGTGCTGAAGATTGAAGTAAAAGAGAAAGCAAGGCAACGAGGATTTATAGAGATTCACTATTGATGCCTTCATAACTGGGTAACCTATGTGTCTTCTGAATAGTGAAAGTACACTATATTCCATGAAATTTATAAGCTTTCTCATAAAATATAATAAAATCATCTTTAATCTTCCCTAATGAAAGATTACATACTTACTACATTCTCAGTATGATTCCCATTGTTCTGGCTTGATAAGTATATCACCACAATGTCAATAATTGCAAGGACTTAATGATTAAGACAAAATAGGTTCTTTCATAGCTTCTTCTCCAATTTTCTAGTTAGACACTGTTGAGAATGAATGGCTTTAGATCCCATTAGTCGAAGACACCTATTCTTTACAAACCATTCTTCTTCATGTGGTCTCACTTGGAAACAAATGTCCAGAAATAAAGTGATGTAAATTAACACATTTTGCGGTCTGACTTTGGCCTCAGAATTTTATACATTCATCTGGGATACACTGAGTTATAGAATAATTATATTTTCCAGATACATTTAGAATAAGAATCAAGCCAAAGAGAAAGTCATCTATCTGTGACTTAAAGAAGTATTAACCTTAACAATTAGTCTATGACTTTCTAAAGACTACCTTGGATGAGAAGAAATCTGAGGGATGATGAAAAGATAGTAAAAGAGGAAATAATGAAGAACATGTGAGCAAGATCTGATTAGGAAGCTGTCATACCCCAATCATTTCAACTCAACTTTCAACTTAATCAAGCCAATTCAAAAATTTAAATATAAATTGGCCCTTAGCAGTGGCCAATACACTATCCAGAAAAGGATCACTGAACTGAGATACACTTAGAGATTTTGTCAGCCCTTGTCCACGTAGTTCAATAAGAAGATTCATTCATTTGAAAAACTTAGTTATCAATATTTTGATATTGATACTGATTTTCAAAATAATAATGACCAATTACTCTATGCAAATTATTAGAATAAATCCAATTATCTGTAAGTTCCTTTTTTAAACAGAATCATTAAAATAGAACTGGTATAAAATAACCTGTACATAAATAAAGTGTAAACTAAATATACTATAAGTTCTGATGTATATAGACACCCAGGAAATCATCACAAGTTCAATAATGAACACATTCATCACCTCCAGAAATTTCCTCTTGCTCTTCCCTCCCAGTTCCCTGCCCTCATCTTCCATCTTGGGCCAAAGTCAAGAGACAGACACTTAACCATCTAAGCTACCCAGGCACCTCATCTTCCTTCTTTTTCTGAACCACCATTTCTAAACCTATGATTAATAGATAACAATATTGTATGTGTATGTATTTCAGTAATGATCTTTTCTTAGGAAATTAAATGCCCAAATCAAGTCTAATTAGAGGTTGTGTGGTATATGGTGCATGGTAAAATTATTCCATTCCCACACTTAAGAGTGTTCACCATGTAGTGAAAATTTCTACCTTGATACATATAGTATAATGATGAAGGTTACTATATGTTGCTTTTATTATGTAGTAATTTATGGGGATATTTTTAGTGCCTATAATCTTTATTACATATTTTAAAATTACTAATGAGAATATTACTTAATTTGTTGTATAGTTACTATGTCCAACTAAGTTACATAATTTTATATATTTTATTTCATTTAATCCTCACAGCAACCCTAAGATATTAGTGTTATTATTTTCAAAAATTTCCAGATAGGAAAGTAAGGTTTATAACTAATATATCTAAATCACATAAATGATCAAAACTGAATCTGTGTGATAACAGATTTCAAGATCAAGGTATCTATTACATAAGCCAATTCCCTATGCTTTTTAAATTTTTTAAAATATTTTATTTATTTCAGAGAGAGAGAGAGAGAGAGAGCAGGGGAGGGTCAGAGAGAGAGGGAGATACAGAATCGGAAGTAGGCTCCAGGCTCTGAGCTGGATGTCAGCACAGAGCCTGACGCGGGGCTCGAAACCACGAACCGTGAGGTCATGACCTAAGCTGAAGTCGGCATTTAACTGACTGAGCCACCCAGGCGCCCAATTCCCTATGCTTCAGGGGGGAAATATAAGTTTTATTTTTTAACGTTTATTTATTTTGAGAGAGACAGAGCATGCACAGGGGAGGGGCAGAGAAAGAGGGAGAGAGAGAAAATCCCAAGCAGGCTCTTTGTTGGCAGCCAATGCAGGGCTGGATCCTATAAACCAGGAGATTGTGACCTGAGCCGAAATCAAGAGTCAGTCACTCAACCAACTGAGCCACTCAGGGGCCCACAGGGGAAAAAATAAATATTTAATAAAAATCCCTTGAATTATCTAACTCAGACAAACAAAAATACATTGGGAATTATCAAGATTTATTTGTGGTAAGTGAAGTGCACACTTCTATATTTATTACTCATGTAAGTGCAGAGGACTGAGAAGCTCATCCTGGGTGACAAGCATATGTAATCCACTGAAGAATGAGAGCAGAAAGGAGAACTGAGAGTAAATTCACAGGTGATCTGGACTGTCCAGTGGAACCAAGCAACAAGTGTCTGCTATTGGTGAAGACACAGGAGTGTTGAAAGAAAAGCCTTGTTAGACTCAGATTCAGTGTCAACAGGGAGGACTACCAAAGGGAACCCCGAAGACAATAAAACCGTGTAGCAAGTACCTGGCATCAAACCATTCCACAACTGCAGAAGTAAAAGGAGACCTGAAAGAGACATCTCTGAGGCCTGTTGATGGCTAACAATGGGAGAGAGAAATAACTCAAATCTTCTAGTCACATAGATTTCAATCATTGCTAAAGAAAGTATGTAACCCTAGGGCTCCTGGGTGGCTCAGTTAGTTAAGCGTTCTACTCTTGATTTTGGCTCAGGCCATGATCTCACTGTTTGTGGGTTTGAGCCCCACATGGGGCTCTGCACTAGCATCTCGGAGCCTGTTTGGGATTCTCTCTCCCTCTTTCTCTCTCTGCCCCTCCCTCATATGCCCGCTCACTCTCTCTCAAAATAAATAAATACACTTAAAAAAAAAGAAGAAAAGGTATAATCCTGTCTCTAATAATTTGAATACAGCGGTGAACTGAATGTAAATGAAGCAAAGTAATGCCAAGAACCAGCCCACTACAGACTTGTTTGACTCAATTGTCCCAAACACCTGGCAGAAGAGGCATTCCTCTTCCAGACTTAAATATTACTCATAGTAGAATTTTGCATATATTGGTTCGTATTCAATAAAAAATTACTAGACATGTAAAAGAGACAAGAATGTATGATTTATTATCAAGAAAGAAAATAGTCAACAGAATCAGAGTATTCAAATGCTATAATTTTCAGAAAAGGGCTATCAAATGTGACAACTTGTCATTTAATTTATTTGTGGCTAAAATAAACATGTTAAAAGACTGAGTATAAAAGGAACAAGCAATATGAACAATATGGGAATTTCTACAAAGGTCTGAAACCAAATGTAAATTCTAGAAATAAAATCTGTGATATTGGAGACAAAGAATTCAACTTAACAACATGCTGTGTTTATAGCATGGGAAAATTCATTTACCTTGAAACCAGACAAACTATAAAAGCAGAAACCAAAAAGGATCATGTGAAGAAGAAAATGGAATACATCATTCTGAAATTGGTGGGATAATGACAAATGGTGTAACATATGTGAGAGGGAGTTTAAGAAAAAGATAGAAATAAAATTTGAAGAGAAAATGGCCAAGATTTTCCATATGAATGAAAAAACATAAACCTACAAATCCAAATAACTCAAGATATTCCACAAAGAATAAACAGAAAGAAAAACTTAGGAATATTAAAGTAAAACCACCAAAGAATAAAGAAAATGAAAATATCTTAAAAGGATTCAGAAAAAGATGTATAACAGTCAGGTAGCAAGAATGAAATCGATGGTTGATTTCTCACAAGAAACAATGAGAACCAGAAGGCACAGAAGTGACATCTTTAATGTGCTGAAAGAAAAAAAAATCACCTTAGAAATCTATTCAAGAAAAAAACAACTTTCAAAACTGAAAGTGTAGAAAAGAGTGTCTTAGAAAGACAAAGAGGGTGAATATATATTTCAAGGAATTCATTATCAAAAAGTTATTTAGATTGCAGGATAATTGATGCCAGGCAGAAGACAAGTTTACAGGAAGGAATAGAAAACTCCAGAAAGAATGGACACTAAATACAATGAAATTTTCTGAATGTGTATAATTAAAACCACTTCAAAACTATTAATTGTTTAAACCTAAAATAAGAAAAATGAAATACAGGGTTACAGTCTACATAGAAGTAAAATATCTGACAGAGCACAAAGGTGGGAGTGTTGAAATTGGAACTGTAAATGCAGCTTTGTAAGACTCATATCGTTGTAGCAATCACAATATTTGTGAAGTTACACACACAAACACACACCATTTTTAAGTTTCTGAGGCTTACAGCAGACTCTAACAAGATAGCAAAATGAAAACAAAGCATTACAAGTGAATAGAGGAGAAAAAAATTACTGAAGAAAATAAAAGCATTTTAGCCAAAAAATAAAGGCATGGAAGGATCAAGAGGATCAATGAGAAGCCAAACAAAGAAATGGAAGTCTTAAATCTAAACATCTGAATAATTATATTTAATAATAAATAATTATAGTTAATAATAATTACATATAAAA
This sequence comes from Crocuta crocuta, assembly GCF_008692635.1. Classification (NCBI taxonomy): domain Eukaryota; kingdom Metazoa; phylum Chordata; class Mammalia; order Carnivora; family Hyaenidae; genus Crocuta; species Crocuta crocuta. The sequence continues at coordinate 11,036 of NW_027532594.1, forward strand.
TTGCTAAACATACAGAGAAGTGTGNTGGATTAAAAAATAGACTCAGCTGTGTTTCAAATTAACATAATTTAAGAGAAAAACAGGCTTCTGTTTCTGATCAAGTTAAGAGACAGTAACAGGGACTAGAGTTATGCCCCCTGTCAGAGGCAACAATACTAACAACAAAATAGGCAAAAATATAAAACAAAGGGTATGAAGACGCTGAATATCACTCACCAAAGGAGGAATGAGGGCTTCCTGAAAGAAAGGAAACAAATATGGTGAGCCTTACAATTGCCTTAGGCTATTGCCTTGAAATAGTTCCCAGACGGGGCGCCTGGGTGGCTTAGTCGGTTGAGCGTCCGACTTTACGACTTTCGCTTAGGTCATGATCTCGCGGTTCGTGGGTTCGAGCCCCGCGTCTGGCTCTGTGCTGACTGCCAGCTCGGAGCCTGGAGCCTGTTTCAGTCTGTGACTCCCTCTCTCTCTGACCCTCCCCTGCTCGCGCTGTCTCTCTCTCCTAGAAATAAATAAAACATTAAAAAAAAAAAAAAGAATAGTTCCCAGGCACATAGAAGGGGGGTCCAGGGGAGCTGGGCATACTCTGAATTGATGAGACAGAGATTCAAATCTAGGGAGAAAAAGTAAGCTACAATATAGAGACCAGAGTAATAGAGGAGAGAAAGTGCGTAAGGAAAGAATTTTGAAGATGTGCACAGGATCCTCATTGACTACTCAGCACCAGCAATTGGTGCACGTACAACAGAACATTATCTGAAACTAGGGGGAAAGTACCACCCAAATAAATAGAGGCAAAAATGCTCAGCACTTGGAGACTAAAATGTCCTTGAACTCAAGGGGCATTAGGTGGAGTATTCAAGAAAGTCTTGCCTCAAAAATGGAGGATACTGATACCTAGACTAATGGTTCTGGCCATTTTTAATAATCTCAAAAGCAAGATCTAAAAGGATCAAATAGTCTCCATCTAATTTAACATCATCTCAGAGTAGTAGGGGAAAACCTCAAGAATACTTATAGGAGTACAAAAAACTAGATCCTTAACAGGGTAAAATTTATAATGTATGGTTTCCAATGAAAAGAAGCAGAATATAACCATTCATGAGAAAAATCACTCATTAACACAGAACTGAAACAGATGTTAGGATTAACAGAAACATTAAAATAGATATTGAACTAGATTCCAGGTGTTCAAAAGTTAAGTAGAATCAGAATTATTAAAATATTAAGAATAAACTTTTAGAAATGAAAACTAAAATGTCTGAAATGAAAAATTCAGTGGATAAGACTGATGACACACCAGACATTATATAAGAAAAGCTGAGTAAATTTGAAGATGTAACAATAGAATTTATTCAAAAGAAAATGCATGAAGTAGAAGTAATCTTAAAAGTGGGACCATTCCAAGTGCAACTGAAGTCCTGAAAGGAAGGGAACAAAAACATTTGCAGATATAAATGTGAAAAATTTTTCAAATCTGATGAAATTTACAAATACAGAGATCCAATGAGCTCAAAAACTCCAAACACTTCTGATACCATCATCACAATCAAAGGAACAAACATATCTAACATGTCCCAAGATTCCATTGTTGATATTTGTGTGTCATAAAAACACTTACCTTCAGGTCACATCTAAATGTATCAAATTGTACACATTAAATACATACATTGTTTTATGGAATGCCTGGGTGTCTCAGTTGGTTAAGCGTCTGACTCTTGGTTTCAACTCAGGTCATGATCTCACGGTTTTGTGAATATGAGCCCTGCATCGGGCTCTATGCTGACAGCATGGAGCCTGCTTGAGATTCTCTCTCCCACTCTCTTTGCCCCTCCCCTGTTCTTTCTCTCTCTCTCCCTCTCTCCCTTTCCTTCAAAATAAATAAACTTAATTAAAAAATATATATACATACCTTATTTTGTATATCAATTATAAACCTCTATAGAGATGTTAGAACACATACACACACACATACACACACGCACACAAACACAAGCACAAAAATATGTAAGACGCTACACCAAAGTATAAAATGCCCATATTATTCAAAACCAGTAATAAAGAGAAGACCTTAAAAACAGGCAGAGGTAAAATACACATTATATAGAAAGGAACAAAAATAAGAACATTAACAGATTTCTAGTCTGAAAAGAATGCAAACAATAAGACAGTGGACAAAGGATATATATAAATCACTGAAAGAATAACAACAAACTGTCAACCTAATATTCTAAATATAAAAAAAAATTTAAATGAAGGTGAAATAAAGAACTTTGAAACATACATAAGAAGAGAAAAATGCCTTACAAGCATACCCACACTATAAGAAATGTAAAAATAATTTTTTCATATTGAAGAAAAATAACACCAGATGGAAATATGGATCTACAGAAATTGCAGTAACATGGGTAAACACAGATGTTTTCATTTAAAATTACAGTAAAAATAATTAAAATTTTAAACAAAAATAATATCAGTGTGATACAGAGTTTATAAAAATGTATAATTAATATATAAGTCAAGTATTCCATAAAGACCAGGTGAAAAAAAATGAAAGTACACTACTGTCAGATTGTAATACTATATGTGAAGTGGTATAAAATCATTTGAAGATAGACAGTGATATAGTAAAGTTATGTAGTAGAAATCCTAAAGCAGCATTAAAATAACTGAACAAATAATTTTAGTAAATAAGTGAAAAGTAAATAAGTGAATCAAGTTTGTATCTTAAAAATAGATATAAAAATAAGAAAGAAGATGGGGAACAATGAATTAAATGGAACAAATTGAAAACATTAAATGTAAATGAACTAATCCCCAGATTAAAATGCAGATATTGTAGGGTGCCTGGGTGGCTCAGTCGGTTGGAGGTCAAACTTCGGCTCAGGTCATGATCTCAAGGTGCGTAGGTTCGAGCCCCGTGTTGGGCTCTGTGCTGACAGCTAGCTCAGAGCCTTGAGCCTGTTTCAGATTCTGTGTCTCCTTCTCTCTCTGACCCTCCCCTGCTCATGCTGTCTCTCTCAGAAATAAATTTTAAAAACATTAAAAAAATATTTTTAAAAAATAAAATAAAATGCAGATATTGTAAGGTAGGATAAAAAACAACTAACTATAGTCTTGCTTACACAAAATGCACTAGAAATTTTATCAGAGAATGAAAAAAAATTTATAACAGAATTTATGATCTCAAAGTAGTCTCATTTATCCAATATACACTATTATGCCCTAGAGCTTCAATCCTGGTAACAAGTTGGTCAGCAGTTCAAATTACTGCAGGTAACAATTTAGCTAAATTACTTCCTGCACTACTAGGAGGGCAGCATTAAAAGGCTATTCATCTTCCAAATTCTCATAGCTATCTTCTCATTGGCTATTACTCATGACTAAGGCTATGAAAAAAATTTTTTATTTAAGCAATATTCCACTTTTTTAGTTTCAGGTAGGATAATTTTCCCGTCTCAAAATGTGAGTAATGTAATCACATCTGCGAAGTCTCTTTTGCCATGGAATACAAGGAACATGTTCACAGGTTTCAGGAATTAGGATACGGACACCTTTTGGGAGAGCAGGTATTATTCTTTCCACCACAAATACAAAGCTGAGGAAAGGAAAATCCACCAGAAAGGAACAGGAAGCAAAACAGGAAACAAACAAGACCCAGCAAGTTTTTGTTCTTCTCCAGCTTTCCAATCTCACCCTGCAACCCCTACAGATAGCATCTGAAACAGGAACTCTTTGGCAAAGAAGAAATGTTGTTTATAGCGTCTCAGTCCTCGAATCATTGTTAAGCAGACAATGGAAGGATAGATAAAAGCTGAGAAACAGTAGCTTAATAAGTACCGTAATCTGGCACATCTAGGCAAAAGGATACAAATCACAGAAACATACACACGTATACACGAACATCTAATGCCTTCAAGAGCCTTCTATTTTGGGGTGCCTGGGTGTTTCAGTCTGTTATGTGCTGGACTTCAGCTCAGGTCATGATCTAACAATTTGTGGGTTCAACCCGAGGTCTGGCTTCACACTGTCAGTGCTCGGGATTCTTTCTTCCTCTCTCTCTGCGCCTTTTGTGCTCTCTGTCTCTCTCTCAAAATAAATAAATAAGACTCAGAAAAAAGAGACTTCAATTTTATCAGAGAAGTTAGGAAAGCATAAAAACAATAAAAACAGAAGTTAGATAAATGATACAACAGGGCACATAAAAAATGTAAGGAGAGCAGAGAGAAGAGAAAAACTGATACAGAACAGTAGAAAGAGGGTGTACTATGGAAGTGGCCATAGTGTCTTTTCTCTGCTCTTTCACCGAGAATAGGTATGCTAAGTGAAATAAGTCAGGAGAATAGGAATTTCTTATAATTATTATTGTTTTTTCAAATAGTTAAGTTTTTATCCAAATATTTTTATATTTGATTTATATTGTCAATAATAGATGTACGCTTTCCAAATAACTATTTTTTGGAACTGTTGGCAATGTACAATATTAGCTTGATGCAGAATATAAATTTATGTGATGAATTTGAGTCTTTAAAACTGGCATTAATACTTTAAAGACAAAATTTAGGAAGTAGATTCCTAAGGGTGGTAGTTCCTTGTCCACGTAAGTGTGACAGAACAGGTATTTCTTACTACACTAAAGTGCTATGTTATGCATATAAACAAGCATAACAAATATCAGTAGCTGATGAAAATAACTACAGGAAATTCCATGTTCAAAATTTTAACATATTTGTATTTTTGTACATACATTTTCTTTATTTTTACAAATTTTTATTTAAATCCTAGTTAGTTAACATACAGTGTAATATGGTATTCAGGAGTAGAATTTAGTAATTTATCACTTACATATAACACCCAGTGCTCAGCACGGCAAGTGCCCTCCTTAAAACGTATTACTCATTTAGCCCACCCCCACCCACCTCCCTCCATCAACCCTGTCTGTCCTCTATCTTAAAGAGTCTCTTGGGGCACCTGGGTGGCTCAGTCAGTTAAGCATCCAACTTTGGCTTAGGTCATGATCTCACAGTTTGTGGGTTCGAGCCCCGTGTCGGGCTCTGTGCTGACAGCTCAGAGTCTGGAGCCTGTTTTCAGATTCTGTGTCTCCCTCTCTCTCTGACCCTCCCCTGATCAGGCTGTCTCTCTCTTTCTCTCTCAAAAATAAATAAAACATTAAAAATAAAAAAAAGCAGTCTCTTACGGTTTGCTTCCCTCTCTGTTCTTTTCCTCTTCAATTATTCTATAGTTTTAATACTACACATCTTTTACTCTTTGATTATGTTTATTCCTAGGTATCTTATCATTTTTGGTGCAGTTGTTTTTCATTTTTTCATATGGTTTATATGATTAATGGGTATGTATTTCCAAAATTTCTACATTTCACTAATACACTAATACTTGTACAACTATAAGTAAAATAAATTTTTCTAAGATAAAGTTCCTTTTACAAATCTAAATAATTTGAAAGTTAAAAATATTAATAGTTGTTTATTTTGAGCCTATTTTTTCATGTGTATGATGTGAATGATATATTCATATATGTTTATTATACATGTGTCAAACTATAACATTAAACAACATTTCATAGCAGTTTTTATGTTTATTTCTTTAAAACTAAATACTTGAAAAAATTCAAAATAATCAATTGGCATATTAAATTGTAGTAGTCATTTTATATTGGTTATATATTTATTTTGTACATTTCAAATATAACACAGAAACACAATAAGGCACAAAGCATACAAAAATCTCCATTTTCTTGTAAATTTCCATTCTCTCATAACTTCCAATTATAAACTCCTTTCCACATTGCCAAAATTAACATTAACTTTTTTGAAGATCAGTTTGATGCGTTATTAACTATTGTTTTATCATGTAAGCTCGCATCCCAAGCCATGAAGTTTAGTTTTTCATGCTGTCTCTCTCTCTCAACATAAATAAAAATAAACTTTAAAAAAAGGTAGAATGTCTAGGTTTTATTGTACTGAATTTTAGCAATCTTGATTTTGAGTTACTGAATTTTATGCCACCTTATGGATTTGCCTTAAATATAAATCTGCAATCCATATGGAATTACTCCCTATTTATTGTGTTAAAGAGAGATGAGCTTTATTATTTTACCTACATAACCACTAAACTAATCTGCATCATTTATTAAAGAAAATAATTTATTGAAAAGTTGTCAATTATTGCCAAAACTTCATCTATTGAAAAGAGTCCAGCTCTACAATGACAACCTTGTCATATATCAAGAGGCTATGTTTCCATAATGTCTGTTCTATTTCATCAGTCTAAACTATTGAGTTTAGCACAATCCTCTCATTGTCTTGCCTGGTCTTGGTCCTTTTCATTCTCATTTAAATTTAGAATGAACTTGTTAATTACTCTTCAAAAAGATTTGAGGATTTTTTATTGGACTGGAAATTGATTCGTAGGTCTGTAGGTCAATGTGGGCAAGAATTTTCACTCTTATATTACTGAATATTCCAAATTTTGAATATGGTATGTAATATATTTTCATTTCTATTTTTTTTAATTAAATGTTTATTCATTTTTGAGAGACAGAGACAGAGTGTGAACTGGGGAGGGGCACAGAGAGGGAGACACAGAATCCAGTGCAGGCTCCAGGCTCTGAGCTCTCAGCACTGAGCCTGATGCAGAGCTCAAAGCCACAAACCAAGGGATCATGACCTGAGCTGAAGTTGAACACTTAACTGACTGAGCCACTGAGGTGACCACAGATATTTTCATTTCTTTCAGTAATGTTTAAATGTTTCTCGACAAAATTCTTGCACTTCTTTTTTTTTTTTAATTTTTTTTTAATGTTTTTTATTTATTTCTAGGAGAGAGAGAGAGAGAGACAGCGTGAGCAGGGGAGGGTCAGAGAGAGAGGGAGTCACAGACTGAAACAGGCTCCAGGCTCTGAGCTGGCAGTCAGCACAGAGAGTCTTGCACTTCTTCTGTTAGATTTATTTCTTTCAATTGATGTTTGAAGTTAACAGTTAATAGTAGATTTAAAAGTTTCATTTAAAAAATATTTATCATATATGTACACGTGTGTGTGTGTATACACAAAGAGCAGACATACACACAAAGAGATACATTTTGTATACTGACCTAATGTCTTAGCTCCTTCATGAGAATAAGGATGATGAAAGACACAAAACTGCCATTATTGATAATTAATATTGCATAATACACAGAAAATAGAAAAAAAACTCAAAACCAAATTATTAGAATAGAGATGCTACAGATTGATCATCTCTGATTTCAGACGCTGAAGGACAAAATTTCAAGATTTAAACATTAAGAATGGCATTTACATGATTATTTTGTTTATTTGTATTTCAGTTAGAGTTAGATGAAGTTTTCTTCTTTCCCTAGTTTTCTAAGAAAATTTTACTCTGAATTGATGCTTAATTTTATCAAAATATTCAACATTTAGTGAAATAACTGTGATTTTTCTTCTTTATTTGAAAATATAACTGATGTTGATTTTTTAAATATTTCCATTCTTTTCTTTGTTTTATATATGAAATTTAATAATTTAATAATTTAAAAGGTATTTATCAATGGCCTACTATAGATAAAATAAAATTAAAGCTAGTGTAGTAGAAAATATAAAGCAAAGATACAAAAATATTGAGCTATGATTATAAACCTTACTGCTCATTAATATAATTTATTGTTTATATTTTGATTTATAAATCTTTCTGTGAAGATTATTGAATACATCAATGAATGATAATGAAGATAAATATCTCTGATTTTTAGTGTATGGTTTTTAATATATGAAAAATCCAACTTTTAGTATAAGAAAGTTTTCTTAATGAACTTCCTTTATTACAAACAAATGTTCTTTGGATTTAGTCTCTTTGGAACAGAGCATGGGATTTCTGATGTACAGACCATATGTTATACTACTATTTAAGAAGAAAATATACAAACCAGACTCCTGGAAATACTCTAGTTATTGGCTTTTTTCTTAGTTTTCATACATTTATTTTACAAATGTGATATAAAATGAATGGAAATTTTAAAGTAAAATAAAAATAAAATACAGGCACATAAAATATGACTGTGCCCGATGATTCTATCAAATCTCTCAAGGGAAAAATCAAATCTGATAAAAATCGGTATCTGAGAATTTAATGTAGCACTCCAAACACTTTATTGGGAGTTGTTAGTGTTCAAGCTGTTGTGCTGACATTTGATTATATTTTTATATGGCCATGAAACTAAACATGACAGGATTTACTTTCCAGTTTGTTTTCCACATCCAAGGTCATTTAAGCCTTTGTGGTATACCAGAAAGAATGTTCTATGTCATGTATTACTAAATAAAATCTTGTGGCATAACTAATTATTTTTCCCATTAAGTGACTTGTCATTTATTTTGTTTTGATACCTTATTAGATACTAAAAATTGACTCATGTTAGTTACTGTCTTTTATATCCAAATAAAAAATATTCATAGCTTGAGATATAAAGATATTGGAAAATATATAACATACATATGTACAGATACTAGATTATAAATATTTCTCTATGCATATATAGGTACACGTATATATTTATTTTGAATGGTAACTCCATTTCAAAATATTTAATTTTTTAAAGCATTTTATTTTTTTATCTTTTTTTAAAATAGTTTATTGTCAATTGGTTTCCATATAACACCCAGTGCTCATCCCCACAAGTGCCCTCCTCCATGTCCCATCTCCCCACTACCCCCTACACCCATCAGTCCTTAGTTTGTTCTCATTATTCAAGAGTCTGTCATAGTTTGCCTCTCTCCCTCTCCCCCACTATTTCCCCCCTTCTTCTCCACCACGGTCCTCCGTTAAGTTCCTCCTAACCCTCCTATACGTGCAAATATGGTAGTTGTCCTTCTATAATATTTAATTTTATAAACAGCATGGCATAAAATTTTCTTAAAAGACATAAAGTAATTATTAATAATTAAAATTCTACACTTGTATTTTTTGTTATGTTAATAAGATTTTATTTTCACTCAAATGTCTATGTATTTTTAATAATCTATAATAAGGAATAACATTCCTTATACAAATTATAACAGAGAAAGAAATATAATGTTAAAAATATCAGTTATAAAGAATATATAATGTCTATAACTTTCCTGAGAAAATCATATTTCCCCTAAAATTTCTGATCATTAAACTATCCAGATATTTTTATATTTGAAATTTTATTTTTATTGTTTGGCATGCATGTTTATTATAAGGATTTACATTGCTGTTGTTATTCTTATTCTATCAACACACTGTGGTATTTTAAATTAAAATTATGCTTTTTTTGGAAAAGAAAGTAACTTGTTTCTGACTTTTCAATTTCCAAGATATAGTTTTGTGTTTGATTATTTGGTTTATGTAATATACTATCAAGCATGTGAATTGACACAGATTCTAGGAAAACCTCTGCCAGTGAAGTAAAGTTGGTTTGTAAAAATTACTGCATCAAGGGAAACACAACCTTGGCAATCCTATTAGCCGTTTCCCAAATGAAGTAAATTAACATGTTTTTTATTGGAGTTTGAGCTGTGAGCAAGACTGGTGTAAAAAAAAAAAATCTTTCAAGGAGGGGTTTAAGATTACACTAAGTTCATATAATAATTGGGAATGGTAAGATAAGGGTTTCAGTTTGAATCTTGACCAATCTGTCATAATACTGTTTGCTCAGATGTGAAAAATTTTGCTCGGCTAAACCTCCTTGCATAAAATTTTAGAAGTAAATAGTAAAGTTATTTATTAGTTTAGTGTCTCATGTTCTGAGCAAGAATTTCCTGGAGGCAACAGTTAAATTATGTTGACCCAGATAGTCCCATTTTCAGTTCCAACAATTGAGGTGAAGCAGGTGTTCTCAGTTGCCTGTCTCTCCAGTCTGGGGGACACAGGGTAGTCCAGGGACCTCACTTCTCTTACAGATCTTAGAGGAGTTGATTTTTCAGTTTGTTTGTGTTGTTCAGTTTTTACTTGTTGTTAGGACAGAGAAGCAACTTCCAAGTTTCTTACATGAGAGACTGGAAACCAGAAGTCTAGATTAGGTTTATGTCAAAATCTAGAGTGTTAGAATTTTCTAAGTAGCATCACACACACACACACACACACTTCCTTATTGAATATGATGTCAGATCTATTCAAGTGAAGTCATGTATACATGCTCTTACCCCAAGTTCTGGGAAAGGATGGTTTAGGCTAATTTTCTATCTTACAAATCTTACAAATTTTGTAGAAATAAATAATAGAAAATCTACTACAAACTTAATAGTAGTTATAAAGCCAGCCTAATGTGCAAAGGAGACAAGATGAACTGAAAAAGTTCATTGGTTTGCATTTCTTAATTACTCTGTCTCTAAACAAGAAATGAGAAAAAATATATTCAAACAATACTTTAAGAATCAAGCAAATTCTGTGATTTAGTTGCCATTCAAATACTTTAATAGTTTATTTCTATGTATTTTGAATTTTACAGCATCTCCACGAGCTTTTATATTTTTTCATAATGAAGAACATTCTGTAACATTTGAGTAAGTTGCTTTCTGTCTCACTCTGTTCAGGCTGCCTTAACAAAATACCACAAAGTGTATGGCTTATAAACAGCAGAAAATTTATTACAGTACTGAAATTTCTTACAGGCTAAAAGTTCCAGATTAGAGTGCCAGCATGAGCAGGTGAGAGCTCTCTTCTAGGTTTCAAACTTCTAGTTGTACCCTTACATGCAGCAAGGGGCTAGGGAGCTCTGCAGATTCTGTTTCATAAGAAAGAACAGTAATCCCCCTCATGAACTCATCAATTCCCACAGACCTCACCTATTGACACTATTAGATTGTGAGGATTAGTTTCAACATATACATTTTGAGGAGACACAAACACTTATATTATAGCACTTCCATGCTCTACTTCTGCTGCAGATATTATACTACAATCCTCTAGCTTCTTTAAATTGCTACAATACATCATTTTCATTAACAGATATATTTCCCACACCACATTTATTTCCCAATCACATCTAAGAAAAGGTGATTCTTAGAACTTAAAACATGCTAAAGAGCTTCCACGGCAACTGATAAAACACATATGTAAAGCCTAGCCCCTACTTTTACAGGGGACCAGCCTCGGCAAGCCAGGGTTGGCCCAGAGAGTGATGGTTGGCGTCGGCGAAAGAAGACACGGAGCCAGCCTCTTCAGGTGGACTGCTCAAATTTATTTTTCAGCTTAGGGTTTTTATATAGCAAATTCAAACAATCATGCTTAAACAATTTACATTTTTTGAGTACAGTCATAGGACTTAACATTTCTAAGTTTTCTTAGCAACAGTGATTTCAGGGTACGTAATTTTCACTTCAACCAATAAAATTTAACCAGGTAGTCATAACAAAGTTTTACATATTCTTTACTACATATGACAGGATATCTAAGGATAAGTGAAGTATATTGCCAGAATACATGAGATCACGGTGCCCTTTAATTGTTTAAATTCAGTGGGCAAGCAAAAACAGGATATACTTGTACCCGCAGTTGTAGGTAACAGACTCTCACAACCCCTTACTAAGAAAGAACAATATCAACATTTATCATAGATGACGTATAGAAATGTTTTACGTGGATCAACTAGGATTTGGTCTCTGCATTTACCAATCTCATTCTTTGACCGGAACAATCCATAAGTTGCCTTACAGGCTTGAGGTCAGCAGGCAAATATTTCTCTAACACTTTTTCGAGAAAGTGCTCCACAACTAGTAAGTCTTGTTTTTGTCTCTGCTTATGGCAAAATATGTATTCTTACTGGCAGTTAGACTCCTACAAGGAAAATGAATTGTAGGTCTCTTATAGACCTAATGCATACCAGACTGTCTCCAATTTTGCTAATTGCTACAATATTTATTAGACAACATCTGATTGAGGGGGTTTGGAGGAAGGGGGGAACTTTGGGTGATTCTGGTTTCATATTAACCCTAGAATAGACTAACAGCAGAAGTGAGAGTAAAAGGTACAGACAAAGTTGAGAAGAAGAATTCTTCCAGGGGTTCTTCTGACTGCACTGCAGTCTCTTCCCTGGGCCTTGCCATCAGGGATGACCTGTGCAGTTTCGGTCTCCAGCATACTTTTACTGTTCTGAAGGACATCAACAGGTGGGTAGAGTAAAGCAGACATTTTGGTGGGTTTGGTTTTGTCAGACCATTGGCCATTATGAGCTACAGCAACAAAGTCTGTACGTGCTACTGTGAGTTTCTAAAGTCAAGCATCCATCAGGCACTGTGCTTCTGCAGGGCAGAGAGTTTCCCAGGCTTTTGGCACAACGTCACGTCCTTGTTCTCTTCTTTCTCATGACTTCATTGCTATGAATTCGACTTCAAATAAAACTAACGTACTGAAGATGCCCCGATTTTTTCATACTTCTCTGAGCTCATTCCCTGAACTGTGGACCTGAAATTTACTCCTCAAGCTCTCTACCTGGTAACTAATAGGGTTTTCTACATTAAAATGTCTTGAAACTATGGTTTATACACAATTTTTGATGAAATCTGCCTCTCTCAGTTTTCCCTACCAGTTATATAATATTCTTTGGCCAGTTGTTTAAACCAAACATCAAGAATCTATTTCTACCCAACAACCTCCAAGCAAGTCCTAGTCACCATAATGCGTCAGCAAAATGCTGTCTACTGACATATATATTCCTTCTAGTCTGAGAATACAAGATATATGCCAATGAATTATTATTATTCATATCACATTTCATATTACATTTTTAAAGTTATTTTTAATGTTTTATTTATTTTTGAGAGAGAGAGAGACCATGCACACAAGTGGGGAGGAGCTGAGAGACAGGGAGACACAGAATACGAACAGGCTTCAGGGTCTGAGTTGTCAGCACAGAGCTGGATGTGTGCCTCAAACTAACAAAATACATGCGAGATTAGGACTTGAGCCAAAGTTCGACACTTAACCAACTGTGCCACCCAGGCACCCTCATATTATATAGCTTTTTAAAGCAGTCTTTAGTTGTAAAAATATTTCCAACACTAGGAAATTCTTCCTATATCATGTAAACAATATTCTTTCATTAATGGGATTTCTTAAAGAAAATAATGTGAAATCCAGTCTTTTGGGCTTGTCTTAAAGATCAATGTTAAACCTCATATACAGCTATGTATATGATTAATTTATCTGCTCAGTCCATTAACAACATCAAATCCTTCATGATAATTCTTCATGAAAAGGATACATTTATGACATATGAGAAAACATTTATGACATATGAAAAAACAAGATTTTGGAAATTTAGTGCCTGGGAATGTTTCTATTTTCTATCTAGGCAGAACAGGTAAAATGGAACTATTTTTAAAATCTAAAACAAAGATAGAATTAGAGGTGCCAGGGAACCTGTGTGGCTCAGTCAGTTAAGTGTCCAACTTCGGGTCAGGTCATGATCTCACGGCTTGTGGGTTCAAGCCCTGCATCAGGCTCTGTTCCGACAGCTCAGAGCCTGGAGCCTGTTTCGGATTCTGTGTCTCCCTCTCTCTCTACCCCTCCCCCACTCACTCTGTTTCTCTCAAAAATAAACATACAGTAATAAAATTAATTACATATATCTCTGACTAAATTATTCATGAACAGCACTGTCCAACAGGACTTTCTGCAATGAAAAATCATTATATAACTGAACCTTTCCCAAACGATAACTACTCGCCACATGAGGCTATTGAGCACTTGAAATAACACTGTTTATATTAAGAAACAGAATTTTAAATTATATTTCATTTAAATTGATTTAAATTCAACAGTTGCCTGTAGTTAGTGGCTGACAAATCGAAAAACACAGTTCTTAGACAACATGGAACAAAAACCAAGAACTCCAAATTAAACCATTAGTTTATGGGTTTTTTTAATCTCCTTATTTAAAAAAATTATAAATAAATAACTTCTTAGAATTTGGAAAAATGAATGATTTAGTTCGTTTATAAAGCCACAGATTTGCAGGTTAATACAGGCTATGTTTGCCAACAAATAGAAATATACGATGGATGTGGTTTGTTTTTGTGATTGTTAGTTATGGGAAAGAGCTGGTTGGCTTCACTAGTACTTAGCATTTTTAGGCATATGTCCACACATTCATTTCCATATGTACATGAATTATAATTTTAGGAATTGGCTGTTAATTATGTTTCTTATTCATATAGTGAGGTTTATCTAAGTGTATGTTTATTTTAAAAAAAAGAAACTAAAGAGAAAAAGTTAATTCAGTAGAAACTACATATATAGGGACTAGTTAAAGATAAAAATAATTTTTAATTCTCCACAAACCACATTTTTAGTTCCCCACAGTATCCTGAAAAGAGTTTATGTCCTACATAAATTCCAATAACATGTTAAATGCCTAGCAGACACCAGCACAAAGTTGGTGATCAATAAATGTTTCCCTATCCCGTACTGTTTCTTTCTAAACATCAAGAAAGAAAATAAAAAAATCTAATAGATATTATAAGATTGTAAAGGAAATTATTGGCTTGAACAAAATTAAATGAATTAAAGAATATAACAAATGTTTAAGCAAGAATGGGACCAAAACAGAAATTTGTCTTTGTTTGTTTCTATTTTTGTAAAAGTGAATCCAGTCTGGTAGAGAATAAACCCTTTAGTTCAGACTCAAAAAATAAATTTTATGTATATTATGAAAATATAGGGGCTTATTCATTGTAACTATAATCTTTGGTATGGTAGAATATCATCCCAGAAAGAGTGGGAGAACATAAAAACAACTCACTGCTAAATATTTCTAATGAAATTTCAGCAAAAATGAATGCAAGCTCCAGAGAGGTTTTCTTTTCTATGAACAATGACTAAATAAAGCAGATTATCTAAATATTTTTTTCTGAATAAATTTAAATGAAATTAAAAAAAAGAAAAAATACATAGAAACACTTCTTTGTATCTTAGTGAGTTTTGCCTTTTCTTACAAAACAAAGTTCTTAAATGTAAGACAACTTAAAGTCAAATTTTTTAGAGCCTGCAACTCTTTAATGATGACTAATTTAGGTAGTTATCTAAACTCACTTAAGACAGCCTGGTTTTAGATAGAAGAGGTCGACTTGAAATGGCAATTTTCTTTTTCATCTATCAATGCCATATGTTGTAAGCATTCCTAAATGACATTTAAACCTGGCTCAGTCATCTAAACAATAGAAGCCATGCATGCTCTGCTTGGTTAATAACTCTTACTTACATAGAAAGAATATAAAAACCCAACTCCATAATGTATTTGAGTTTTAAAAATAGCCAGTATTTACTCATCTATATTTATCTCATTGTAATAGCATTTCATTCACATCATTTCCCAATTCTCATGTTGAAAGGTATTTAGAGAGAATGTAAGGAAGATTATTGTCTGACACAAACACTGATTTTCACATTGGCACTAAGGTATTAGATTTTTTTAATTATAAAAGATAAAATAAGTTTACCTTCTCCCTTAGATGTATTTTTGTAGTAAAACCAAGTAAATTGGTTGATGAGAATTAATGTGGTTTTTGAGGCAAACTAATTTTACATTTTATAAATGATTGATGGGTAATTTTTCACATAACTGGCAGCTGGAGTTCACCCATTAGTAAACCTGTGGGATGATGTGAGGAGATGGACTTCCAGAGTGTTATGTGGGACCATCTTCTCTCCTGCACAGCTCTGAGGAAGAGAGGGAGAAGCTAGCAATCCAGCTCTCCTTTCAGGACTGTAATTGCCATTACAGTTCCAAAATTTCACTTTTTTAAGCTTTCACATATCCATTGAAGAAAGTTTAAGTTCCATAGGCTTTTATTTTAATTGTGTTTCATTTTGTTTCATGCATGCTTTAAGAGTGTTTTGGGGATATAAAGAAGAGCAAAATGTCAATATTTACTATATTAACTGGATAAATTATATAGCAATTATATATGGAGAAAATATATCATTATATGTGCCCTTTTGTCCTGAAATTAAATATGTATTTTATAATAAATAAGTTGGGATTTGTAACTTAACAGATATAAAATGTTAAATTTCACATGGTGAATGAAGATGTTCAAAGATAAAGTCAAGGAAGCATCTACTATTGCTCCCCTACAACACATGTAATTTATTGTTATTTATTACAGACACTGAGATATGGAGTGGATATACTGCAGATGATGATTCCTTTAGGTATGTTACTTTTTCAGAGGAAAATGGCAGAAATTGGAGTCAAATATGATACATAAGGAAAAAAAAGAACTGCTATCCAGAAATCTTTGGTATTTACAAAGATGATCCCCATAGTTCACATAAGTGAAGAGAGGAAACTGTGAAGTATTTTCATTGTTTCACAATGGTTAGCATTAGTATAATATGAAGAGCTTTAAAATATATTAATTATAAGAGTAGTCAACAAACATAGGTTAAAAATTCCACTAAAACAAAATGTTATAAAACACAAAATAACTTGCCCTCCCACCACAGAACATCTACTGTGTCTATAGATAGATTTATAAATAGAGCTTAGATATATCAGTATAAGATATAGGGGCACCTGAGGAGCCTGCTTATGACTCTCTCTCTCTCTTCCTCTGCCCCTCTCTCCTGTTCATGCTCTCTACCTCTGCCTCAAAAGTAAGAAACAAACAAACTAAAAATAGGTGGGTATTAATATATTTAACTTAAAATGTGAAATAATTATGGAACTTCATGACATCCAATCACATATAATTTACATTCAATCTATTTCACAGGGAAAGGGAACAAATAGTTCCTGGTGTTACAAATTTTGATGATTTTCCCTTTATTATTACATCTTGAAGATATTTCATATAGTCACACAGAATTCTACTTCATAATCTGTAATGCTTTTGAGGTAATGCAAGGAATCCTTTCATTAAATGAGATTCACAGGAATCAGGTTTTATACAATATAAAGCTTTATAAACAATTGCAAGGATAAAATTCAGGTCACAGTGCAGGTGAACTGGGGGTTAATTCAGGACTGCCAATACCACCATTCCAGCTCTTTCTCACTATATCAGGATGCACTCTGGCCCGTATTTAACATATGATTTCATAAAGTTGTACCTGAAGCTATATCACTCATACAGATGACAGTTGTTTTAGTGATGAAGAAGTTCTATTTCATTCTCCAATACCTTTTCCAAAAAACCATGCCCAAAACCACAAATGTTTCTTAGGTTTCTATTATTATTATTATTATTATTAATTTTAAACAAAGTACACCAGGCCAAAATTATTCCATGGTTAAGGATTCTCTTCCTGGCAAATATCATCAGTATGTTTGCCAGAAAGTATGTCATTAGCATGTACATACAGATATGTCCTATTCCTTGTTAATTTTCCAGGGTTGTACAGATTAGAGAAACAAAAAGGATTCAAAACATTCAGGTGTAGGATAACTATCCAGGGCAAAGTATTATGTATTACTCATATATGACAAAAGAGGATGAGATTTTAGCGATTCCTGTAGACTAATATACAACATAGAACTGAAGCTATTTTTTCCTATTTGGTATCTTTACTGGAACAAAGAAACAGAGTTCATGGCAATTTATACAAAAACTTTCTATCTGGAAAATTATGTTGGTTGTTGGTGTTGTTTCTAGATACTAATTTTCAATAACCATCAGAACTAATTTCTTTTTATCTAATGTATCCTTTTTTGGATTTTTGTCTCAGGTTGATGTCAACTTTTTTTTTTTCTCTAACATTCTAGTTTGCAAAGATTATGATGTATCACACAAAATATCACAATGGTACACTACATGAATGACATAATGCTGAATAGTCCAGAAGACCAGAAGGTACTAAATATCTTGGATGTATTTGAGAAACATTATTTTAAAACATTAAATTGAAAAGAATAAATGCAGTAAACAGTTGTCAAATAATTAAATAAGAAAAAAGGAAGTGAATACAGTAACATTAAAATAATACCTACAGAAGTAGCTACCATTTCTAGGGCTATGAGGAAAAAAAAAAGAGAGAGAGAAGGAGGATTTGGAATCTAGGAGAAAAGTTCCTGGGATCTAAGGATCCAACCTCTAAGGATGATACTATGCCCATATCTCAGCAGCTTTTCATCTGTATCCCTGTCAGATGTTGCTAGGGTGCAGAAATTTGAGAAAGAATTCTTTTTTTTCCTAAATGTTTTATTTATTTCTGAGAGAGAGAGAGAGAGACAACATGAGCAGAGGAGGGTCAGAGAGAGAGGGAGACACAGAACCCGAAACAGGCTCCAGACTCTGAGCTAGCTGTCAGCACAGAGCCAAACGGGGGCTCCAACCCACGAACTGTGACATCATGACCTGAGCCGAAGTTGGATGCTTAACCAACCGAGCCACCCAGGCACCCCTGAAAAAGAATTCTTAATCAGTTGGTGCAGAACTCTCTGAGGGGCATGATGAAGCTGATTCTATTAGTGCTACAAAAAAGGTCAAAACTTGAAGGAAAAGAACTAAGCATTACATATGTTACTCAGGTTAATGTTAAGGTGATTTTGTGGTAACATCAAAAAAGAAGAATCAAGCCCCTTCTCCTCTATTCACACTTCCAATCTCCCTGTTTGTTGAACCGAATAGAGAGTGAACTGGCAAATAAGAAACGTAGTTTACAGAGTCTCAGCCCCAGTGTCTCTAAGCAGATTATAGAGTGACATATTTGAGAATGAGAGAAAAGAACATAATGATTAGCGCCTTGTTAAAAACTGGATAGCTGACTTCTGACTTCTTGTAATTATGGAGTAAGTAAGACCACACTGGGTGACTGCTCTCATAAAACAGTCATAAAATATGAATTTAGATCAAAGAGCAAGTATCTGAAGTGACAGGAGAATTAACAGAAAATGTCACATTCTGGTAAGGAATACACATTCAGAGAATGTAAAGAAAAATGTATGAAAGTAAGGTACCATTTTTGCAGCTTTCAACCTTGTCTAAGGGCCATTCACAGGACATTGGTGACAACATTGTGATGCCAGAAGTTAAAAACAATCATTCTGGCCAGGGAAGGTGGAAAATTTTGGCCACTACAGAGAATGGGGAAATCTTAAAGGAAAGGAACCAGAAAGGGAATCACTTTATTTCATCTACCCACATTTATGTCTATAGCTGAATCACACATGTGTGTAATACTATCAAAGAAGTTATGATAAAGACAAAAAGTCTGAACTATTACTGAAGCTGCAGCCCACAAAAAAAAAAAAATTAAAAAAAGAGGTGAAGTACAGTTAGGATAATTGTCTGATAAAACAAAGGCAACACTTATAGGAAGAAAAATAATAGAATCTAGAATCTCCACAATTCAATATTCACAATGTCTAGGAAACAATCTCAAATAAACTAACATAAGAAGAACCAAGAAAACAAAACATATTCTTGAGAGAAATAGAAAATCAACCAAGTGTGATTCTGATATGGACATAATGTTGAATTCAGGGGGAAAAAAGAAAGTATTTTAAAAAGATTCTTATATTTGCCTTCAATTAAGTAAAGCAAAGTATGAATACAGTGAAAATATATGAATATTTCAACTGAAAATCATCCATCATACTAAAACCAGAAACCTCTCAAACTAAATATAAAAATATCATAATAGATACTAAAGATAATAACTGCAGTGAGCTTGAATAAATGAATAAGAAACTAATTCAGGCTTTTAGGAAACGGAGTCTTCTTTTCTGACTAGAAGTTTGAATGGCTCAAAAGAGGATTAGAAGGGCATTTGACCCAAAGAATTTACCATGAATAATAGTGAACAAACATGAATAATAAAGGGTATAAAGGACTTCTCTTTGTTTTGTTTTTAAATGTTTTCACCTGGTTAAAGGACAGTTTTGGAGATGATGTAGAAGTGATAAAAATTGGGAAATAGATAAATTGATAAGTGATAAATTGGGAAAATAGAATGGAACCAATTATAGATATGTGGAAGGTCTTCCTAAGGTTTCCCTTAGGAGCGTGAGGGAAACAGTGAACCATTGTTTTAAGCAAGAAAGGAGTTCATTATTCAAATAATGTTATGAATGATTGTTCTGGCAGTAATATGGAATATAGATGTGAAGGGCAACATATTAAGTTCAATAAGGGTAGTCATATTCTCCTATTATAGTGAGAATTGATAAAGGGAAAAGCAATCAGAATGGTGTTGGGGATAGAAAAGAAGAAAAATTTTCAACTGTGTTTTATTTAACCTAAGTTTATGTGTAGTGCATAAAATGTTGACGAAGCACAGATAGTCATTTGGGGAGATACATCTTTTGACATAGACATAATCTGTTTCCAAATAAAATATTATTTCTCCATGAGCTCATTGGTAGTTATCAGAACACCTTGCCATGCCTGGCTATCTATTCAAAGACTCACCCCTTGGCTTTGGGTTGTGGGCTCTGATGTCAAGACAAGATTCCTGTATCCAGGGATCAGTTGGCTTTTACCAGACATAAAAGTAACACGAGATCCTTATGTTATTTCAGGCAGCTTGACCTGTACTGAGTCTTCATGATACCTTTGCCTCTGATGAAAAGTCTTTTGATGTATTGGAAATATACATTACACTTTCTCCTTGCCACTGCTCCACTTCTCACATGTCCTCAAGTGTTTGAAAGTGAACAACAAAGAGTTCCCTACCCATAAGGCCTTCCCGCTAGAAAACCTTTGCTTGAGAAAGCAGGGGCAGCAGCTTTTTAAGTTCACAGCTCAGGACTTGGCAAGATTTTGCATGGGAGTTGAAGAATCAAACTTACTGGCCTGTGTGAAATTTGATTAACTGAAATCTCATCAGTCCTCTTGCTGACCACATCCCCAGAAACATGCAGCTGGGCTCCTGGGCAGCTATGTGGCCAAGCAGAACTGAGCCAGCTGTCAGCTTGCTCATGAAGAGGAACTCCCAGAGTGGAGCATAGCTCTCTTAGCAAAAGCAGCAATGCCTCAGATGGCACATCCAGCCTTAACCATTCCATGAACTGCTATCTCTTTGATGTCCTATTCAATTTTTGAACATCTAGTAAATGTATTTTGATCTGGAAAAGGAGAATGACAATGTTGACTTAATTTTCAGGTATTTGGAGTAGTAATACCTTCCTACAGCACCTACGGATGGCATAGGTAGAAGTCAGACACAGAGAGGTTTGATAATAACCTCTTGTCTCACTCAGAATGGCCCCAGAAAGACCAGTCTGAGCCTGCACTTCATTTTGACAGCTAAATTATGGGTACAAATAATTAGAATGGGATGTGGCTACATGGCACCTAGCAATATTTGTCAAAGGGCTTTAAAAGGTTGACTGTTCAAATCAGAGCTCGTTAGAATAGTTAGTCAACAATGAAAGCATCATTTTAAAGATGGTTAAACTTAACCCCTAAAGTCACGTTTTCAATTACTATGGCCTATTTGGAGGAAAGGAAATTATTCAATGTGAGTCATTATCTTTATTTCAATAAGACTTTTTTCCCCTGAATCTAATCAAGTCTCTTAAAAATTACAGCATAAAACACATAAAATTAGAAGAGAATTAAACTTCATGGAGTTTTCACTACTGGTTTTTATGATAAGTAGTTTCCATATTATATTTAAATTGGTTTGCATTTCTTTAAGGGATCATTAACACGCTGAGAGCCAAATCATGTGGTCATAAACAGTCACTGTGACTTTTACTAGTTGCTAATGATGCAACCATTATAAAATTTTTTCTAATAAACACTTGGAGGAAAGAGACATTATCATAAACTCAAAGCCAACTGATTTAGTAGCTGTTTTAACATGAAATATAACAATTTTAATTTCATATAGCACAATTAATGTGGTGACATAGTATATTACTTCTTATTTAAAGATAATCGAAACAAAATAACCAGACTTGGTCTATTCACTTAAGTATTCACAGATATAATTTATAAAAACAAGAAAGCAAGAATATAGCTAAAAGATAAGATTCTAAATCCGATATTAAAAATTCTCCCACATTATTTTAACTAATTTTGAAATGAATTAGTGTGAAGTGTGCCTTGTGTAGATTTGCAAATGCAAGATGGTAGAAAGAGTTTTAATTTAGGTTAAATTTAAATTATAATTTCACATATTCAGAATATTCCTTGCTATCTTGGGTATCAACTACATATGTTTTTATACCACTAATTCAGCAGGAACTTCCATACTGCCAAATTACATGGTTTCCTAATTATTTTGTACATCATTTAACCAACAACATTAAAAGCTAACACCTATTTGATAGTTCTTATATCAAGCACTATTCCACATTCTGAGTGTGTGCATGCATGTATGTTTTAATAACTTTTAATCCTCACAAAAACTTAATGAAGTAGGTCTTCATCTTGCTATACTCTAATTTTATAGAATTAAAAACTGAGATACAGAAGGTTGGTAACTTGTCAACCACTTCTCAGCTAATAAATGGTAGAGCAAGACTCCAAACCAATTACTCTGACTATTGATAACTAGCCTTCTTATTGAGCTAGCTGAAGAGTGAAAATTCTCTTTCTTCTTACTAGCAATTTGTCGATCAGTGGGGATATGTGGGAGAGTCGAATTTAGTCTCACATGAGCAGTCTCCTCCTTTTGCTCTTACTCACTGCAAACAATCTTCTCAGCATAGCTTTAAATTCCAGGAATGGACATTCTCTAGATATTTAAAGCAATATTACATTTTTCAATAACATTTTAGAAATCATCTCTATTATTTATAAAATGAATGTGGTAAAAACATTAAATAATAAGTATGTACAGACTTTTCAAAGAAGAAAACATAGTAATACATGATACCTAATTCTTGTACTGATTAGAAATGGACCACAAATTTGGCTAACTTCTTGATGACACAGTCAAATATAGTCAGAAATACCATTCTCAGTCAGTACGATGAACAAAAACAAGGAGTGCTAGACAGCAATACAATAATAGTAGGAGACTTCAATATCCCACTTCGACACTGAAAAGAAAATCCATAAAAAGAATCTATAAAGAGGCAGTGGACTTGAACAACACTACAGATCAAATGGAATTGACAGACATATACATAATGATGCTGAGGGCATTGCACTTACTGATTTCAAAATATAAGCTTCAGTAATCAAAACAGTATTGTACAGGCATAAAAACAGAAATATAGACAAATGGAACAGAACAGAGTCCAGAAATAGACCCATGCATCTACAGCCAACTGATTGTCATTGAGGATGCCAAGAACACACAATGGAGAAAGGGATAGGTTCTTTGACAAATGGTGTTGGGAAACCTGGATATACACATGCAAGAGAATGAAATTGGACTCTTATCTCACTCCACATACAAAATCAACTTAAAATGTATTAAAGTCTTAATATAAGACTTGAAGTCATAAAAATACCAAAAGAAAACATGGGGTACATTGGTTTGGGCAATGATTTTTTGGATATGATCCCTAAAGCACAAGTACCAAAAGTAAAAATTAACAAATGGTACTATATGAAAATAAAAAGTTTCTGATTAAAAAAAAGGGGGAGGGGGAGTAGGGAATGGAGTGAATAGATACACTCTGGAATGGGATAAAATACTGGCAAACTATACACACACACACACACACACACACACACACATATGCATACACATATAAATACACACATATAAAGGGTCAATATGCATACTGTATGAGGAATTCCTACAGCTCTAAAGTAAAAAAAAAAATCAAATAACCCAATTTAAAACATGGTAAAAGACTAGAATATATATTTCTTCAAAAGGACATACAAATGGCCAGCAGGTATATGACAAAGTGCTCAGCAGCATTTATTGTCATTGGTTTAGTAAGCTACTCCATGGTATTGCTGTCTCAGCATCCATTCTATTTGCCAAAGCAGCCTGCAGTGACTTTATGACAGTAGCCTCCTCATGCAAGTGCATGCCCTAGATAACAGCTGCACAGTCACAAACAAATGTAAGCTTCTGGTATGACTTAATATCAAGTCTCTCCTGCCTCCCAGGGCCTTCCTCGTAAGCACCTCTTAGATAAAACCCCCGTGTGGCTTACTAAAACTTTGTCCTTTTGGTTTGAATTGGTCTATCTGGCCATAGCCTTGCAACCCCAAAGCACTTTACTCATGGAACCTAGTAAAGACATAAGCTTTGGGTCCTGTCTCTCTCTTTCTGCATGCTGCCTGGACCTTAAATGGTGGCCCCTCGAGGCCTCCAATTACTCCCTTCAGTACCTGTAATAAACTTCAGTTCAATTACTGTTGTGGTCTATTGTTGAATAGTTCACCAACCTGTGCCCTGGGCTTCACTTAAAAAGTGTTAAATTGACAAATTCATAACACTAATCATCAGGGAAATCCAAATCAAAACCACAATCAGATCTTAGCTCACACCTGTTAGAATGGATATTATTCAAAGACAAAGGAGGGGCACCTGGGTGACTCAGTTGGTCAAGCATCCGACTCTTGATATCAGCTCAGGTAATGATCTCGTAGTCATGGGATGGCTCCACATGGAGCAGAGCCTCCTTGGGGTTCTCTTTCCATCTTTCTGCCCTTCCCTTGCTTGCACACACATGTGTGCGCTCACTCTCTCTCAAAATAAATAAATTTGAGAAACAAAATAAAAACAAGACAAAAGATAACAAGTATTGGAGAGGATGTGAGGGAAAGGAACCCTTATATACTTTTGGTCAGAATGGAAATTGACACAGCCATTATGAAAAACAGTATGGAGGTTTCTCAAAGGATTAAAACTGAACTAACTTATGATTCAGCATTCTTACTTCTGAGTATATATTCAAAGGAAATAAAACTAGGATATTGAAGAAATATCTGCAATTCCGTGTTCATTGCAGTATTATTCACCATAGCCAAGATCAGGAAACAACCTAAATGTCTATTAACAGATGAATGGGCAGATAAAATGTCACACGCACACACACACACACACGTATGCACGCACGCACACACACACACACACAGAGGAATATTATTCAGCCACAAAAAGGAAGGAAATCTTACTATTTATAGGAACATCAGTAAAACTATAAGACATTATGCTATTAGATAAGCCACACAAGAACAAATAGTACATTCATCTATATGTGGATTCTAAATAGTCAAATCATAGAAACAGAGTATAATTTTGATTGCCAGGAGCTAGGGTAGGGTGAAATGGAAAGATGATGATCAAAGAGTACAAAGTTTCAGTTATGCAAGATGAAGAGGTACTGGGGATCTAAAGTACAGTAATGTGAATCTAGTTAACAATATTGTCTTGTATACTTGAAATATGCTAAGAAGGTAACACTTAAGTGTTCCCAACACACACACACACACATATACACACACACACACAAACACACAATTATGTGAGACACTGGATAGGTTAATTTGTTTACTTGTGATTATTTCACAATGTATATTCATAGACAAAACATCAAGTTGTACACCATAAAGATACACAGTTTTTATCTGTAAATCCTACATCAATAAAGTCAGAAAAATATTATGAAACATTGATGAGATAACTTAAAAACTTAAATAAAATGTAAGGACATACAAAGAGCATATAATGCAAGACTCAATATTTTAATATGGCACTTATCCAAAATTGATCCATAGTTTCAATATAATATCCATTATATTCTAGCAGGAATTGTTTGTTAATTTGACAAGCTAACTTTAAAATTCTTATCAAAGTCCAAAGGAAACAAACATAACAAAAGCAATTGTTACAAATAGTAACATACTTAGAGAATTTACCCTACTTGAATTCACAACTTATTGTACAGCTATGATAATCAGGACTGTGAGTATTTGTGAAAACAGACAAATCAGTTAATGGTAATGGTACAGAACAATTAGTTCAAAAATAGACTTACCTCTATTGTCAAGATACATGATGACCAAAAAACAATTAAAAATTATTGTATATTACTATATGAAAGGGAAATTCAAATTATAAAGGGATGCTGCTACATACCTATTCAATTGGCTAAAAGTATAACGACTGACAATATCAAATACTGGTGATGATGTTGAACACTGAGTATCTCATACACTACTGGTTACAATGCAAAATAGTATAACCATGTTAGAAAATAATTTTGCAGTTACATTAAAAGTTAGGAATATACAACCATATAATCAAATCATTCCATCCCTAGGTATGAACTCTAGTCTAAAGAAACCTGTCTCCCCACAAAGATTTGATGCAAATACTTGTATCAGTCACATCTGTAATACTCAAAACTGGAAACAATATAAATGTCCATCACCAGATAAATGGATAAACAGATATTGGTGTATTCAAACTACTATACTAATATATTACCATACCAATATACACTAATTAGCAATAAATGAGGGAGACCTATGGATACCCCAACAATATTAATTAATCTCAGAATAATTATCCTTAGTGAAAGAAATTAGGGAAAATGCATTCCATGATTATACACACACACACACACACAGATATAGACACACATAAACAAACATATGTAATTCTAGAAAATACAGACTTATCAATGGTGACAGAAAGCAGATCATTAGATTACTGAATGCCTAAAATGAAGAAAAAGTTAGATTACAAGGAGACATGAGGAAGTGTTGTTGGGTGAAGTAACTTTGTTATTTTATTTCTGGTATTGTTTCAAAGATGTACACTGTGTTTAAACTGAGACAATTTAATATTTTAGTTATAATTTACTGTGGTTGAATTGTACCTCAACAAAATGGACAAAATAAAAAAAAAGTGTAAAGGCCCACAAAATATAGAGGTAATAGTAGCTACCTATCTAGGAAGTCCATGAAAATAAAAACATGGAAATATATGGAAAGCTTATAGGTTTATAGACTATATTTTATTATAGTAACTTATCAATGTACTTGTGTTACCTCTGTAATTGTCTGACATACTAAAAATATTTAGTATAAAACTGTTCCAAGTAGACAAAGGGAACAAAAAATAGCTTGGTTGAAATAATTTTTAACATCTTGTTATACTGTGATTTTAATTAAAAAAGAAAAAATAATAACTTTAGGAGACAAAATAAGGCTGTTATGGGTATAAAATTTAGCTAATTTTATATGAAGATATGAACCAAGAATCAAATTTTAGTAACACATTACTATAAGACACATTACATAAAAGTAGTAATGTAGAATTACAAATTTTATAAATTGAAGTAATATCATTTAAGCTTCCCAGGGATGATTTAGTCGTACAGAAATAGAAGTAAATTCTAAAGAACACAGGGAGAAGCCACAACAGAGAAAATTTAATCATATTCCTAATAAGTTACAGTATTTATGTATGGCAGGGAGTTGAAACTGGATTTAGGGATATTATAAAAGAGAGCACTGTTAGAATACAGGTAGGAAGTGGTTATCAAATTTAAGTGGTGGCATCAAAAATGGAAAAAGAACACATCCACATCTAAGAGATAAAATAATATATAAATAAAATATGTTTTGTCAACATATGGGCAAATATCTCATAGAGTATATAAAATATGACTTCACCCAGAGGCACCTGGATGGTTCAGTCAGTTAAGTGTCTGACTTCAGCTCAGGTCATGATCTCACAGTTTGTGAGTCCAAGCCCCACATTGGGCTCTGTGCTAACAGCTCAGAGCCTGGAGCCTGCTTCAGATTCTGTGTCTCCCTCTCTATGGCCCTCCCCTCCTTGCTCTCTCTCTCTCTCTCTCAAAAATAAATAAACATTTAAAAAAATTTAAATACTACTTCACCTAGAAAACCTTAGAAATTTATGAACAAACAATAAGGTTAGAACTACCTTTAAAGTTTATTTCTTTGCAGACTTAAAGAATTTCTCAGAAGAAAGTCAGCATAGAAGGAACTTACTTAAACACCATAAAAGCCATTTATGAGAATCTTTCAGCTAACATCATCCTCAACGGGAAAAAAATGAGAGCTTTCCCCCTGAGATCAGGAACACGACAGGGATGTCCACTCTCACCACTGTTGTTTAACATAGTGCTGAAAGTCCTAGCATCAGCCATCAGACAACAAAAGGAAATAAAAGGCATCTGAATTGGCAGAGAAGAAGTCAAACTTTCACTTTTTGCAGACGACATAATACTCTATATAGAAAACCCAACAGACTCCACCAGAAGGCTACTAGAATTGATCCATGAATTCAGCCAAGTTGCAGGGTACAAAATCAACGTACAGAAATCGGTTGCATTTTTATACACCAATAATGGAGCAACAGAAAGAGAAATCAAGAAACTGATATCATTCACAACTGCACAAAAAAAACCATAAAATACCTAGGAATAAACCTAACCAAAGGCATAAGAGATCTGTATGATGAAAACCATAGAAAACTTATGAAGGAAATTGAAGAAGACACAAAGAAATGGAAAGACATTCCATGCTCATGGATCAGAAGAATAAACATTCTTAAACTGTCATTACTACCCAAAGCAATCTACACATTCAAGGCAATCTCAATTAAAATTGCACCAGCATTCTTCTCAAAGCAAGAACAAACTATCCTAAAATTTATATGGAACCACAAAAGACCCCGAAAAGCCAAAGTAATATTGGAGAAGAAAACCCAAACAGGAGGCATCACCAACCCAGACTTTAGCCTGTACTACAAAGCTGTAATCATCAAGACAGTATGGTATTGGTACAAAACCAGACACACAGACCAATGGAACAGAATAGAGAACTCAGAATTGGACCCACAAATTTATGTCCAACTAATCTTTGACAAAGCGGGAAAGAGTATTCAATGGAAAAAAGACAACCTCTTTAACAGATGGTGCTGGGAGAACTGGACAGCAACATGCAGAAGAATGAAACTAGATCACTTTCTCACACCATACACAAAAATAAAGTCAAAATGGATAAAGAACTTGAATGTGAGACAGGAAACCATCAAAACCTTAGAGGAGAAAGCAGGAAACAACCTCCTTGACCTCAACCACAGCAATTTCTTACATGCCACATCCCCAAAGGCAAGGGAAGAGCTAAAATGAATTATTGGGACCTCATCAAGATAAAAAGCTTCTACATGGCAAGGGAAGCAATCAATAACAAATTTAAAATAAACTCAAATTGAATTGTGCTGATTTTATAATGCTTATTTTTAACAATAGTGTCAGTATAACATGACAGAATTATGATTCTTTCAAATTAATTATAATTTATATTAATATTTGTATAGTGTAGATGCAGTGTTTCATATTTTATTTCCTGGAAAGAGGTTCTATTGTATTAATATCTTTTAATTTAGATTAATAAGGTCATTCATGTGTGATTTAGAAAGTAATTATATGTTACACTAAAATTAAATAAAATGTTACTTTTAGCCTTCCTTACCATACACACAACATAAACATACCTCACTAATTTTCATAGGTAATAGTCAAAATGATCAAAAAAAATTGTTCCTGCTACAGATAATATTTCTGGAAAAATGCATACTATCTACAAGTATTCAATTATAGTTGAAAGTCCCCATTTAAACATTTCCTTTTTTTTAAATGTTTATTCATTTTTGAGAGACAGAAAGAGACAGAACATGAGTTGGGGAGGGGCAGAGAGAGGGAGATACAGAATCTGAAGCAAGCTCCAGGCTCTAAGCTGTCAGCACAGAGCCCAATGTGGGGTTACAACTTGTAAACTGAGAGATCATGACCTGAGCTGAAGTCAGATGCTTAGCCAACTGAGCCATCCAGGCACCCCTAAATATTTTCTTGATATGGCAGTAAACCGAACTTTCAAAAATAATTCCAGCTAGAACAACAAGAAAAAGACTTAAAAAGCCATAGTCTTTATTTTCAGAAGATTATCAGTGTAATCTTTATATTGAGTCGCTTTCAAAGGTATCTCTGAATATTCACTTGTGACCTTGTCAGTGATGTTTGTTGTTACTACTGCTCATGGCCCTATCTAATTGCTTCTGAAACAAACTGTACTATCGGGTAGCAAATAAAATGTAAAAATAGCCAAATTTCTAGATAACCCCCTGATGTAATCTACTTTGTAAATACAACATTGATTCAGCTCTCTACTAGTTTCTTTAGGAGGAAGTAAAGATTTTTGAGAAGGATGTTTCAAGTGTTCACAGAATCATGAGAATTAGTGAAGGAAATAATTAAATAGAAACTGTCATTATAAAAGGACGAGTGAAATATATATGTATATGTGTGTTTTTAAAGAGCTTGCTTAATTATGCTTTTGCTTTTTTTGCTTTAATAATATTTTTCTCTTCTCTGTATGTCTAGCACATAGGTCTAAAGAAGGGCTTAAGTTTGAAATCTCTTAGAGAACAAAGGCCAAAATTTATACCATTATTTCTCTACTATTCTAGTGCAATATCTAATGCAACCAAGCTCTTAATTGTTGTTTTATAATCATGATCACTTCTTCAAAATTTTAGAGAAAATTTTAGCTGTAAAGTTCCAGTTACATTAAGATATATCAGCATAATTTTCTAGCAATTTTACTTAACATAAGAAGCAATGACAGTCTGCATTTCTTGGAATTTAAATTATGTTTCATCTGGAGACAACAAGACTCTAAATCTGAGACTCTTCAATTAGTACTAATGTGATATAATGACAAAATTAGTCCAGAGGATGTTCAAAATTTTAGAATAAGTCATGCCAGAAGGAGTTTCACACTTATGAGTACCAACTGATAACCCTCATCTACTTTTGAAGAAAATACAAGCAAAATCACTGAGTAAAATCATGCTCTAGTAACTGAATACTTTATCAGGTCAAATATTATTTAATAACATAAAAAAATAATAATGTGACCAGTGAGATTATTTTTCTTCATGTATAATCAACTAACTCCAAAATACTAATAATCAAATGGAGAACGTGGTGGAGATACATCACTCTAAAACTTAAGTGTGATAATGAACTACATGCAATCCAAGTTTAGGGAAACAGAAAAGATAAAAATCAGCTAAAATTTTGGTAATTATGAATAATTAATTCATTTTAATGATATGCATCTTTGCCTCATGAATTAAGATATTTAATAAGTGTGCATTATGTGCGTTTTCATTTTTTTACTCAATAAATTTGTAAAACCTCATCAAATCTCTAGACTCCAAATCACCTCAATCTGTTCATATTTATAAGTTCTATTTTGCTTAATTTTCTTCACTACTGTGTCATGATTACATGAGAAATTATTGACTTTATTTCCCATACTTGAAGTATTTTCTTTCTTGTCTTTTCAGCACACATGTTCTGAGAAACCACCCAAACTACAAATAATCTGATGTGCAAAAATTCCCAGTCCTTTTCTTAAGATGCCAAAAAAATTTTTTTTCATGGAAATCTATGTATTGAGCTATGTGTACAGTTCTCAGGTCTACATTTTAACTTGACCCTTAATATTGCTTATATATTTTTTGTACTTCTTCTTACTAACCCTCCCATTTTCCTTACTTTTTATGCTAGTTTATTTCCCTCTTGAAACTGCCCACATCCTCTTCATTCTCAAGAGAAAATCCTATTTCGGATATCATTGAAATAGATGGACCTTTCCATAAGATCTCCCTCAACTTCCTCCTCTACTACCTCTAAATTTATTTATACCCCTGTTTTTAAATTTATAATTAAATGTGCTATGTCACTGTTTTCTCAAAATTAGGAAAATACCTGTTAGCCTGCCTCAGTGTTTGTTTTTTCAGGGTAGGTAAGGACACATAAACTTTTGAAGCTCTTATTGGAATCAATTGAAGGGACATCTTGCAGTACTGAAGAAGTATTCAAATATGATTAAAATAAAAGTCTGAAAATCAAGATTCTGAGATTTTAAGTATTCCATGTAAAAATGATTAATTCTAAAAACACTATTTGACTTTGAGATTATGGTTTTACTTAGCTACTCAATTCCCATAAGATCAGAGGATATAAATATAGTAATAGAGATGGATGGAGTAAGATGAAATGGGCTATGCACCAAAGTGCCAGACACATTCATCTCTAGCTCTGCCAATAGTTTTGCAAATTTAATAGTTGGAAATAATTTTTTAAAGTTTTTGTTTAAGTTTCAGTTAGTGTACAGTGTAATATTAGTTTCAGGTGCACAATATAATGATTCAACAATTCTATACAATACCTGGTGTTCATCACAGCAAGTGCACTCCTTAATCCCCATCACCTATTTAGTTAACTCACCCCCTCTCCTCCTACCCTGGTAACCAGCAGATTGTTCTTATAATTAAGAATCTGTTTCTTGGATTGTCCCTCTGTCTTTAACAGTATGGAAATCTCTCTTTCTCTTCTCTCTCTCTCTCTCTCTCTCTCTCTCTCACACACACACACACACACACACACACACAAACACACACAATGAAATTTGCCATTTGCAATGACAGAAATGACTTTTTTACATTTTTAGGTCACTTTAATTTCTGGGAACAAAAATGGCTAGGTTATTTCCATAAAAAAGGAAAAATAGTAAGATATTTTTATTTTTAAATCCTCAAGTGTGTTAAATAACTAGAAATAAGAATCCCTGCCGAATCTAACAAACAAAGGCAAGAACAGTGAGGCAAATAATTATTGAAGGTACTTCATCCTGAATCTTTGTTGATACAGGTAAATTTTAATTTTAATTTTGAGGGCTGCCTGCATCAGGTAAAATGGTCTGAAGTGAAGGTCCTAGACCTTGTGTATGCAGTCAGGTAGCAGCCCTACCTATAAAGCTGGAACTGCAAAAATCTACATCCTCAGAAAAACGGGAAACAAGAATTGCACTATCCCCAACCCTCTGAACTCCTAGAAGAATGAAAATGAATTTGCCTCAACTTTGAGCCAAATAAGAGAGAAAAAGCTTCCTGAGAAGTTGTGACCATATGCAACTCTCTTATAGATTTGTGTTGCTATTTGTGCTAATCAAAAACATTAAATTATGAATTTTATTATTTTTATAATTTAAATTTTATTTTCTCAAACTTACATTTTATCACTTACATAAACAACACTATTTATATACTAAAGTAGTTAAAGTCCATTTGTTTTTTGTATTTCACCAGCATTTCATAGGCAATATAGTCAGATGCTAGTATGACTGATTTCTCTGGAGATAATCTTTATTTACCATTTTCCTTATGAAAATGTGATTTTTGCTCTCTCCTGTGGTTTCTGGAAACTTCATTACATCATGTGTATGCATAGGTCTTTTTTTATATTCAGTGTTGGACACTTGGTTGCCCTGTTACATATTAAGACATGGGATTTTCTGATGTAATTTTCATCTATTGTTTCTTTGTTGATGTATTTCTCAATTTCCATTTGTTTTGTTTTATTTTATTTTCTAAAACTGTTATTATATATAATGGATTTCTTGGAATGTATTGACTATGAAAATTGTGTTCTCAACATGTTTTCAATCGAATGATATTTGTTCCAATTTTAAATTTTATTAATATTTGCTTTTGATGCTACCAATTTCAGAAACTATGTTTTCCATCTTATTATTAACCAAAAGCCTATCTTTTTTTCCAGGTTTCCTTTTTTTTCCATTTCTTTTTTTACCTACTGCCATTTTTCTGTTCAAATATCCCCATCCAGGACACCATAGTATATTTAGTCGTCATAGACTTTAAGGCTCACCTTGGCTATGACAGTTTCTCAGACTCCCCTTGGTTTTTATTATCTTGGTAGTTTTGTGGAATACTGGTCCTTTTATTCTGCAAATTTTACAGCATATTCTTCTGTTGAGACTCAGATCTATTTTCCTCATGACTGAACTGGTACTGTGTTTTGGGTGTGAAGACTACTAAGATAAAGTGCCCTTCATTACTTCATATCAAGGGTATAAACTATGAATGTGACTTACCACTGTTAACCTTGATACTCTGGTGGAAGTAGTGTTTGTGAGGTTTCTCTACTGTAAAAGTACCTGATACCCTCTCCCCATACTGTACTCTCTGAAAGGAAAACACTTTGCACAGCCCACTCCTAAGGAATGGGGAATTAGGTAAACCTTTTATAAGATGGAATATTTACCATGTTATATGGGGTTCTTCTGCATGAAATATTGCCTATTCTAATTCATTTAGTTTATCTATTGATATCAGCATAGCCACATGACACTGCTTTCATCTTTTGATAATATACAAAAAGCTGCTTGCTGTAAATACATGTGTGCAGGCTTTTGTGTAGATATAAGTTTTCTTGTCATTTCAGTAAATACCTAGAAAATTACAATAATGATGGGATGTCCAAGGAAAGATGCCACTCACTAGTCAGTATTTGCCACAAATCTCAAAAGTTGAATCAATTCTAAAAACATAGTTTTCCTAGAGGCACTACTCAAAGATCTTAAAATAAAAAACCTTAACAAATCATAAGGCTGAGTTATTTTTAACTTAAAATTAAAGACTGCAAAAAAAAATGATGATGGAACAGAGAGAGGGAGGGAAGAATAGTTGCGAAGATGTGCATTTTCAGGTAGACTAAGAGATAAGAGAACAGATGATTTGTATTCACCCTGTTAGTTCATTCTCTTAGGAAAAATTCGATACGTTTCCTCTTTATGCCAACAATTAAACTGAATTTTAGGGTTGTTAAGGACTATTCCCCTACTCCTATAACAAATGAGTTGGAAAAATAGATGTTATACCCCAGAGCCTTTGTTCTTTCCAAGAAAACTCTCTGGATATATCAATGTTTCACTTGTGAAATATCTTTATTTTTCTTCTAATTTTTCTTATATGTCCAGCCATAAACCAATTACTTAAAAACAACTACATCTTAAAGATATGCCAAAAACAGATTAAGGACAAATAAATGTAATGTTATTAGCAACACCAATTTTTACACTTAATTCATAAAGATTTTTAATTATACTGCTACTTTTGACTTTGTGACCAAAATTTTAAATAACAATAACATTGAACATTTCATTGTATAATTTTTCAATTGAGAGATTTCCTCAGAAATCATAAACTGATGGGGCATCTGGATGGCTCAGTCAGTTAAGTGACCAACTCTTGGTTTCATTTCAGGGCGTGAGATTGAGCCCTGCATCACTCTGAGCACACAGCCTGCTTAGGAATCTCTCTCTTTCCCTCTCTCTCTGCCCCTCCCCAGCTCACTCTCTCTCCCTCTCTTCCTCCATCTGTCTCTCTCATAATAAATAAATAAACTTTAAAAACTCTAAAAAAGAAATCATAAGCCGAGTTTAAATAACAAGCAAAACTTTCATATGTTCCCTCTAGTGTTTAAGTATCTATCAGTTATCTAACATGGAAACGCTGTTATTGAAACATTTTGCTGATACATAAGCACCTGATTGTCAGGGAACACTGTAATTGCATAGTTTATTGTTTAGTAAAAGGTCTGTTAGCATTTCCATTGCAATTGTCACTGTTTGATAACTTAATTCATACTAGCTTCACACTTGATGTTCAAATTATTCAGGCAAATATTTTCACACTTACTGACTTATATTCACATCAACCACATTCTAGACAAAGAATAGAAGGAAGTCATATAGTATACAATATCTTATTCATCATAAGTTATTTCAATGTCTAGCTCACAACATGAAGACAGTAAATCATTTAAAATAAATCAACTAGTTTCTTCACATAGTATAGAAAAAAGTAGAATTATGTGGATGTTATGGGAGATGAAAAGGAATAAAATAATCAGAAAGAAAAAAAGAAAGAGGATAAAGCTTTTTAAAAAGTAGGAAAAAGAAAGATCACTGCCTATGTAACCTTTAATAACAGTATGGGGTAAAATTGAGAATGATGGCTTTCTCATTTCCCTCCAGTATAATCTCCCTATTTAAAGTTCACTCTGCATCATGTGAATAATGTATGTGGGCTGACATTCCAGGATAGGAAGAAATAACATGAGCCATAGTATAATAAGCTGTAAGTGAACAATATCATTTCTTAATATATTAGGGGATGGGAAGTAGAATTCATCAAATCAAGTCATAGTAATTATTAAACTTTAAAAAATAACAGTACTTGGATTAAGTAGAGCCAATATTGTGCTATTTTATTTAAGTACTAATATTGTGCTATTTTAAGTAATAAAATGCTTTTATTTAAATGTCTACTTTTTATTTTTTTATATTTTCAAAGTGTTTAGCAAGTGCAAGAAAAACTGCCTGACTTACGGATATTCTGTGCTCTAGGTAAAATTGATTTTTAACAACACAGAAAGAAATTACAGGATTGTTTTTAAAGACAATTAGGGAAGTAGTACTGTAACACTTCCTGTATCTAGCACTGTAAAGCAGTAGAAATATTTAAAATAGATAAAATTTCAAAATAATTGGAGCTTCAAACTTAAATAACATCTTCAATACATACTCTTTTATATCTTAATACTTGTACTTTACATTAAGTTTTGCTATGTTAGATTCTTGCACTATGTACTTTTTCTTCAAATTATTAGCTTAACTTGACAATTGAATTTTCACGTATATTTCATAGTCAGCTTTCCTATTTCCATGAAAAACTTGCTGTTATTTCTATTGTGAGAGCATTTGGTCTATACAAAGGTTTGGAGGAAATTGACATTTTTATACTATTGGGTCTTTCAATACATGAATGCATGTAAATGCATTTATTTATTTAGATAATTCACAAATTACATCTAAAAGATTTCACTGTTCTCTGTATAAATGCTTTTCATATCTGTCACTTGACATACAACAAAAGATAGTTTTGTTTATCACTTTCTTAGATTTACCTTTTTTGAAAAGGGGATAGAGGCCTTGTGGTGAGATCCCACTCAGCTTTCAAAGGTCGGTATTTCCCTATCCTGTTGTACATACAAATTGAATATGGAAAAGGAATATTTATCACAGACCCTTCTCTCTCTTCCCATGTCACCAAAAAAGGCTATTCTAGTAGCTACAAATCCAGGAACCATAGGGGCTGGGGCCATCTTGGTAAAACCCAGATAGTTAAAATAAATTATTGGAAACAATGCATCTTGAAAAGATCAATGCTTGATTTAAACACAGGTTTTTGAGTATTTCTTGCTGCTCTAACATCTGAAATACTTAAAATTTCATTTCTGCCATTTAATAACAAATTGTTACTGTTTTATGTTAAAACTGATATTTATATAACCCCTAGCACTTCCTAATGTTAATAATCCATTTTACACTCTTGAATGTCTATATTTTATGAATAAAAATTTCTGATCCTTTGTGAACACCATGTATTGTTACCTCTGATTCTTGCAGTGAATCTATCCATGTACTACACTAGTTTCTTTACCCTACGTTGGCTGATCCACACTAAGCTGACTACCCAAGTGGAACCCTCTGCAGACTACCAGAGTTCTCTTTCTGTTCAACTTGGTCCTTTCTGGTTCTCTGTGCTGTGAACTCTAACCACCTTGCTTTACCTGTACTGTATGCTTTGTTTCCTGGGCTCAGGGCATCCACAGCTTCTGCCAGCTTCTCCACCCCCTATGGCATAACCTACAAACTCTTTCAAGTCAGCTATTTGCAGCAAATTTAGGGCTTGTGCTATTTGTTTCCCCTTTTCAGGGTTAATTGTCATTCTTTTCGTGATGTCCAGTGTCTTGAAAACTATTGTTTTATACACTTGACTAATTTTGGTTTGTTTGTTTCAAGTAGGAGAGTAATTTATTACTGTTAATTTCATCTTTTCTTGAATCTGAACAATTAATCTCATAATACCTTTCTAAGGAGAAGTAGATTAAAACATATCATCCATTATAAGAAAGGTTTTTTTAATTTTTATAAGGGAGATTTTATCAGAATACTCTGTTCTGATGGAAAACTTCAGCAAATGAGATACAAATCATTATTCCATTGTGCCTATAAAGTCCTAATTAGAATATAAAAAATGTCAAAGTAATAAAGATATTTACAGTGTGAATGGCATCCATATTGTTCACTGCTCATAAATCATATATGATGATACTCTGGAATAGCAGAAAAACAAAAAATATTTTACATAAATAAAGTGAATAACATTATATAATTTTAGCCTCATATTATTCTCCTTTTTATAAAAATATTTTAGCCTCTTACTTTGTCCTTTGACCAAAACTGAAATGATATATCTCTCATTACATTTAATTTGCTCCTCTAAATCACGACTCAAAAATGTTCCTGTATTCAAGGTTCATTAAATGTATAATTTATGTCTTTAAACATTCATTTAACACATGAAAAGCAATTAATAAATGTCAGTAAATTAATATATTTGTTATATTTACATTGATTTTTTTCTGCAAATAGATGTCAATACCTTATAATTTAATGTTTTTATTTCACATAAAAATTTTTGTGTTTGATTTAACCTATAACATTCCATGTGAAACTTTAAAGTACTCTTTGGGCATATTATTATAAAAAGAGATAATTTCATCACTGTAGTAATCTGTGAAGTTTATTATAAGAATCACAATTTTAACATCTATGGAATCCTACAAGTCTCTTGAAATAATTTAATTTTCATGATTAAAATATTTTAATGAAATTATATATTTATTTGTGATTTTGTATGCTACATAGATGGAAGACAAGGCAAGTTATTATGATCTTTCAGGAAAAAATTATTCTATAAAGTTTATCCAATTTATAATTTAGATTGTATGTATTAACCTAAAACGTCAAGTAACATCCCCTTTGACATCACAGGTTAATCTGAGACAAGAAGAAGTAAATACGAGTTAGTCAATGGACACAATATGAAGATTCTGACATTTCATTTCGAAAGAGCAAAAAGAAATCCAGTGTCAATAATTCCACTGTTTTTCAATTCACTGATAATTTTTCATTAATATATTACCTCATAAATATGTTTAACATTTGTAACTATTTTAGTGAAGATGGTAAGGAAACAAAAGCAAATGTTAAATTTGTTTATATTCTAAAACAAT
This sequence comes from Crocuta crocuta, assembly GCF_008692635.1. Lineage (NCBI taxonomy): Eukaryota > Metazoa > Chordata > Mammalia > Carnivora > Hyaenidae > Crocuta > Crocuta crocuta. The sequence continues at coordinate 49,931 of NW_027532594.1, forward strand.
TTTCTAAAACGTATACTAACAGCACAAAATAATATGATATTGCAAAATATATGCTAATAGTTTTATAAACTCTACATGACTCATTATTCACAAAAATAATAATAGCAATAGTATTACTAAAACGTTTAAAATAAAATATAGGTGGGAACCTGGGTGGGTCAGTCGACTGAGGATCTGACTCTAGGTTTTGGCCCAGGTTCCATAGTTCGTGGGATCTAGTCTTGCATCAGACTCCATACTGACAGTGCAGAACCTCCTCTGGATTCTCCCTTTTTCTCAAAATAAATAAATAAACATTAAAAAATAAAATATAGAGATAAATCAATGAAAGGTTTGTCTTATTGATGTTAATCTATAAGCCAATACTATAATTGTGGAAAGATAGAGCTTTAATGAGCCTATGTTTTCACACAATAAATAAAAATGGCAATATTACCAAAGTATGAATATTGTGCTAGATGTACTGTATTGGTATTCAAAGGAAGTGATCGGAACACTTGTTATTGTTTTTTAATTTTCTAATTTAACTATAAGAGAAAGAGAGAGAGCGACTGTGTGTGTCCTATTGTGGGAGGGGCAAAGAGAGAGGGAAACACAGAATCAGCCTCCAGGCTCTGAGCTGTCAGCACAGAGATGGACCATGGGGTTAGAACTTGTGAACCACAAGATCATAACCTAATCCAAAGTGGGTTGCTTAACTGATTGAGCCACCTAGGTGCCCTGCAGAATATACTGTGATGTCTATGCTGTGAATTGAACAATGGCCCTATTTATATCTTGTGAAATTCTTTAACCCTTTTTAAATTTAAATTCTGTTCTAAGTAATTGCTGACATTGATAATAAACTTATTTTCTCACAAGTTATTTAAACTTACTCATGTTTCTTTAAATTTAGTATCAGAAGAGTCTCTTTATTATGTTATCCCCCTTTTTTTCTTCTTTCCTTTCTTTTTACTAAATAACATTTCTCCAGTGGTAATAAGTGCTGCTTATTGAATACACACATAAATGAATAAAATTGTATCATGCAGCGTAACATCTCAAAGTTGTAGGGGTCCAAGCTACATACTACTTTTTTTAGTCCTTGTATTATGCCTAATTATGCTTCACTTCAGTGTCTTTGAACATACTATTCCTTTAGTTTGGAACGTTTTCCTCACATCATACACAATATACTGTACTTTTTCAACCTTCAGGTCTTCATTTCAATGACACCTCCCCATACAGCTATTTTCTACCTCTCCTTTCCCAATATATGTCTAAGGCTCCTTGCAGCCCATTCAATATGTTATCTCCAGAGCTTAGCAGAATGCTTCACATATATTACCAGTATGATTAGCAATAATTCCCATTTATTATTGTTGTTGGAAAAAAAGATTCAAAGTCACCCAGAAGTGTAAAATCAAGACAATAAAATTTATAGTTTTTTTGAGTGGCCTGTTGTAAATGGTAATGTATTGTCACTTTTGAAGTTGTTTATACAAATTTGGTTAATATTACGGAATGCTTTAATGCAAGTAGAATATCTACTTTACTTTTGAATTCCTTTACTCCATAAAGTAGTTCATAATATATCCTCTGAGTAAATTTTACTCTGAAAAATTACATTCTGCGTAATTAATAAATGTTAGATTTACATATTTCATAAATTTTGTCTTTAATATATTTTATGTGTGATTCACTAAAGAAGCACACAAGTAATGCCAGTAACATCATTAAATATGCAATATTTAATCAATGAAACAAAAATAAAAGATAAATGCAAGTCTGATGTTACACTCCACAATTTATTCAGTAATTCATTCAGAGTATATAAATTTTTGTGGAAATAACACTGAGAAAAGAAATGAAAAGAGTTGAATCAATGAGAAATACTTTCTTTGTGCAATATGTTTTGAATTTTTCATTATTATTTGAAATGTTTTTAATACCAATTTTAAAGAAAAAACAACTTGGGAAATATATTCAGAGCCATAGTACTTCAAAGAGTAATTTATGGTCCTGAATAGATGAAATCCAATGTACTGTTATGACCTAAAACAAAAATATTACTAAACAGGTAGTTTATTATTTAAATATATGCAGAGGCACCTAGGTAGCTTGGAGGGTTGAGTGTCCAACTCTTGATTTTGGCTCAGATTACGATCTTACAGTTCATGGAACTGAGCCCTGTATCAGAATCCACACTGAGAGCACAGAGCCTGCTTAAGATTCTCTTCCTCTTTCCCTGCCCTTCTGCTGCTTCTCCCTCAAAATAAACTTAAAAAAGAAAAAAAAAAATATATATATATATGCATATAAACATCAAAGAAAGCGAATGTACTTGGGGAGAACTGGACTAATTTTCAGAACAGATTTGTTTCGGTTCTTGGTGTTATTGTTCCAATGGATTTATTTTCCTATAAAACGATGTGATTGAACATGTGGGGATAAAAAATAAGTAATAAATGAATCTGAAGATAAAAATCTACACACATTAGTTCAAACAAACAGCAATTTCAGTTTGTGTGTCCAAAAGACTGTAAATTCCATTAAAACTAAACGATGTGCTTTGGGGAGAAAAAGAAAATAAAAACAATTCCTCAGGATGTAAGCATCCAGGCATCCAGCGCTTTATTCACATACCTTACTATCACCGTCAATCACCTGGAAGCAGCTTGGTCACAAATTCTAAATTTCCAAGTAGAAAATCTTATTGGTTCTGGGGCGCCTGGGTGGCTCAGTCCGTTAAACGTCCGACTCCAGCTCAGGTCACGATCACATGGTTCGTGGGTTCGAGCCCCACATACGGCTCTGTGCTGACAGCCAGCTCAGAGCCTGGAACCTGTCTTCAGATTCTGTGTCTCCCTCACTCTCTGACCCTCCCCTGCTCATGCTGTCCCTATCCTCCCTCAAAAATAAATAGAATATTTTTTAAAAAATTCCTATTGGTCCAGATAACTGAAACATTTGAGAAGCCAATTCTCTAAAAAAAGAAAAGAAAAAAAAGGTTGTCTTTGACATTTAGATCATTCCATTATTTCTTCCATGATTTGTTTTTGTGAATGGTATGAAATAACTTGGTTTTATATTTTTCTCTATTAAAAAATTAGAATATTTTTGAATAGTCCACCTTTTATTCACCAATTTACAGTGAGTAAATGTTCTGTTTCTGGTCTGTATCCCATTGATCTATTTATATATACCATACCAATGTTATTTTTTCTTAATTAAAAGCAGATTATAATAAGGCTTGTTATCTATCTGACAGGATAATTTTCTCCATGGAGTTTTTTTTTTTTTCTTTGAAAATTGTCTTTGTTATTATTAGAGCTTTTGCACTTCCAAATAACTTTTGGAATAAAGTTGCAAAAATCCTTGAAAACTTAAGTCAGGATTTTAATAGGAATTGAGTATATTTGTGGGTGAATTTGAAGAAAATGTATAAAATGGCATTTGTTAAATACCACCATATGTATTTCTATATGCATTTATTCATTTTCATTATACTTTAAAATCATTTTATAAGTTTCTCCACAAAGATCCTATATATCTCTCATCACTCATCTTTAATATACTATAGTTTTCTTACTGCCTTATATGGTAATTTTAAAAATATATCTTCCTTGGGGCACCTTATTGGCTCAGTCAGTGAAGCATCCAACTTTGGCTCAGGTCATGATCTCACAGTTCGTAAGTTGGAGCCCACGTTGGGCTCTGTGCTGACAGCTCAGAGCCTGGAGCGTGCTTTGGATCTGTGTCTCCGTCTATCTCTGCCCCTCCCCCTCCCCTCATCCTCCGTCTCTGTTTCTTTCTCAAAAATAAATAAACATTAAAATAATTTTAAAAATACACTTTTCTATTTTTTACTAGTATATAAAGTACAATTGATATTCTTTTTAATGCTACATCTAGCAAATGTAATAAATTTCCTAATTCTAATTTACTTTGTGTCCCTTCATTTTTATGTTTAGTTTAATGTTAGTTGTGAATCTGTTTGTTGTTGTTGTTTAATTTTTCTCCACTATTTGTTTCTTTTTCTCTGCTAAATACCCTGTGTAGGATTATAAGGGTGGGACCAACCTGCCATGTTGCTGGCTTAACATGTATAAGAAGCTTGTTTAAATGAATGTTTCCCTCATACTACTTGATTTTTTGGGTTCCTGGGACACAGCTTTTCCTCTTATACTCTTGAACATGTTTGATCTCATGAGGAAACCCTGGAACTTACTGGTCTTCAAAAGCAGAGAGGTGATCTTGCTTCTCTTAATGTTCTGCCAAAAATAATCAGTACCAACTATTTTCCGGGGACTTTTCTTATGCATTGTATCAGCTGATTCTGATCTCGGAACACACATCTTAACTATACAAATGTCCTGTTCTAATGCTTTGAATGCTGGAAATTTGTTTTCTGGTTTACTTCTCTATGGATTATATTCAATTCCAACTGCTATTTATTTTTTTTATAATTTCCTAAAATTTCTGCTCTATTGATGGTACTTATCTTTGTTTACAGTACTATTTCTATTCACTTAATCCTCATTTTAGAGCATCTTATGTCAGAGAATATGTAGTTTATGGCCTTTCTTCTGCCACAGTGAGTCAGTTCTCAAAATGTGCTCTTAAAATCACAAATGTATACTAATCAATTCCATAGATACAACAGACTATACTGACAGAAAAATAATTTTGCAGAAGCGTGTAATCTGAAATCTTCCAAGGACTGGGAGTAAAAGTCATCACCTAAAAGATATTTTAATAAATATGGAGTTTGAGACTAAAAGATGTTTTTATGTTTTCTTTGGATACTTAGAAAGTATCATAAACTTTGAATTATTGATGAATGATAATTCCTTTATTGGGAAATTAGTAGATGCTTATTAGTACTTCTCTATGCATATTGAATATATTAGTTCTCACAAAAACATTAAGATGCAGGTACTATGATTATTACTATTTTCCAGGTGACAAAAATGAAGGGAAAGATGTTACCTGCATAATATGCCCAGAGCATATTTTAGTGTCCTTATTTTGCTAAGAGAGTAGTGGCACACCAATGGTCACACTGGCAGAAAAGCTCTCCCGACCTCTGCATTGGCTTTACACAGCATCATTGAACCCTAAGCTCATACAATATAGTCTCTGACAAAATAAACCACATTTTCTCCATCCTTTCTCCTTTGTTGTGCTGAATCTCAATCTTGATATTCTCTAGGAAATAAATAACACAGTTTGTAGACAATGGTGACTCATTCACCATTTTCTCTCAAATGGGAATTCTATGTGTCAGATCCAATTTGAAGCATGAATAGCATATGCAGTAGGCAACATCAGTGCGCAGCATTCTTTTTCTCCCATGAAATGAAGCAGACAGATTGTGACTAAGAGCTTCAAGTATTACAAAATAGAATGTTTTTATTTGTAAGTTTATGTATTTATTTTGACAGAGAGAGAGAGAGAGAAAGAGAGGGTAGAGAGAGAGGGAGAGAGAGAGAGAACATCAAGCAGGCTCCTCACTGTCAGTGCAAAGCCCACTGCAGGGCTTGAAGTCACAAATTGAAAGATCATGACCTGAGCTACAATCAAGGTTTGGAAATTGAACCGACTGACCACCCAGGTGCCCCAAGAATGTTTTTGTTTTGAATTTCTTTGTAAAAGGTAAACCCACCTAAGATTCTCTGAGGTTTGGCTTTTGTTTCACCTACTTACCATGAATCTTCCTGGTACCTGCATGCCACCCTTCTAATATCCAGCAATAACCTCTGATTATCACTACCATCACAAAACTGAATTATATCCATTTATTTTTGTGCCTACCTTTCTCATTGAATTTATATTTAAAAAAATGATATTATGTTAAAACTCTGTTGCCTAAGACAACACTTAATATTTGATAAATGTACAAGTTTGTTAATAAATTAAATTTGTAAACTTATCTGTTTTGGTAGATTCTTGATTTATCCAGTTGCTTATTTAACATTTACTAAGTAGCTATTACTTTGGAAAGCAAACTGCATGTTTGGAGGTAAAGATGAAGGCGGACTATAAGCTGATTTGGGAAAGATTAATAAAACAACAGAACTGTCCTTGGCGAATGAACTATGGGAATAAACCTATGCAGAACACACTGTTATAAAGTACTCATTTGAATACATTTTTACATAAAGCCCTCAGTTTTTAAGATGCTAGTACATTTGTAGAAATTTTAGGAAGTAGCTAGATGTTTAAATACATTTTGCCTTTACATAAAAAAACAAACATCTTTTAAGCTTTCTGCATTTCTAGTCCTTTATAACAAGTAAACTGTGTTTATATTTATATGAGCAAATCATAAATAGTTTTGGCAATTGCTTTTATACTTAAATTGCACTATAAATTGATTTATAAGGGTAAGTGGTCTTCAGTGGTCCATTAAGATTGATGACATTCATCAGTGTGTTGCTGGAATGAATAGAGATTTATATTTTTCTTAATAATGAAAAATTACTTAATTTCCAATAGACTTAACAAAAGATTATGAATTAGGACATGCATGCATATAAAGACACATAATTTGTATAACACTCTTTATGCTTTTCATGTCTCAATATATAAATCCTAACTTCATTCTTTCAGTAACACAAAGGATTCGGGGATGTATAAATTAAGGAAATCATAAAGCCCAAATATTTTACAAAATAGAGTTAATAAACCCAATATTATGTTTTATTGTTAATTTAACTTAAGGTTGATATCTGTTTATTAAATCTCCCAATTTACTTATCTCAATGACGGATCTGAGAAATATTATTTCTCTTTCAGAAATAATTCCTGCTTTCCAACTGTTTGAATAATCTTGCAAATCACTGAAATTCTGCATCTTTAAGTTCTCTAAAATAAATAGAAAATTGCTATTACTTTTTGATCCCCTTACCAATATCCTTAAAAGCAAGAATTATGAACATTTCCCACCATGTTAATTTTTATGTAAACTGTATTCCTGTCAAAGATTCTCATTCAATCCTTAGAGTATATGCTTGTCAATAAGGGTGAATGTGGAAGCTGAAGGTTGAGGCCTGTTGAAATGAGGGTTTAGAGAAGTCTGACTTAAGTTAATTAAGGAAAGTGTTTTTGTCAAGGGGTGTTCTTCTTTGGGGAAAGAAAGAACAAGGTTTAGTAACTTAGTAGCAAAAGTCCAGCTGGTTTCATGAATAGTTTGGCAAAAACAGTTCTCAGAGTAAGAGGGAATCTTTCCTGGGGTTTAGCAGCCAGCCATTGGTTGGGCTGGAAAGGAAGAGTCCTAGTGAAAAATGTTTTTCAGAACGTCTCAAGGGGCACTTCCATTAATATTATAAAGCATATAATCAGATTTTTGATGGTAAACTCTAAAGTGTTTTAAAATTACAGTTATAATTATTTAAAGAGCAAATGATAATTGCAAAGTTTGTAAAATAAAAGAGGTTACATCTTGAATATGGACAGAGAAATTTGCTTTATGGGAATAGTGTGAAGAGAGAAAAGATGAACAGCATTATTCAGGGGAAGATATGCACACACTCACACAGACAAGGGAATTCATAAAGAGTTATCTATCCTTGTGGGAGGACAAGCAGGAAAGTTGGGTAAAGTTGGGCTTTTGAAGAAAAAAATGAAAATCTGAGTGTTCAAAATAAATACCTTAAAAATTTCATTTTTATATATGTTAGTTTCAAAGTACATAATGCCATGAATTTACATTGTTCATGAAAGATTTTATGTTTTAATAGTTTTGCTTATCATTTCAAGTCCTCTGTATACACTACTCATGATACTCTAAATCACACAGTGATTTAACACAGTGCAAATAAATATATCTTTAAAACCAACCTGGCTTTAAAAATATTCAATCTTCCTTTTGTGTGTCATAGGGGCACTTGTGTAGACACTGTAGCAATTACTGACGGACAGGAAAAAAAATCATCAAATTCTATTTTTCTATGCATAAAGGTAAATGATTTAGCTATCTGCCATTTGAAATCAATATTCTGTACTCTTAAAAAAAGGCTATATTATTTTGCATTTAAATGGCAAGATGCAATTCTCTTACATGATAATGATGCAGTAGTAAAGGTCATTTTAAATAGATCTGATATTAATAGTAGATATACTCAAATACAGTACTTGACTAGAAAATAGCTCTTTAAAATTAAAAGTGTTGCTCAAAAATAGTCCAGCATCTATTATCCAATTTACAGTTTGTAAAGTGTCCAAAATTCAGGATACCAAACTTTTCTGGGGCCCAGGAGTTATATTTTGATGTATTTTATTTCAAAATTATCTAAGATTTACAATCAGTGACAGCTTAGAGAGGTGATTCCAACAAATTATTTAAATATATTCTGAGCAGGAGCTTTACCTCCTCAATCACTGACCTCAGTGACTACACAGAACGTTTTCTATCCACTATAACAACTTACTGTGTCATTTAATTTTGGTTTTAGTTTTCTTAACAATATTTATGTGGCAATATCCTATTGATAAAATGGCTAAATTAATTAAAGCAAATAATAAGTGATTTCAGGTGCATAATTTGAATACGCCATTATGTATCTTTTTGGAAGTTGTTTCAATTTAATAAAGAACAAAGAAAAATTATATTTATTTGGCTTACAAAAGTACAAGCCCAGAAGTTACACAAGTGAATGTAAGAACACATTTGTTTGTTTCTTATGATTTATTATTTTGAAACAAGGAACAAAAAGTAAATTCATATTTTAAAAAACTGCACAGACAAGATGAAAAGACAGAAGTTGAATATGTTCCAACATCACTGCAATCCATGTCCACATACACCTTTAACTGAGTATCAACTGAATGAGCTAATGTATTTATGGTTCTTAACACTGTTTCTTCTCATATTAGGCTCCTAGTAAATCTCCCTGTAGACATGTTTTTCCCCTCGGCAGGATATAAAGCAAAAGGTAATGTACGCTTAAATAAATTAAATGCAAGTGGTGACAAATAAATGGACTTGAAAAATAGCTTAGATAATTTAGATTAATACCTGCTATTTTCTAAGATGCATTTTTTATACAGTAATTTTAGGTACTAGGTCCTGCAGGTAGAAGATTAGAACATAGCTGTAAGTAACTAAAGTGATAAGGAGAGACCAGATGGACAACTCATGATGGGTAGACTTAAGTTACAGAATGTAGGGTGAAGCCCCTTACCCACAAACAAAAGAAGTACAAAATCTAAGAGTTCTTTGCATTATAAATTATCTGTAAAAAAACATATATTGTCCTGATCACTTTTTTGTTATACAGATTTACTGAGTGAATTTTTAAATTTTTCCTAAATTACTATCAAATACAAAACAGAATTGGACATAGCTGTTTAAAATCCAGCCTTCAGATCTTAGTCAGATTATTTTATAAAGGCAATAAAGTAATTTCAGTATAATTTAGCCAAAAGGCTAAAGTATGATTTTTTTTCTTAATGGCCATGACTAAATTTTGCCTTTGGTTTTGTGACCTAAGGCAAAGCTTTCATTTCTCATATTCACCATAAGGTTGATGGATGAACAGATGGGTTGAGTACACCACTGGGTGTCCTATCAGCTGTCTGCAGTTCTCTGAATGGTGATGGATAATAAAGTGATGTGAATAAACATGTTTCATGAAAATGGAAATGTTGGAGCTTTGTGCATCCAAGCCAAACAATGCCTTATTCTACATCTTTAGGAGTTCACTTTATGCAGTCCTATTGCAAATTTTTATACTTCAGTATATTAGAAAATATATCATTTGCTTTCTTTTTTATCTAATCAGGTACAGAGCAAAGCATCTCAGAATGACTCAAATGTCATATGAATGTATGCCAGCTATTTATTTAAATAGTTTTAAATATCTGCATAGAAGGTTGACATTGAATGACTTAATTATCTTAATTATTGATTTCAATCTTTAAAATATCACAGCAATCAGCAATAAGAAACTGAGACTACTTATTGCTCTTAATCTATTCACCTGTTATTAAGATGTTGATTAGGCAAAATGAATCATCAACAGAACTAACTTTTAACTTTTGTTATACCCAGAATTAATAGTCCCACATCCCCCTCCATCATTAGTCATATATAATTAATGCCAAGGCCAGTCTTTGCTTTCAGAACTAAAATTGCAGATAAGCAAACTTATAAAACAATTTCCAGGGACTACTTTCATAGTGGAGAACACACAAAATATCACTTTTATGTATTATGTAATAGAGGTCTTAGTCCCCATATCAGGTATTTATTTCCATACTTTCTTCCAACATGTATCAGTTTTTCTTATATATCATCTCATCATTCATATTGAACACATAATACTTATGACAAACACATTGTAAATATATCATCTGGTCACTTTTGTACATAATCTTGTATAGATCACATACTACATGGTAGAATGAATGAACAATAATCATGGTCTTTCAAAATAAGGTTAGAAATTTACAAAGAGTAAGTACTGGGCCTAAAAAGACATGAGTTCCATATTGGTTCTGCTGCTTAATAATTCAAGGACCTTACGCAAGCCACTAGACACCTATGCACTATATTTCCTCATCAATAGAGATCATTTTATAATTATACAATATTATCAACTTATTTGGGTCATTGAGAAATTTTAAAGAGATGATTCATGCAAAATACTATTCAGTCAATAAATACACTGCATTTCTTTTCTTTTTTCTTTATTTTTTATGTCTTATTTTATTTTGAGAGACAAAGACAGAGAGCAAGTGGGAGAGGGGCAGAGAGAAAGGGAGACAGAATCTGAAGCAGGCTCCAGGCTGTGGGCACAGAGCCCAACATGGGGCTCGAACCTACAGACTGTGAGATCATATCCTGAGCTGAAGTTGGACACTTAACCAACTGAGCCACCCAGGTGACCCTGTTTTCTTTTTTAGAGGACAATAAAGGAAGAAATTACTGAGGTTTATGGTTAACAGTCCTCTAATAATATAACATGAGGAAAATTGAATTGTCTTTTAAGTATTGAACCATAAAAATCAGTGTATGTTCTGTCAACAAAGAGATAGCAAAGTTATCTAAAAGAAACAAAAACGTAATGCTATTTAATTGAATGTGTTAGCTCAGTCAAAAGAAGAATCTTGAGGCAAAAGGGATAGACACAGGAGTCTCAGAAGAAGCAACAGTGTCCATTCTAGCTGTCTCTGAGAGGGAACTTTCACATATAGGCTTAATCTTCCTAGCCACTGTCTTTTGGATCTATTATCAAATAATATCAGGAGACTAGGTAGATAAATAGAATTCCCTTAGACAGCTGGTTTGTTTCCAAGTTCATGCTCATCCAGAATTTGCTTCATGGTTATAATCTAGCTTCCTTCCCACTTAATTGTCTTCATAGAATGAATGAACATGTTATTTACACAGGCACTGAGAATTATTATTATTTTTATGAGTTTTTTTTTACTATAACTCAATATATTGGTGTAAACATACTTGCATTGTAAGAGATGATAGTTTTGTAGTTACAGATATGATATAGACAGAAATAGAGATATGTCAATACAACCTTCTCTGTGGACTTATATTCTACTCATTTATTTGGGATCATAGTGTTTGTAGCTCTGACCTTACCAGGTGCATTATATAAATTTGCCTGGAACTCATGGGAGACCTGCCTGTCCTAACACTATTCCTCATTCACATGTTGGACCAGAAGGCTTAGACACTTTCAGGAATCAGACTGTCAAAAAATAAAATAGTTGCTCAAACAAGTAAATGACTTATCCTTTTCTATACCTTTCCCATCACTAGGACCAAAGGTGGGTATGTTCATTACTTGATCTTCCTAATTGGCTAACTCTGCAGAGGGGAGTAGGAAGCACCTATTTTTAAAATGCTTATGTATTATTTTGAGAGAGAGAGTGAGAGATCAGGAGAGGGGCAGAGAAAGAGGGAGACAGAATCCCAAGCAGGCTCCACACTGTCAGTGTAGAGCCAGACACAGGGCTCCAACACACAAACTGTGAGATCATGAGCTGAGCTGAAACCAAGAGTTGGACACTCAACCAACTGAACCATCCAGGTGTCCTAGATAAGGAAGTACCTATTACCTACTAAGAACTGGCCTTGCTCTATTGTGCCTCATATAGTCCTCTCGGGAAACTTTCCTTAACAGACTTCATTCCTCCAAAACAAGGGGACTTGATTATTCATATGACCTGTGGAGTAGTCTTGAATGCGAAATCTGATTTTGTTATCTAGAAATTTTGTTGATGTGAAAAGAAGTTTGCTTCTCTTACCATCATGGAAAGATATTGCCATTGCTATTTCCATTTTCTAATTTATTCTGGGAGGAACTCTTTGGTTCTTTCTGTTTCTGCAAGGCAGAACAGGGGATCCGGATATGGGTAGGGTAGCCAGCCCTGGAAATACACATGAGAATCAGAGGTTCAACTGTGTGTGTGTGTGTGTGTGTGTGTGTGTGTGTGTATGAGAGAGAGAGAGAGAGAGAGAGAGAGAGAGAGAAAGAGAGACAGAGAGGCATAGACAGAGAGAGACAAATTCTGACAAATTAGAAAAGTATCTCTGGGAAACATGAAGGTGAGCTTGTACTAGTAAACAGAGTAAAAATGATGGACTAAGAAGTTTTGATGTTTATCATAAAATCAGAGATAAATCAGAGAAGCACTTTAAGCAGTATAGCCCTGATTAGATTAACATCTTCTGTTAACTCTGGTATCAGCAAGGACAATTGATTGGAAAGAGGGATGGGAGGTGTGCAGGCTATGGGGTGATACTCTATAAAAAAGTTTTAGAGTAATACCTAGGTGACAGTAAGAAAAATGAGAAAAAATGAAGCTAGGAGCTATTTTTTCTCATTTCAAATTTTTATGTGGTTCATTTTCATAATGAAAGAAGGAGCAACACACTCTCAACACTCCAAGATGGAGCTTTTCTGTGTGCCAGTGTTTCTAGCTCTGGGTTATGCACCCATTTGATGCTTCATTATGTTGCCTCTATGCTGTATTAAACTATGATTTTCTTTACTCTTTACTGCACACTATATTTTATACAACAATTCCTTTGTAGAGCAGTTAGAATCTCAGCTTTCAGTTTTCAATTTTAGATGGATAAAGCTAACCTTTTGGTCATGTATTCTGACAGTCCCAAAGGGCTTACTCCATCATCTTCATTTTGATGCCATCTGTAATTAACTGTAGTTGGTGCTAGACCACTCTGACTCTTGTGCACCCAGGTCAACAATACTGAACTCTTACTCAGCTATAACCCATGTGTCTCCTAATAATTCCTACTTCCTACTGACCTCTCCAAATATAATTTTCTCTAAATTCTATCTCTTCCTCTATTTGATCATACTGTCATCAGCTGAACTGTTATCTATACTCCATGTCTCTACTGCATATTGAGTGTGTTTGTGTGTGTGTGTGTGTGTGTGTGAGTGCGCGTACATGCACACACACACCCCCCAGACATTGACTGGATGGAGAGCCTCGCACAAAGTTCAGAAGGTAAAAAATATTTTTATAATAATATAAAGATATTATTTTTTCTTTACTCACTACTTCATGAATATAAAGTAAAGCCTTCCATAGACTATATGGCATACTCACTTGTGTGAGGCCAGATTTTCTCTATGCATTTCAAACAAAACATTGTATTGCAGCACAGGCAAAAATGAAAATTAGCTTTTTTCTTAAGCAAGACACTAAAGGCAGTTCTAAAACTATAAAGCGATGTGACTTAAATATTTTGAAAAAATTGTTATTTCTCATAAAATATTTATGGCAACTTATAGTGGGTTTCTGCAGTAATTTTTAAATGACTCAGTATAGAAGTATTTAAACTACTAACTAGCCTTATTGTGATGATGATTTCATGATATTTACAGATATATAAGGATTATGCTGTACATCTGAAACTAATGCTGTTACATGTCAAAACATTAAATCAACCAATTATAAAAATATTTAATTTCTAATACAGTAAATATTAATAGATATAATAAACATAATCAAACTCTCTCTAGGTTCCCCAATAATTTTTAAAAGTATTAAAGGTTTGAGAAGGCTGGTTTGAAGATCAGTTAGAACCCTAAGAAGAATTTAATATCCTTGTTACAGACACTGATATCTTCAAAGTACATAATGGAATGTCCTAGGAAAAAGTTATTGTAAAATATGATAGAGCTCAAGCTTTCTCCCATCACCTGCTATTGTTTTAACTATGTAACGTATCTTTTCTACAGGATATCAACACACTAATCATATCAGAAAACATCATAATAATTGTTAGACAGAAAAGCAGGCCAATATGTGATTCTTATAATTTACACAGCAACTTTGAGATACAGTTTTTTTTTTAATATTTTATTTATTTCTGAGAGAGAGAGAGGAGAGAGAGAGAGAGAGAGACAGCGCGAGCAGCGGAGGGTCAGAGAGTGAGGGAGACACAGAATCTGAAACAGGCTCCAGGCTCTGAGCTAGCTGTCAGCACAGAGCACGACACTGGCTCGAACCCACGAACTGTGAGATCATGACCTGAGCCAAAGTCGGATGCTTAACCAACTGAGCCACCCAGGCATCCCGAGATACAGTTTTTAAGTCTGAAAAATCCTTAAGTGTGGTTTGGGAACACCAGCCAATGGCAATTAGGGATTTCAGACTGAGTTAGTGCAACCTCTGTTTTAACATACATATTTGCTAAGAACAAATAGCAAATAAGCTCTCAAGATAAAGTTATCAAGAAATTATAAAATAGGAAGAAAATAGTCTTTGCATGAGAAAACCCAAACCAAGGTAATTAAAAAAATCTCCATAATGAATACTGAACATGACAAGCACTGAGTAATGTATAAAATTGTTGAATCACCATATCATATATCTAAAGCAAACATAATGCTCTTTGTTAATTACACTGCAATTTTTAAAAAATAAGAAAACTCTTAGTTGCACAGCACAGTTTAATAAACTAATCTAGTCATATTCATAGAACTAAAAAAAAATCCCTTAACAAAAGGACCCTTTTTTTATACCCTGGCTCCTATAATTATTTTCATTGATTTCAAAATCCACTTAAATATCAGGGCAAACTGTTTTCTCAGTTCCTTGACCATACCAGCTTCAGACAACATGTGTTCCATCTTCAGGCAAGCATCCTCATTGGCATGCCAGGTTTATGTTACTATCTTCCACACTACTTCCAAAACATAACTTCAACTGTCCTAATAAGTCAATGAATATTACATTAGGAGTCTAATTACAAGAGTAGCTGAATGATTATCTTAAGTCCCCTTGATATTTTCTACACCCTCTAAGTCATATCAAGGTAATGTCTTCTAATTACATAATGTCGTTAGTCTATCAACCTTGTTTCTATAGCAAATATATTTTTTAAAAGCTTTATCAGTCTGTTCATACTCTTGGTCTCTGAAAATTGTATTGAGTTACTACTCAACTGAATGTCACATGTTTTCAAAATCTCTGTCTCTAAAAATGTTGCCTCTTCTTTTTTTCACACTATATGAAGAAAATCCTTCTAAATTCTTAGGAAGCTGAAAGTCATATTCTTAACTATACAGAACAAACTGATGGTTACCAGAGAGGATGCTACTGGTGGGGGCGGGGAGATGGCTAAAATAGGTGATGAGGATTAAAGCATATGCTTACACAAGGAGCACTCTTGCTCAATAGAATTGTTGAATCACTATATTATAAACCTGAAACTAATACAAGACTGTGTGTTAACTCTATTAGAATTAAAATTAAAAAATGTAATTAAAAAAGGCTATGTCTTAATTGTGCTTACTCATCTCACTCTCATTATAGGTTGTTGTTGTTGTTGTTTTTCCTTCTTAAATGGTGTGATTGTCAGAATGGGTTACTTTCAACGATTACCAACATTATGCATTCCTTACATATGTTTTTGCCTTTATTTTTCAGTGCTGTATTTGATCTATGAGTATCCCTGCATTCATATTTTCTCTACTTGTTGTTACCATTGACTTGGCATTCACCCGATACCTGCCCTTCCCGTTTCCTTCACTGTTCTCTCTTCTTTTTGTGCCTTCAATGACAATAAAATTTTCCTCTCTATGTGCATTTGTTAGTTGTACTATATCTACATTTAAATCTACAGTCCTCTATCTACCTAACTATATATTTATCCATGTATAATCTGTTTTTGTTAATACAGTCAGTCTGAATTCTCTCTCAACTTCTGATCTCATCAGCAGGTGCTTGAAGATTTCTTTGTTTTTTCCTCATTTCAGCGTATTTTAAGCTCCCTTATTCACTGTCTCCTTATACATCTTACTGGGCCATTTTCCCTTCTATTTCAGAAGTGAAAAGAGGAGGTAAGTAGCACAGTACTACAGTAGGTAGTTGAAACTTTGCTTTACTTCATTTTCAAATATTCCTTTCAACTTTTGTCCCTATTCTCTTTTCATTCTTTACCCAGAGTATGAGGAATCCTTTTTCCATTTATCCTGGTGATATATTATACGTACATTTTTTTCTTTAGACCATCAAAACATACTTATCTTTAGAAGTTTGTAAAAACAAAGGCATTTTAAAAAATAAAATGAAGAGTCATTTTGACCAACCCAGGAACATTGGTATTTACATATTTATCCATTTCTTCTCAGGGCTTACTAAAATACTTGTTTAAATATTACATTTACTCATGTTATATAATTATAATGTTTTAAAGATTTAATTATAAATCTATAAGTTTTTGCCTCCTGTTATTGTCATTTAAGATAACAACCTTATGTTCTAGAGACCATTCACTCTGCCCAGACTTGCTCTAATCATATATACATTTATTCTTATGTTATTTAATCTTCACAAGAACCTTTTGGGTTACCATTATAGATGAGTATCTTGAGGCAGAGAGAGAAAATTACTTGCCTAAGGTAACAGAATTACTAAGAATTCCTAAGTAGCTGAGCTAGCGTTCAAATCTTTGTTCTCCATACTAGTTAGTGCTCTTCCTATTGTACTATACACAGCCAAAACCAAAGAAGGAGGTGAAAAAAGAAATAAGAGGCCCATAAACCAGGAAATCATGGGGAGATAAAAGCTCGCTAAAAAGCCGAGCTGGAGAAGCAATGCCTGACACCAATGACATGAAGTATGACACTGGAAACAGAATGAAACATTGACAATTTAATATACCAAAGCTGATTGAGTGAAATAAATTATATTTTTGTAGTACCTAATGGAATTGTGTGTGTCTGTGTGTGTGTGTATTCCATCATGTGGCAAGTGCCACCTGCCAGTCTGAGTCAACAATCAGAAATACACGGTGCTACTTGTGGGGATGAGCACTGGGTGTTATATAGAAACCAACTTGACAATAAACTCTTCATAAAAAAAAAAAGAAAAAAAGAAATACATGGTGCTAGATCAAGTGATTATATATGAAAACAAGTAGCAAAAACTCTGACAGAGAAACAACTTCACTCACCAACCTTTTAATACAATTCCTGGTTCTCTCTCTCTCTCTCTTCCTCCATCCTAATCCTTGTCCTGGAATGTAACACTTTATTTTCTCTCTTTATTGCATGTTTTTGGTATATTTATAACATGTTAACTGTATGTATACATATGTGAAAACTTCATAATTTAACTTAAGCTTCAAGATTTCATATAACTTTTGCAAAATTTATTATTGCTAAATCCAAAGCATTCAGACAGAAATTACAGTTTTTATTTTCTAAATCGAGTCCATGGTTTCAGGTAAAAGACAGCCTCAGAACTTGAGCAGATGGTAGTTTGCAATTAATATGAATTTTAAAAGCTGAATGTTGAGTGTATAATAGCATTTGCTTTGCTTATTATTAGATATTGAATTTTACTCATGTACTGCTTTAAAAAATTACCCTACACTCTGCCACTTTGACCTTACAGGAGATTAGGAAATGAGAAGTTATTGAGTGAGGAGATCTAACAAAATTACAATTACAAAAATCTCTGAATGCTGTATGTAATTGAATTTATCCACAAGCCAAAAATCAATGCAGTCATCCAGAAACACACCAAATGTGACTTTTGGCTTTTTCTGCCTTATCAAGCCTAATTGATGTTAGAGGAAATAAATGAGAGAAATAGTTATTCTTATAGTAGGAGTCTCTAAGGATATATCAAATAGCCATTCAGAAGAGTGAAGGGTAATTCATATTTCTGAATACCCATTGAGGACAGCAGCAGTTGAGACTGACTCCTTTCCTATCTAGGCTCCAGTTCCTGCAATCTCTCCTTGCATTCCTATTGGGAGTAGTTAAAAATGAGATATCTACTTAGTGGTCAGGTATTGACATATAATGGCTTTTGAGTCCGCTTTGAGACTAAAAGTCAAAACGTGATAGCTAATTGAATAAAATAAGAGTTTTTATATATTTTTTGAACATTTACATAAATTTTGACATCTGTGTTGGAGTAAAATAACGCTATATTTTTTAAAAATCTGGGAATAATGTCAGACCTCACAACATCTACTTTTGTGTTTTGTTAATTTAATACTTTTGTTCATTTCCCACCCAAATAAACTATCACTACTTACACATATATCTAAACATGTATACATATTCATACATTTGCACATTGTATCAATACTAATGGACCCTGTACCTTCACTGTGCCAGACGGATGTGGATGTCTCCTACCTACTAACTAAGTTAGCAATTGTTTCTACACAAGACATATTTCATTTTTATCCACATGACCAGAAACAGTGCTACTCACAGTGTATTCTATAGCCTGGTGATGGTCTGCAAATTATTAGATGGCAACAAATTAAGAGCATAAATTGAAAGTAAATATTTAGAAAATCTATGACTCTTTGGCAAATATTTATGTGTATCAGCTACATAAAAAATTGGGACCTGCACTTTGCATGCATTTTTTATCTTTAATTTTCTAGTAATTCATTTTAATTGCAGTAAAAATTATTCAATATAGATTTTTTTTCAAAAAAGATCATCACAAATGGTGTTTTGGAGCACTTGTCTAGAAGAGGAGAGCTCAATAATCTTTTTTATTTTTATTGTCTGATAATCAAAAATTTTAGGGAGATCTCCTGATTTTAATAATAGTTTCCTTAATATCTTAGAATCAAGTTAGGGTAGTCTTCTCGCTTTCTTTACATTCCATAAATATCCATTATTGCAATATATAATACCATGTGTATAAAATGTATATGTTGTATCCTATGTTTTTAAAATGTAGAGTATAAAATACCTAGCGTCCATTCATAAAAAGCAGACTCTCAATGTCTGAACTAGAAAATTTTGTTTCTCTTTTAAAAAAGAATTCTAAACGAGTCTGATTCAGACTATCATCTAAATGTTGCTTCTTTATAGTTACATGTTTGCCACCTTAGATCTCCCACTTGGATTAAGTTCCTGAAGGGAAAGCAAATGTATCTCCTTTATTGTTTATTTATTGTTGTATTACTATATCCTGAATATTTATTTAAAAAATTACTCATCAACCAAAAAGTATATAAAAACTTCATTTTTATCACTGATTATTTAGGTATGGAAATAATGGTTCATCGCTTGAAATGTGAGCTATTTTTTATTTTTATTAAATAAAATTTCATACATCTGTAACTTGAACCATAGTACAGTGATTGACATTATATTTATTGAAACTCATTAATGGTATATTTAATACTTATATTGCAATGTAAAAATTAAGAAGGCAAAATAATAAATATTGTATAATTATAAGCTTAATATGATTCCTTATAATTATACCTACATGTTTTTATAAACTGGAACTAAAAACTACACAGGCTTTAAATTCAAGATGGTAAGCTACTCACAGAACATGTGAGAATGCAAAGATGAGTATATCATTGCTGTAGATAATTCCTTTGAGTTACGAAGTAATTTGAAAGAATCATTTGTTTACACAAATTTAAAGGAAGTGCCAACATGTTATTCTTGAAGAAAACAATGGAGTCAGTTAAACCTGAAGAAAGATATTCAGAAAGAGTATGTTTTCTGCTTTGGTAACATAAATGGTATGGCCATTATTTGAGTTGAAGACACCTCTCTAAAAGCTCTAGCACTTCTCTGGTAGAGAAGTTCCAAATAAAATATCTCTGTGTTACTATACCAAGTCATCTATATGGGATGACTTCCACATCATTATCTCTACCCCAGACAAATACCATCAATTCCAAACTCTTCTATCCTGCTTCATACTTGGTACCCCCTATTGATTGTTTAATAATAGGCCAAACCAAAAATGGGTGAAGTGTAACTAACTGGTTTTATATCAAACCTGTTCTATTCTCAGTCTTTCACACATCAGTAAATAGAACTATAAGTCACCTAGATATTAGGACCAAAAACCCAAGACAAACCTCTGTTTTTCTTTACTGAGTATTAAATACTCAGCAAGACATTTCAATCTCCAAAATATATCTATCTGAAATCTACCTACTTCATATCCATTACCACCACTCTAGACCAAGCAAAATTTCTTTTCTCCTGAATTACAGCTATTGCCTTCCTAACTGATTTGCTTCCTTCTTTTTTTGCTTCTTGGCAACCCATTCTCTATCCAAATACAAAAATACTATTTTTCAAAATATAAATAGAACTTCTCATGCTTTAACTGAAATATAACAGTGGATACCACTTAAATATATCATAATGTCTGAACTATATTCCATGATCTACAAGTCATTGCATTACTGAGTCTTGAATATTCTCTAACTACTTTCTTTCATGTTTCCTACTTATTTCTATGCTTCAGCTCTATCATCTCAGTATCACCTCTATAAATCACTTTATTTTAATTAATAAAACCAATTCTTAGATTATTAATATTAACATGATGGGTACTCTCTCTAATGGCTCCAAGGATCTCCATTTCCTGATAATCAAGTCCTTGTTTAATTCACTTCTTAAATATGGGCTAGACGCAATGGCTCATTTCCATGAACAGAATATGGAAAAAGTGATGTGATCACACTTTCATAATCAGACTACAAAGAGACTGTGGCTTCCAATTTACACACTTTCTCCCACTCTTTCATGTTTCCTCTGAAGGAAACCAGCTATCATGCGGCACAGTTCTAGGGACAAACCCACAGCTAACTTTTCCAGGGAATATCTAGCAATGACTGGATGTCTCTCCACATAGCTAAATCTCAGGACTACAGTATTCCTCTTTCTTGTCCTTTTAGGACTGGTAGAAATGATGACTCTTGCTACTGGTGATTCCAGGGACCCTACTCTATTTCTTTATAGCTCCTTTAAACCCTGCCATAACATCACAAAAATTCTATGTTGAATTTTTGCAAATTACCCAGTTTGAGTGTACTATGTGTTTTCTATTGGGACATAAATGCTCATAGGGGAGAATAAGCAATTGGCAATTTTGTTAGATAGTCAATGCTCACAGAGAAACATGACCAAAAAAAGAAAAACATGGACATTATCACAGCTAGTAATATAAAATTCAGTGATCAGCATTCTTGATTATATATTTTAATTTCCAAAAGAGATGTGTGTGTTTGTGCAAGCACACACACATGAACACGTGCACACAGTATTGTGTAAGTTGGGAATGATCCCAGCTGCAATTAAAAGAATACCTGGCAAATTGTTGCTTAAACTAAGAATATTTATTAATTTTAGGGGCACCTGGGTGGCTCACTCAATTAAGCATCTGACTTCAGCTCAGGCCATGATTGCGTGGTTCACAAGTTCAAACCTCACATTGGGCTCTGTGCTGATAGCTCAGAGCCTGGAATCTGCTTCAGATTCTGTGTCTCATGTCTCTCTGCCTCTCCCCCACTCATTCATTCATTCATTCTCTCTCTCTCTCAAAAATAAACATTAATTTTTTAAAGAATACTTATTAATTTTACAGGGAAAATGCTGAGATGGGTAATCTTAAGAGTTTTTTGTTTGTTTTGTTTTTTTAGCAACTCAGTGATTTCAGTAAAGCCCCAGGATTTTTACAGCTTTATGAGCAACTATTCTTCAAATGGGTTTTTGTTTTTGGTTTTGCTCTTTTATTGTACCAGTTCCCTGATAGTTATGTTATCTAAAGAAGTTCTGGGCATCACAACTATATTCTAAAATAAAAAGCAAAGAGAGAGTTAAGGAAACAGTAACACTAAGGGGCCTTAATTTGTGTACTTCTTTTTTTGTGTACATTTTTTTTGAATGTTTTATTTATTTATTTTGAGAGGGGAAGAGAGAGAGAGAAAGAGAGAGAATCCAAGCAGGCACCACAGTATCAGTGTGGAGCCTGATACAGGGCTTGAACTCATGAACTGTCAGATCATGATCTGAGCTAAAATCAAGAGTTGGCTGCCTAACCTACTGAGGCACCCAGGTGCCTCTGTGTATTTCTTTCATATTTTATAAACATAATTTTTTCAGGAATCTTAAATCAAATTCTTTTCTTTCCTTCACTAGAATTTGTCATAAGGTCACCTTGAGCCTCAAAGGAGATCGGGAAGGCAAATAACCAACAAAATACAGTGTGGTTAACATAGTTATTATTCATCCTTAGAGATGGAGGAAGAGTCCATCTGAGGTTTTCAGATGAAAGAACTTTCTCTACAATGTGAACAAGTCCCAGAGATTTTAAACAGGGAATAAAATGGAAAAAGCCTATCAGTAGCCAACTAACATTTTCTACAATAAGCACTGTCGTAACATAGTGTGATCACTTATGTACATTTCATTAATTCTACAGGTAAATGATGTATTTCTAGTCCCAATCCCAGACGCTTGTACAGTTTAGTTACTTAGCAAACATTTATTGAGTTAAAGAACAAAGAAATCCTGGCAGACACAGGACAAATGGAATTTATTTGAAATTTCTTGCTAATATCTAATTAGTAGGTCCACTAATTGACTTTTATTTATTTATTTTTTTCACTAATTGACACTTAACTGCTTAATATCAAGAATGAGTGAAATAAATCTAGTACAACCTTACATGCATCTCATCCAGAGAGACAATAATTCACCCTCTACTTAAAAATTCATAATGGGAATGATAATGCCCAATTTCATTTTGAAACAGTGCTAATTATTAGAAAATGCCTATATTAGCATTTGCTGGAACCACAATGAAATCATGCCCACAAGCTTTCTTCTCTATCCCTGTTCAAAACTTGGTCTTCTTTATGTTCAAATTATGTACACTTTTTTTTTTCACTGTATTGTTATTTCAGTTATGTATCATCATTTCAAAGACCTCTTAAGTTCTGGGGCTAAACATTCTGGGGCACCTGGGTAGTTCAGGTAGTTAAGCCTCTGACTCTTGATTTCGGCTCAGCTCATGCTCTCACAAGCATGAGATTAAGTACTGCGTCATCTGGCTCCATGCTGCCTGAGCAGTCTGCTTAAGATCCTCTCTCCTTCTTTCCCTCCCACTCTCTCTTTCAAAAAAAAAAAAAAAAATTCTAAACAATATTTCAGATATGGGTTTTTCACCACTAACTACATTGTTCCTTTTGACTGATTAAAAAAAAAAAAAAAGGCTATCTTCATCATATCTTTGCAAGTTGATCTTTTACTTCATACCTATGTTATAATGCCTAAGGTAAAACCATTTGCTTGTGGTGTTATACGTACATATCTGTTTTCCAAGTTGTATTATAGGCCCCTTAAGGCCAGGAACCATTTCCTAGTTTATTTTATATCCCCATGGAATCTAAAAGTTCCCTAAGAAATAAGGCAGTGACACTTTTTAGTAAAAGGGAAAGATTTGTTATCTCAAAATAAGTACATTCTATGGAAAATTTTTTTCACTTTAATTTCCCTTACCTTTAAAATGCAACTATTAAGAATCTGATACCAAGACTTGTGTCAAGTAGCACCTAGGTGGCTCTGTCAGTTAAGCCTCTTGGTTATGGCCCAGGTCATGATCTCAGTTTTGTGGGTTTGAGCCCTGCATGGGCCTCTGTGCTCGCTGGTGATGCAGAGTCTGCTTGGAATTCTCTCCATGTCCCTCACTCTCTCCCTCCCCGTCTTGCCCTGTCTCTGTCTCTTTCAAAAATAAACTTAAAAAAAGCACATTTTAAAAATTGTGTTAAAAAAAGCTTTGATGACTTTTATACTTCTAAATTATAAAGATTATGCATATAATAAGAATATTATCATATGCTATAGATGTTTGTCAAATACTTATTACTTCACTTTAAGTTTCACATTATATATTGATATAGATATTTTTAACCCACAGTACATATAGTTAAGTATTTGGGTTTAATTTCAAAATTCCATGAAGGTATTGTATATTCATTGACACTAACCAAATTGTGAATAAGTTTTATCTTGTTGAAACACGTTGTTTCCATATCTTTTTACTTTAGCTCTAACCCAATCAGCAGTTATTTTATTCTCATTTTACTAATTCCTGACATAGCATAGGTACCGACAAGTTATCATGTTAATTCTTCTCAGAATTTCATGTACTATGATTTTGTATAATAAAATGTTAAGATCATAGTAAACATGTTATAATCATATCTTATACTTGCCAAGTAACTATAATGCTGAAAAAAAATTATAAAGCCAGCAGTAAGTTTGTTGAGGTGAAAATTAGAGTGGGAAACAATACTTTATATGCCTGTTTTTGATAAATAAAGTTTGCTCCAAAGTAATTTTCTCATTTATTATTATCTAAATCATTTTTATTTGCTTTTATAATTTTCTGAGTTGGAATATGCTAGAAGCCACAAATTTCAAGTTTTCTTTGTATTTTATGGCAGAGCAATGGTTATTCAGATTCAGCTTTAAGCAAGATTGGGTCAGTCAACCCCAAGTTAATATTTAAACAAATAATGTATTGTAACTAATTCAACTTTTAAATCTACATACTGGTTCTAATTCTGGTCCATAGAAATATGCCAAAATAATGCTCAGTTTTTTTCACAGAATGACACAAATACATGCATGTACACAAGCACACACATATGCACACATTTTTAAAATTTTTCTCTGATACTGAGGAGCTCACAAAAAGTGGGTTTCTTTTTCTCTCCCTAGCTTCTATGCAGCAAGCACAAAGGATAATTTGCCCTGTGAAAAGTTCTGCAGATGCCTAGCTTCTTTTCCTGAGGCTAATCTATCATAGATAGAGGCTGTAGGAAGTCTATCTAGGGTCCGACAACAGCTTTATTTCAAACCTTTAGTCTTCCAGGTTATAAAGCCATTCAACTAGAAATAATACTCAAAAGGTAGAGTTAATTTTATTTTCTAGTGTTTATTTCTTATATTTTTATTCATTTTGTTCTTTATTAGTATGTATTACTATTATGTCTAGTCAATGTGAAAAGAAAATCTACCAAATAAAATACCAATGCCTATCTTGAAAGAAAAACACAGAATTATGCATCATATGCATGTATGTGTGGACACACATACACACACAGTTTATTTTAAACCCAAATTCTGTGTGCTTTTATTTCCCTGCTTTTAGTTATTGTTATTTTTTTGAAAGAGGTCAAGAAAATTC
This sequence comes from Crocuta crocuta, assembly GCF_008692635.1. Taxonomy (NCBI): domain Eukaryota; kingdom Metazoa; phylum Chordata; class Mammalia; order Carnivora; family Hyaenidae; genus Crocuta; species Crocuta crocuta. The sequence goes on from NW_027532594.1 coordinate 75,404, forward strand.
TAAGTAAGAGAAAGCAGTCTACCTTATTAAAAAACAAACAAACTAAAGCAATAAAAGGAGAATGAAAAATCCCACAGAGGGCCATTTAAAGAAATAATGAAAACTAATTACCAAGAAATTCTCTATCCTAAGAAAAAAGGAAAGCATCCAAAAAGCAACTGAGAGAAATAAAAGCAGAAATTACAAAGAAAAAAGATTTTCATGTGAAAGATTTTGAAATAGACAAAAAGGCTTTATAAAAGAAGATAACAAAACATGATGCTTAAAATAAATGGCAGCAACTAGTAAATGATAATAAGATTTCAAAATCCAGCATTTGAAGTGTGATACAAAGTATGCCATATGTGAAGCGATTCTAGGGATTACTCCTGTAGTCCATATTAAAGGAATAATCCCAGTTAAGAAAGACACCAGCTTGGGGTGCTTGGATGGCTCAGTTGGTTAGGTGTCTAACTTGATTTTGGCTCAGGTAATGATCTTACAGCTTGTGAGACTGAGCTCTGCATCAGGCTCTGTACTGAAAACATGAAGCCTGGTTGGGATTCTCTCTCTACCTCTCTGTCTGAGCCTCCACCCCCCGACCCCTGCTCACTCTCTTGCTTTCAAAATAAGTAAATAGCCATAATAGAAAAAGAAAGAAAAGACATTGGTTTAATTTTTAGATGAGGTGTTCTGGAGAGATTCCTCAGTCTCTCGGAGCATAGATGTAAAAGACATAATCAGATCTCTTTGCAAAGATTGCTTTTTATATCAATTTTATCTTTTATCTCAAAATTTCCCAGAAATTTTAATAACATATAAGATCAACTTTATTGAGAAAATTCATATATATCAATAGAAGTAGACTGAGAGACTTCTTGAGGCAAAAACCTGCTACATTATTATTTATAAATTTTATAATGCATTTGGATGAAGTAAGACTACAAAATTACTAACTTCAGGGATAAAATCCTTGCATGTTGATGATATCTATTGTGGTCACAACCCCAAAGATTTTTTCTTGAGATAACCAATATTCCCACAAGTTCTCTCTCTAGGACTTTGGAATATGAAGCTGTAATGTTGAGAAGTGTGCTCTTAAGGAATCTTTAGCTGGAACTGGACAGAAAGATGAACACATTTAAATGATAACTTTCTAGAACATATGGAATGTGAACAGTAGTTCCTAAGACCTACTCTTTCAGCTTTCTAAGATGAATAAGGCTGTAGGAGCACCGATCATCCTACCACTGTTACATGCATACACAGTGTTAGAATTTAGACATACATTATTTTGGAGCTAGAGTTCAGTCCACTGCAATGTGGAAATATCAAGCATTCTCACTGTAAAGCGATGCATAACACTGGGTATGCCATTTACTTGTAACCCTATGTTGGTTTATTTAAAAGAAAGAATTATATTGAACAATAAGGTAAAGATTATCTTTATAAAAATAATCACTAAATTTATGTTTATTTAAGATATATATGTTGGTTTTTAAAAAATGGTACCCAGGCAATAAATCCTATTTTTTTATACTTTGAATTGTTTTTAAAATGACTTTACTTTTTAGAGCAGTTTTAGATTCATAGCAAAATTGAGAAGGAGGTACAGAGTTCCCACATACCCACTGGCCCCTCAGATTTTCCATTCTGCTCCACTGATTAATTTGTCTATTCTTTCACCAATATCAAAATTCCTTGGTTACTTCAGCTTGGTAGTATCATTCCTCCAACTGGTTTCTCCTTCAATACTGTATTAGCTATTCTGTTATTCTGGTTTTTGTTTTTTTTTTGGTCTTTCCATATATATTTTAATATCAGTTTCTCATATCTATAAAATACATTTTTGGAATTTTTACTGGGAATGCATTGATTCTATAGATCATGTTGGAAAAAATGAACATCTTGACAATGTTTAGTCTCTCTATGTATCATCGAGGAATATTTGTTTACCTTGTTTTTTCATTTCATTAATCAGAATTTTATAGTTTTCTTCATATAGATCTTGTGCATTTATTTTATTAGCTTTATGCCTAAGTATTTCATTTATTTGGGTGCTAATGTAAATAATTTTGTGTCTTTCACTTCAAATTCCATTTCTTCATTGTAGCATATGGGAAAGTAAGTGAATTTTGTATATTAGCTTTGTAGTCAACAAAAATTCGTTCAGAACATTCCACTCCAAACCATCAGAATGCACATTCTTTTCTAGTGCATGAATGTGAGGGTGATCTGTCTGCAACATCTGTCACCCCATTGATCACCAGGGTTGTGTCAGCTGATCTGGCCAGCTAGGCGGGTGTCCCCTTCCTCCCTCACCATTCCATGCACATGCCTACTGAATTTGCATGCTTGGTCGAAGAGGACGACCTTCCCCATTAGAGGAGGTTGGTTCTTTGGTCAAGGGTATACAAGTGGCTGTGCTCCCCTGGGAGAACCTCCAAACAAGCTCTCAAGTGCACATGGAACATTTTCCAAAATAGATAACATGTTAGCCACAAAACAAGTATCAACAAATTTAATGGGGTGCCTGGGTGGCTCAGTCAGTTAAGCATCTGACTTCAGCTCAGGTCATGATCTCATGGTTCAGAGCCTGGAGCCTGCTTTGGATTCTGTGTCTCCCTCTCTTTCTAACCTTCATGACTCATATTCTATGTCTCCAAAAAATAAACATTAAAAAAATTTTAATGCAAAAAAATTTCAAAGAGACTGAAATCATACTATCCATCTTTTCCAACCTAAATATTATGAAACTAGAAGTCAATCACAAGAAAAAATCTGGAAGGAATGTAATACATGAAATACATGAAAGTTAATTAACATGACTGGATCAACCAAGAAATTAAAGAGGAAATAAAGAAAACACATGGACCTGAATGAAAATTAAGACACAATAGTCAAAAATCTTTGGGATGCAGTAACAACTGTTATAAGAGGTAAGTGCATAGCAATACAGGTCTGCCTCAAAAAGCAAGAATAATCACAAATAAACAAATACACTTTATATCTAAAGGAGCTAGGAAAAGAACAAATAAAACTCCAAACCAGTAGAAGAGGGAAATAATAAAAATTAGAATAGAAATAAATTAAATAGAAACTAAAGCAAATAAACAAATGAAGAAAAACTCAAAGAACAGATCAATAAAACCAGAAGATGGTTCTTTGAAAAGATCCACAAAATTGATAAACCTATAGCAAGACTCAACAACAAAAAGAGATTCAAATATACAAAATCATAAATAAAAGAGAAGTAACAACTGACACAACAGAAATACAAGGGATGATTAGAGAATACTATGAAAAAATTATATGCCAACAACTGGGCAACCTAGAAAAAAATGGATAAATTCCTAGAAACATAGAACCTTCCAAATCTGTGTCAGAAAGAAATGGAAAACTTGAACACACTGGTCACCAGCAATGAAGCTGAAACAGTAATAAAAAAAACTCCCAACAAACAAAAGTCCAGGACCAGATGGCTTCACATGTGAATTCTGCCAAACATTTAAAGAAGACTTACACCTATTCTACTCAAACTATTCCAAAAAATAGAAGCAAAACTTGCAAATTCATTCTATGAGGCCAGTATCACCCCAAATCAAAACCAGATAAAGATACTACAAAAAAATAGAAACCTACATGCCAATGTCTCTGATGAGCATAGACGCAAAAATCCTTAACAAAATATTAGCAAACTGAATCCAATAACATATTAAAAATACATCATTCATCATGATCAAGTGGGATTTATTCCTGGGATGAAAGTGCCCCTCAATATTTGCAAATCAATCAGTGTGATATATCACATCAATAAAAGAAAGAATAAAAACCACATGATCATATCAATAGATACAGAAGAAGCTATTGACAATGTACAATGTCCATTCATGAAAAAAAAATTCTAAATAAAGTAGGTTTACAAAGATACAACAATATAATAAAGGCCATATATGAAAAACCCACAGCATCATACTCAATGTGGAAAAAATGGGAGCCTTCCCCTAAGGTCAGGAACAAGACAAGGATGTCCACTCTCACCACTTTTATTCAACATAGTACTGGAAGTCCTAGTCTCAGCAATCAGACAACAAAAAGAAATAAAAGGCATCCAAATTGGTAAGGAAGAAATAAAACTTTCACTATTTGCAGATGACATCATACTATATATAGGAAAGCCTAAGGTCCCCACCAAAAACTACTAGAACTGATAAATGAATTCAGTAAGACCACAAGATACAAAATCAATATACAGAAACCCACTTCATTTCTATTCACTAATTATGAAATAGCAGAAAGAGAAATTAAGAAAACAGTTCCATTTACAATTGTACCAAAAATAATAAACCTAGGAATAAACTTAGCCAAGAAAGTGAAAGACCTATACTCAATCTATAAAAAACTGATGAAGGAAACTGAATATGACACAAACAAATGGGAAGATATTTCATGTTCATGGAATGGTAGAACAAATATTAAAATGTCCATACTATCCAAAGCAATCTACAGATGTAAAGCAATCCCTATCAAAACACCATCAGCATTTTTCACAAAACCAGAACAAATAACCCAAAAGTTTGTATGGAACCACAAAAGACCCCTAATAGCCAAAGCAATCTTGAAAAAAAAAAAAAAAAAAAAAAAGAAAAAGAAAAGAAAAAGAAAAAAGAAAAAAAGAAAAAAACCCTGAAGGTATCACAATCCCAGATTTCAAGATATACGACAAAGCTATTGTAATCAAAACAGTATTGTATTGGCACAAAAATAGACACATAGATCAATGGAACAGGACAGAAAAGCCAGAAAAAAACCCCACAATTATATAGTTAACTAACCTTTGACAAAGCAGGCAAAAATACCCAATGGGAAAAAAACAGTCTCGGACACCTGGATGGTTCAGTCAGTTGAGCATCTGACTCCTAATCTCAGCTTGGATCTTGGTCTCAGGGGTCATGGGTTCAGGCCCCACAGTGGGCTCCAAACTGGGTGTGAAGCCTAAGAAAGAGGAGAGGAGATGGGAGGAAAAGAGAGGAGAGGAGGGGGGAGGGGGGAGAGGAGAAGAGGGGGNAAAGAAAGAAAGGAAAGAAAGAAAGAAAGAAAGAAAGAAAGAAAGAAAGAAAGAAAGAAAGAAAGAAAGAAAGAAAAAGAAAGAGAGAGAGAGGAAGGAAGGAAGGAAGGAAGGAAGGAAGGGACAGTCTCTTCAACAAATGATGTTAGGAAAATTGGACAACTATATGCAAAATAAAAAGAAAATGGACCACTTTCTTAAACTACACAAAAATAAACTCAAAATGGATGAAGGACCTAAATGTGAAACCTGAAACCATAAAAATCCTTCTAGAGAGCACACACTGTAACATTTTTGACATTAGCTGTAGCAACGTTTTTCTAAATATGTCTTCTGAAGCAAGGGAAACAGAAACAAAAGTAAACCTTTGGGACTACATCAAAATAAAAATCTTCTGCACAACAAAGGAAACTAACAAAATTAAAACAAAATTAAAAGACAACCTACTGAATAGGGCAAGATATTTGCAAATGACATATCTGATAAAGGGCTAGTATCAAAAATATATAAACAACTTATACAACTCAAGAACAAAACTACTGCAAATAATACAATTGAAAAATGGGCAGAAGATATGAACAGACTTATTTCCAGAGAAGACATACGGATGGCCAAAAGACACATGTTAAGGTGCTCAACATCACTCATCAGGGAAATCCAAATCAAAACAATGAGATATCACTTCCCACCTGTCAGAAGTTTCTTCATATGATCCAATAATTCCACTACTGGGTATTTATTCAAAGAATATAGAGAATGCACCTCAAGTGTCCATCAATAGGTGAATGGAAAATATTCACATTTTCACACACACACACACACACACACACACACACACACACACACACACTGCAATAATACTCAGCCATTAAAAAGAAGGAATTCTTGCCATTTGCAACAATATGGATGGATCTAGAGAGTATTATGTAAAGTGAAATAAGTCAATCAGAGAAAGATAAATATCATATTATTTCACTCAGATGTGGAATTTAAGAAACAAAACAAATCAACAACAACAACAAAAAAAGGCAAGCCAGAGAATAGACTCTTAACTAGAGAGAACAAACTGATAGTTACTAGAGGGGAGGTGAGTGGGAAATGGATAAAAAAAGTGAAGGAGATTAAGATTACACTAAGAATCCTGGAAAAAAAATAAATGATAAATAAAATAAATAGAGACTGAAAGTGAGGAAGTCTTGAAAGGCCCACTCTCCAGGTGAGTGTGTTGCTCAAAAATTAAAGGTTAGTGACTCCAGAAATAGACCACTCATATATGGTTGAATGATATTTGACCAAGGTGCCAAGTCAGTCCAATGGGGAAAGAAAAGTGTTTTTAACAAATGATTACTGAAAAGCAGATATGCATATTGAAAAAATGAACCTCAACTTCCACCTCACCCTACAAATACAAATAAAAATTTGTGTTGAATTATAGACCTAGATATAATATCCAAAACCATACGCTTCTGGAGGAAAATATAGGACTCTGTCTTTAAGAAATTGTGATAGGCAAAGACTTCTCGTGTAGATCCCAATAACCACTAATCATTACAGCCAAAATAGATAACTTAAGACACTGTAAAATTAAAAATTTCTGCTCAATAACACTGCCAAAAAAAAAAAAAAAAAAAAGATGAGCCTGTTCAGGATGGGAAAAAAAATGTGTAGCACAAATAACTGACAATGAACTTGAACCCAGAATATACAAAGTACTTACAAATCAACAGTAAAGAGATTAACATCCCAGTTTTAAAATGAGCAAAAACTTGAACAGAAGCTTTCCAAAGGAAGATATACTAATGGCCATCAAGACAGATTCAAGAACAAGTCACATTTCCTTCTGTCTGAGAGAACAGATTGTTGGTGTGAACTTGCTGATAGAACAGAGAAGTCAGAAGTATAGGTCTTTGAATCCTCATTATGTTTGGGATGGGGAGAAGCATGAAGTCACACATTCCATTGGCACATACTCCTCTGTACCACAGCTATCTTTAGATAGGCTGAATATCTTTAGATGTGGGTATTCTCCACACCATTCCAATCTTCCACATCAGTCAGGATACACAGAGAGGAGAGAATGCAGCCAGTAGCCTCCTTCCTCCTCTGAGTCAGGGTCCTCGCTGGCCTTACAGCTTCCCCCACATGTTTGATAGTGAGCTGATACATGTGTGGTTCCATGTTCCTCCCAACCAAAGAAAGCTGTCTCCAAGGAATATCTGGTGATTGCCACCATGCTAAGCTCTGCAGTGAGTATCAGAGGTATAAGGGTTTGCAGTCATTTGCATCTTCTTTGCCCTTCCCCCCATCTTCAGACAATGAGCCCTAACCTATGCAAGGTAAGCTCCCAGGGAGTAAACCTCAATAAGTTAGCTCCCTCCTGGGCTGTCCTCAAAGAGTTTGCTGTTTACTGAGGGACAAAGAGCAAGATAACACAACCATTTAGTAGAAACAACTTATATGGGGTGGATGTCACTGGGTTGCTGAAGCTCTGACCTGGTTTTCAAAGAAAGATAATGAATAGTGTATATGGGACAGAGGAAATCAGTTGGGACAGAAGAAGAACCCATGTGTGGGCTGAGAGGCAGAGAGAGAGAGAGAGAGAGAAAGGCAGAGAGAGAATGAATGTACAAAGCAATGTGGGGTGAGCAAGGCACCAAGGACCTTGCCAAAAATGCCTTATTTGCCCAGAATACCAGTTCTCTTGAATGTTAAGTATGAGTGTTAACATAAAATATTTATATTTGTACATTTAAAAAATAAGTTGGGCATCCTTAAAGAACAGATAAAGATAAGACACTTAAGTACTGATGATGTCAAAAAGTAGGTGAATAGCATGGAAATTGTGCTACTGGGGCCATGTGAAAATGGAAGTGTCCATCAGCCCAGATCTGAGGTATGGAGGAACCCAGATCCTGCAAGGAAAGCAGAAAGAAATACACTGATTTCTTTCTCTTCCTCCTCTTTAATCTCCATGTGCTGCCTTCCAGTGGCTAAACCCCACCGGTATCCTCCTCACAACAGATGGTTCAGGTGATTCATCTCAAAGGGGCAGAAATCAGAACAGGGAAAGGCTGGTAATGGATCTGCAGTGGGAGTAGAGGATAATTGGCACAATTATTCTGCTACTGGAGAGATTCAATCTATAAAAGTGTATGAGTGTCTGAAAAGTGATCCATGAACTGAAAAAGCACTTAGGAATTAAGTGGAAACACAAAATGTAACTGAGAATGATGTCACAGCATTGCAAACTGAAAAAATAAAAACAATAACAAAAAAAACAAAAAACAAAAAACCCAAAAAAACTCCAATCCTAGATGGTACTGACACAAAGTAGCATGAAACCATAAGAGCTTTCATTTATTTTCCAAAAATAATACTGATTTCTCAGAGTAACCAATGGAGTCCTTATACAACTTCAAAGTAATGCTTTAAACTATGAAGTAGATAAGTTTTGTAGATCAAGATTGAGAAGAGAACAAAAATATAAATGCTTCTTTCAACACTAATGGGGCCTTCACAGTATAAACAGGAAATCACAATTTTATATAAAATTATGAAATCACTGTGAATTTAGTGGTGATCATATTGTAAGGTATTTTACCTATACTTCCATCTGGAAAGACCATTCCACATGTATATCACTGCTCCATAAAACGTTAGAGCCATTATGATCATAATAATTGACATCCCTTGCTGTACATTTTAGGAAGTGTTTAATGTACCACATTGAAACAATGCTCATTGCATGCACTAAATACATTTATGTGAGAGAAGAGCAAGACTATTTCTTATCTTTACTAATAATTTATACAACAGCAAAATTTATGTTTTTATTTAGTTAATGATTATGCTATAGGTCATGATATAAACTGGGAAATGCACTAGTATCAGTTTTGATGATGCTTTGACTTGTGTGTGCTACAAGGAAAGTCATTTGAATACGATGAAATAAGATTTTATGTGCATTCCAATAATACCTAGTCTTATTTTCAGAGAAAAATAAATCATTGTGCATCCTCCTTCTTCATCAGTCTTGGGGAATAAAAACCAATGCTGTAAATGGATTTAATTCTTGGTCACTGAGTATACATTTTTTCAGCCTTCTGAGCAAAAATATGGTCTATGTGTATATTTTTTTGCTACTAACTGCTTTTTTTCCAGTAATTTTCTTAGAAATTCAATGAGATTTGAATTTGAAGAATGAGTTAGAGCAATCTCTTCATGACATGGGTAGTGTCACTAAAACTCATTTCTATGAGTTTAAATGTTGCTTGAGTGGCAAAATCTCAATGATACTTTCATATATCCTCATTTGCCTGAACTCTCAGGCCTGAAATGTCACAATTTCTTAATGTTGAAGATAGCAAGATAATATCTTTAAAAGATGGACTTGAGTTCTAAATAGGTTGATAGCCAACTATTTTCTTCTTTTCCAACATATTTTCTCTTATTGGCAAAAAGACACTGATAAATTATTGAGTATATTTTAAAATCACTCCTAATTCTGCAGCAGACCATGAAGAAATATTCTGTAGAAGTCTGAGCAAATGGAATGGACTGGAAACAATAATTTTGTCTGCCAAGTTAAAAATTTTAAATTCTACCTTTTATATGAAATTCATCACTTTTGAGTCTGTTGGAAACAAATAATAGTATTTAAAAAGAAAACATAATTTTTTTATCGTGTTATTTGAATATATCTAAATATCTGACACATTCACCCAAATCCTGGATGCTATTTTCAATGACCTCTAACTGTAGTGACATTTAGCAGTGAGACACCTTTAGGAGAAGAAACAGATGGCAGAATCTGACCACACCTCATGGTCTTTAGAAACCACTCTGAATTCCTAACTTTGTTAAAGTTATAAAATACAAATTTACTTATGTGATATAATTACTATATATAAAATATTAATTTAATATTCTTAGATAAGATTAGGGATAACATTATTTTCAAACACTTGGTAATGTAAAAAGTAGTCAAAAGATGAAATATTTGAGTAAGTTTCCTATAAAGAACATAACCTGGAATTTTTAAATGACACCAAAAAATATAGGTGGAAATTTGAGGAAATTATTATTGCATGGATTATTAGTTTGATTACTTGATCTATAAAGCATGTAAGTGTATGAAATCTAGATCTGTATATTTTAAATTTTTTTTTTTTATGTTTTATTTATTTCTAGGAGAGAGAGAGACAGCGTGAGCAGGGGAGGGTCAGAGAGAGAGGGAGTCACAGACCGAAAGAGGCTCCAGGCTCTGAGCTGGCAGTCAGCACAGAGCCCGACGCGGGGCTCGAACCCACAACCGCGAGATCATGACCTAAGCGAAAGTCGGACGCTTAACCGACTAAGCCACCCAGGCGCCCCTAGATCTGTATATTTTAAAATGTGCTCCAGAGAACTCTAGATCACTTGTTTGGTATATCACTGATTTCCTTCTAAAGTAGTTTAAAAGTATATGATTTAAAACAAAGTAGACTACATAAGTCAGTCTTTCAGACACCATGGCAATAATTATTAGTTCATTAAATACTAGCATTTATTTGTCAATCTATGCACCTTCTTAATTCAATTTGCTCAGTAAAGAAGTTGGCTTAATAAAACTAAACTATTCATTAGAACATAACTATTCACCGTGTTTGTCTTTTAACATTTAAAATACCGTCCTTTACCTTCCCTGTCATTGCTTCCTGAAGTGCAATCACATTTCATCCCCTAGGCTTCTAGTAATGCTTTCATAAGGGTAGAAAACATCCTTATTAAAAATATCATGCAAGTTGAAAAGAAAAATTTATTTCACCTTAATTATTTCCCCTCCCTATAATTAGCAGCTAATCTTATCCACACATAGCTGCAGGCTCAGAACCAGTAAATGCCTGACTGTTGGAATGATTGGGGAACTTTACTTTCTGATAATTACAAGATATAATTACTTTGAAGCTTTCAAAGACCTTTCAGTGATTAGGGAAGCTTTTTTAATTCAGTCATAACATTTGTATTACTAATAAACTAAGAAGTCCTACACTTTAATAGCTGACAAATGTGAAAGAAACACCAATTCTAAAAATGGTATTGCAGGCTTCAGGGGAAATCATTTAAGTACTGAGAAGCATTACATTTTTCAGAATCCAACTTCATACTTTTTCTTTTATAAATATGTAATAAATTTGGATGTTTTAAGTCAATGTAATGGGCATCTTTTTGGGACACTATATCTAGGAGTAAAGAATAATTAATAGGAAAACATTTAAAATTTTAGAAGAAAATGTTTCCTTTTTCAGCAGCACTCAGTATGCTGAACAAACCAAAAGAGAGGAGTGTTAGGAAACTGATTGCCAGGATTACTCACCCAAGAGGCTGTCACTAAGGATTTGAATACTTTAAGAAGGTAGGAACAATTTTAATTTTCTGTATGACAGTGAATATGACAAGAAAATTGTTGTTGAATTATAATCTAAATATAGGAAAAACCAGAAGTGGAAAACTCAGGCTTCAAAGTTGAGGAAAAGTAAGTAATTTGCTGAAATTTTAATTCTGGTCTTACTTTATGATAAAGAAAAGTTTTTGTTTGTTTCTTTAAGTTTTTGCTGTCACTCTGACTAAACTGTAGCATATCAATGACAGTGAGATGGGGTATGCTACAGTAAAGACAGACATGTAGAAGAACAATTTACTTTAATAAGCTGAAATACATGTTAGTGTCCTTTCTTACAGAGGCATGAGATAAAAATTGCCATGTATGTTTACATGTACAATATGCTTATAAGAACCTCAGCTAAATTATATTGAAGAATTTTCCTAGAGAGGCACTGAGATACTTGAAATAAAAAGCAGGATTTATACAAAGATGTAAAGAACTTCTCATGGTATCCTCAGATGAGAAGTCCTTTAACTATATTACTGGATATTGTATGGTCCATAATTTCTGTGATTAATACTGTTTTTGGATTAATTCGAACATACGTGTCTAAATATGTTTTCAATGGCTATTGTAAAAAGAGAAATTAGTTTGAGAATTAAATATCTCCAAAAATACTTAGTGAAACAATCTTTGGGCCTCAATTCTAAATCCTTCAGGTTTTACCCACCTTTTACTCAGTTAGGAGTTACATGACCTTATTATCTAAATATACTAACTGTACATAAAGTACGATTCTCTACCCTTCATAAGAATTGTCGTTCTAGATGTTATCCTCATTTTATAGATAGTGAAGTCGAGGTTAAAGAAGTTTAAATAATTGCCCAGGCTCACACCGCTAGTAAACAGCAGGAACAGGGCTCAAATATATATTTAACCCGTTCCAAAGGTTGACTCTTTAAAATGAAATCAATCCTTGAGCTTCAGATATATTAGTTACATTGTTTAAATTAAGTTGGTTGCATTTCATAGTTAAATTTTCAATCTCATTTCTAAAATTAAATTTCTTAATCCCTCTGAATTTTTATTTCTTTAATTCAAAAAAGAGGTAAACCACATTCATTATCTAGTTGTTGGATTAATTAAAAAGAATAAAAGGTGAATATATTTTGTAAGTCAAGTTGTTAAACAGACATCTTATTTTTCTCCTTCCAATCTTATGTATTTTAACCAGAAATAATATTTGGATTTCATCAGTTTCCAAAAAAAATAACACTGGGAGTGTGTAATAGTAGTTTTATTGCCTAAAAGAAAACTTTGTAAAAATTAGTATATTGTAAATTTGAACTGAAACAAGTGTTATTTATTATTTAATTATAAAATACAAGATGACATTCTTAAAGATTACCAATTTTGAATTTAACTACATTCAAAAATATTCCTAAAAATATTATTTGACGTAAACCAATACTACCCTGAAAATGTTCATTTTTTAACAAAAGTCATTTCAATGGAAATCCTTGACTATATTCATAATGATAAAATTCCATATTCTCACATCACTAGGCATAGTCAATCCTGTGTCCTCAATACAAATAAGTGAAGCAATAGCATAAAATAGCATCTAATTCTTTCTTACACTTCGATGTTGTAAAATTGACATTTATATTCCTGTTTTAATAGTTCCATAAACTTTAAGTTATAAAAAATCTAAAATGTAATACAAAGAAAATACAGAAGCTAAAGCAACTATTACTGAAATTTCTGTTTGAAGCAAAAATTGAAATAAAGAGCAATGTTTAATAGAAGTTCAGTACAATGAGCCACTCTTTGCACTTCTGAAATATGAGCTGTAACGTCCCATTACTTACAGAGAGAGCAAGGGCATGAGCCTGGCAATCAAAGATAGGATTTCAATCCTGCCTTTGTCATTTATTAGCTGGGAAATCTTAATTCTGAATAAATTTAGTACTTAACTCCTAGGTTTACTGTGAAGGAAATGAGTTTATTCAGAAGGAGTCTTGAACAACGTTTCAGAAAGATATTAAGTACTAATAATGTATAAAATTTCGGGTCACTTAGAAAATCTAAATACAACTTATATTCATGGGAATACATTTTTTCTAAATTGCAAATTGTGACTTATTATGTGACTATGAGCTTGTTTTATACTTTCACAAGATATTGGAAAATCTATAAAATGTATCTTATTGATATGCTAATCATATAAGTATTGATAGAATATGCCCTCTTCATTTTTACATAAAATGACCAAATATAGCACCAAGAGTATTAAACTTCTGGATATTGTTTTAATACAGCTTTTGAAATACTGTTCCACAGGCTAACCCTAAAAGGAATTGGGGTCAATTGACTCACCTACCTAAGTCACTTTCAGGAAATTTCCTGAATCTTCTATTAAATGTACAAATCTCTTTCAGAAAATACATACATTTGTTCAATTTCATCAAATATGGATTAATACTCTGACTTTGGATTTCATTCTAAGTAGACTAGGAAGCTATTAGGATAAAGCACTGCACTATATTGTTTATGGTATAACAGGTCTAATCTGGCTGCCAAAATGGAGAAGGATTTGAGAGAGGCAAAAGTGGAAGTATAAGAAATAGTTCAGGAGCAATTGTGGTAACAGAGGCAAGAAACTTAAATGGTGGTATAGACTTTTATTTATTTTTTTTTGGTAGTGTGGATATTTACAGGTAAGCAGTAATATAAGTAGTTTACTTTAGTAGTATAGGTAGTTACAGGTAGTCAGATTTATATGTAGTGAAAAATGTATAACCAAAAAAGTGCAGCCTGAATGTTCCCTGCAAGAACTAAGCATTGTCCTCACCCACTAACTCAGAACACAACAGTAAGAAATTACAAAATTCAAATACCATTACTGCCTGATTAAAACTTTACGGTGACTGACAATAACGCCTTAGCATGACTGTAGACATGCTGTGGTGCTCCACCTAAATTTTCCTTCAGGAATGAAGGATTTATTTAGCCAGCTGCTTAGAGATCTGACAGAAGACAACTTAGTTGTCCATTCTCTGCTAAAGAAAATTATCATGTGCAAGATCACAATGCCCTCCAGGGTAGCCTGCATCTAATAACGGATCAATATAGGGAATATAAAGGCATAGTCCCCTCTCCTTAACTCACATTTTGTTTCTTTTTTTAAAAGTTTATTTGATGCTTATTTATTTTTGACAGAGAGATAGAGACAGACAGACAGACAGACAGACTGCAAACGGGGGAGGGCAGAGAGAGAGGGAGACACAGAATCTGAAGCAGGCTCCAGTCTCTGAGCTGCAGTACAGAGCCAGACAATGGGCCCTCAGGAACCCAAGCAAGGTCATGTACTGAGCCAAATTCTACGTATGCCTAACTGACTGAGCAACCCAAGCACCCCAACTCACAATCGTTTTGAAGGGCTATCTTAAATCTGAAAGTCCCTAAAAAAAAAAAAAATCTGAAAGTCCCTGTGATGTTGACTGAGGCATTCATTGAGAATGCACTATAGCTCAACCACCAAATCTTGCTTCTTTCTCTTCCCTTCCACAAGTGCTAATCCCAAGAGCACTTTTTAACATGTTCTGAACATTAAATGGCTTTGGTTTAGTTTCCCAGCCTCACCTCCGACTTGCTTCATACATACTCTGTCATGCTCATTTGTTCTTTTCAGGACTTCTAATGTTTTTTATAATTTTGAAGAATTTAAGGACTCTGATGCTTCTGTTTAGAAAATCCTTATCACTATTGTTCATTCAGTGTTTGTTGACTCACATTTTGGCTCAATTCTGGGTCATTTCTCAGAGATTTTGCACAAACCCTTCACCCTAAATTAAAAGCTTTGGTTTGATCTCTCCTAGTACTGCTTAGACATTAGCCCTGTTACTACTTTATGTCACAGAAAGAGTATTACTTTTCTTATTTATCATTCAGTGGAGAATAAAACCTTTGAGGGAAGAGAATCTCAATTTTCTTCTGGTTTCTACAATGTGCTGCACACTGCTGAAAAAATTGGTTTTTAATAGGTACCTGCCAATTGAATAAACTGAGGAAGAAGCTTATGAAAGCATGAAATAATAAAGCTGAGAGAAAGCGATTCAAAGCCACTGGAGCTTTATATCAGAACATTTTCTGTCATTTTTTGTGCAGTTTATCAAATGTTAATTCTAATAGTAATAATAATGATAATAATAAATGGAGCCAATAGGAATATTATTAATATCTAACACTAATTAAGCCCTAACCATCATGAGTTAATGCTAAGTGAGTTAAATGGTTTATAGCATTTTATTCCAATACTACTGCTGTGTTACCACTATCATCCTCAACTTCATTTTATAGTCAAGAAAGATAAGGAGGTTAAGAAATTTGTCCTGCGTTTCAAAGAAAAAGAAAGAGAAGCTAAATTTATCTACCTTTAAGTGCATACAGCTAAAAGAAGGCGTTTCCAGTATACAGTTCATTACTGCATTTAATTTATTATATTTACAAAAGAAAAAATAGAGGAAAAAATCAGGGACTAAGAATCAGATTTTAGAGTAACTGGCTAAATGTCTGCACAAATAGTAAAACTTCTCAGATTCTCATTTTCCAGATCTACAAAAATTCAAAACCACTAAACTAAGAGAGGGTGGCACAATTAAATGAGACACTTCAGGTATACATAGCCTCTTCCCTCTTGTTCTGATCTTGTCCCGTCCTTTCACTCCATTATGACATTTATCCTCATCATAAGATATTAATTTGGAACCATATTCTAGCTTTGAGGCTAAAGCAATAGACAGATGACTAGTTGTATCCTTCTTTGATTTAAATCATCATGCTTGGCCCCTGATAAATATTAATTAAAATTAAAAGTTAAAGATAACTTTAAACTTCATCTAAATTTGTCTTTTAGAATATTTTTAAATATTTTTGTAAGCAATTCAAAAGCAAACCTCAAATCTAAATAGAACCATGAAGATTCAAAAAAAAAAAAAAGAGAGAGTGAAAGTAAAAACAAAATTAGAGTTGACACACAGAACAAATTCTTCTGTGTAATGAGCCTAGAAGATCAAAGAGTCTTCTATTTTTTTCTTTACTGCCAAAAATAAGGAAAATTCACAGGGAAAGTTCAGTTGAAATTGTTCAGGTCATGGGTCACAAGTAACTTTTGAGAAAGGTTTCATATTGACCCATTAGGAAGAAACATCAAGGAGGCCATAAAAAAGCATTCTAAAAGTTGCTCTGGGACATATCTTCAAACCGTTCATTATCACATTACCTTCAAATGTCACCACTGATAAATAGCTTTTGTGATAGAACTTCTTAGGCTAATATCCTCACCACAACTGTTCCAAAGTTTACTTTTAAGCAGATGGCTATTCTCTTGGCCAACAATATTTTAGGATCTGGACCATTCCTGGTATTACCATTCTGATACTCGATACACCTGTTGTATGGGGAGTGAGCAGAGATGGACTGTGAATATACATTCTGACTTAAAATTCCATATTATATCACTGGTCTGTTAGGAAAGTAAGAGAAACTATATGAAATCAGTTCCACGTCTATGGCCATACCACCCTGAACACTCCCAATCTCGTCTAAAATCAGTTCCACAAAAATGAGAATTTTATAGATGTAATATAGATTTTGAAATAATGAAAAATAATATAATTCCACAACCATAACCTTGGACTAAGTACAGTTAATGATTACTATAGCTAACTTCATGAAGAGAGATATTATTTCTAAACTCTGGAATGATAATATGGTGATCATAACACTCAATAAGAAAAGCTCAAAACATTGGCTCTATATTAGAAAATAAAATTTTGCAGAACCTTTCATAACTTTGCTTTATAATTTCACATAATATTAAATGTTTAGGTTTCAGTGTTTGAGAAAAGAGATAATTTTTAAGACTTTAAAACTGTTATTTCATCAAGGTATATAGGTAACAATATTTTTTTCTATTTAACTTCATATTTTTAATAACCAGAAGGCGATGCTGACAGGTATTGGTTTAATTTATGTATGTATATGTACGTGTGTGCTGCAAAACCAATGCCAATATTACATAATTTTTTTCTAAAGAAAATATATTTTTTTAATTTTATATTTATTTCTGAGAGAGAGAGAGACAGCATGAGCAGGGGAGGGTCTGAGAGAGAGGGAGATACAGAATCTGAAGCAGGCTCCAGGCTCTGAGCTAGCTGTCTGCACAGAGCCTGACTCCGGGCTCGAACCCATGAACTGTGAGATCATGACCTGAGCTGAAGTCAGATGCTTAACTGACTGAGCTACCCAGGCACCCCAGAAAATATATTTTTCATTGTGGTAAGAATATTGAACATGAGGGCACCTGGGTGGCTCAGTCAGTTAAGCATCTGACTTTGCTCAGGTCATGATCTTGCAGTTCATGAATTCCGGCCCTACATCAGGCTCCATGCTGATCACTCAGAGCCTGGAGCCAGCCTCAGATTCTGGGTCTCTGTCTTTTTCTGCCCCTCTCCGGTTTGCATTCTGCCTCTCTCTGTCTCTCAAAAAATGAATAAATGTTAAAATTTATTTACTCTTTATTGATATTATAACTCACATGTGTTCATATAACAACTGTAGTCAATGTTAGAAATAATTCATTACTTTTTTAAAATGTAAAACTTTTTTACATTTTAAATTGAGGCAGAACCTGTACAAAATTTAATACATAGCAACTCATTATAAACAACTTAAATTCTAAAATATTTTCACCTTTGTACCTGAAGTAGAACTTGATTGTCTATTAATATGCAATACTGTGCTTGACGAATGTAAATTGGTAAAAGAACACTCTAAGACAGAAAAAGTTTCCCATGTACTTCAATATTTTTACAAAAGAATAGGTAATTATACTGCAGATAAGAAAAATACCTATTATACTTAGTTCTTAAGAATTAAGTATAGAAAATAGAAATCCAGAAGACCAAGAAAGGAATATCTACCAAAATATATAGCCACCATGTTGAAAATGATGATGTTAGCTGTGTATATTTGTATAAAATATTTGCTATGAAATAAATGTAGATAAATAAGGATTATTATCTTGTCTTTGATTCTTTGCTTCATCTTAGCTCTACAAGAAACAGATCATTATAGTGTTCTTTATTTTTCTTCCTATTTAGAATGGCTTTATTTGGCAAACATTTCAGTAAGTTTTATGTATGAGAAAATTGAGTGACTGAAATTTACAAAGGTTGTGAAAAGCTATGTATCAACTAAGCAGAATTTTTGTAAAAATATTTTAAAGCAAATATTATCAACCAAATGTCAGAATTATTCCACTGATATTCATACTACTGCCACATGCTTACTCTAGAAATGAGTAAGCTGTTCACCAGAGATCCAAACTAGAAGCAGAAGTAGAAAAACTTATTTGTTCTATGTATTTCCTGATAAACAAAGCAATTGCCAGGAATTCTCTTTTCAAAGAGAATGATACACATTTGATAATAATACTGTTAGAGAAAGACATATACCATATGATTCTCTCATATGCAGAATTTATTAAACAAAACAGATGAATATGTTGGAGGGGATAAAAAAAATAGGAAGGGCAAATCAGAAAGCAAAGTCTTAACTATAGAGAACAAACTGAGGGTTGTTGGAGGGGAGGTGCGCAGGGGGAGGTCTGAAATGGGTGATGGGTGTTAAGAAAGGCACTTGAGTGTTATATGTAAGTGACGAAGCACTAAGTTCTACACCTGAAACTAATATTACATTGTATGTTAACTAAGTGGAATTTAAATAAAAATGAAAAATAATAGTATTGTTAGAATATGAAATGCCTCTAATATAGTCACTTCTCAAAGAAAGAAACACATTAATTGGAAATTTCCATAAATAAATTTCCTTCTTCTCTGACTCTTTCCGGATGCTGCCTTTTATCTTTTGTTGTATAGATTTGTAATGCAATTTTCTGAAGACACGATGTGAGGTTTATGAGAACAAGAGAGGGTTGAAGTATTTAGGTGTCTAAAATCATCCACAAATCAAAATAATAGGACCCTGCAGCAGATCTACTCAGTGATAAAACAACAGTAGACTCATTATTTGCATGGCGGGCTTTGTCAAATATACATTTGAATACATGTTGATGATTTGTAGCTAAGTAGTAGATAGGAAATAATTTCATGTCAAAGAAGGAATGGCAAAATTTATTATTTTTTTATCTTAAGTTATATAAGTAATGACACAAGAAGCCTCTAATGACAGGTTAGGATTTTAGGTTTTTTCATTTAATGTCTGGTAATTCTGGTAAAGGAGTTTTAATAAAATTCTGAAATGTAATCCAAATAAAAAAACATTAATTTCAGATATAAATTTATTCTTAAGAATGATTTTTAAACCACTCAAAATGAACATAATAGTTTTGAATATTTCATTAAGTTTAATGTAACAAAAGTCTTTGTGACAATTACAAAAGAGTAACCCATCCAGGCAAATGAGTAACAAAATAATTTTTATTTTATACATGCTTTAGTTCTATTCACATTTATTTATATGACTGGTATATCTGATCATAATTGTGTCCTTATATTTTGTGTTTTTTTGTTATACATTCTATGTTTCTTTCTCTAGAGTATATGGTTATAGTTACATACTAGATATAGTTTCCCTAATGAATTATTATCTGTGACATAGCAGGTAAAACTCTAATACTGTCTTACTCGTTAATATAAAATTTCCATATACTTCCTCAGGACACTGATATAACCACTCATTAATGCAAAAAATAGCATTTAAGATAATGTAAATTATGTACATACAGATAATTGTTAACAGTACCATCTGTCTCTGTATACAATGTCTATGTATATAGACACTGAGCATAAAATATATCTATGGATTGAAAAAATTGTTGTAAAAATATATATTGTTTTTAGAAATGGGTCTATATTTTACTTTCATATTTGCTTACTAGTAACAAATCTTAAATTTTTCATGTTATATTTTTTCTCAGTTATTTTAATTTTCTAAACTCAAGTAACCATATAATACAAAGAACTATTTGTTTTAAATGAAAATTAAAGACACAAGGACTTAAAAATAGATTTTTTTAGTGTATATTCGATTTATTCTAAACCTCTGATTTTAAGAAAATTATACATGCCAAGGGATATTATCAGAATCTATTTAAAAAAAAGTCAGAATATAGTAGGTAAAATTTTATCCTAATACATGATTATGAATAGTTTTAATCAGGTCTAAAAAAATTGCATGAAGTCAGTAGTACTTCTTCATTAATTTCCTCATATTTAGAACTCTTTAAAAGGCAACTGGAAATTGCTCTAAATTACTAAACTTGTTTATTAGACTGGAAAAAATGTCTCTTTCATTTCATAACTTTTGTCCCAAAGCAAATGACAAAATAATTTAATACTTTCATATGATCTTTCATAAAATTAAAGAACATTTGCAATTAAGCCAAGTCTTTCATATTAAGTTTAATTAGTTATTAAATTGAAATGATCAGCTTTGTTATAATTTCTTTTAAGATGATATATATCACTAAGCTTATTAGCTAATTGAAATATAAAATAATTCTAAATTGCATGTGGCATACATTCCATGATTAAATCCTAAACTTACCATCTACTTTAATGAAATATGTTAGAAATCCCAAAATAATATTTTTCTCCAATTCATATTATAGAAAAAATTACAATCATAATTTATGATTATATATATCTTTCAATGTAACATTGCATTTTGTTCTTTCATGAAAAGTAAATGAATCAGAACCAGATGGCACCATATTATCACTTAATTACTCAATATCCAGCATTACTCCTCAAACAGGGCAATCTCTTTGATCTTAACTTCTAGAATTTTATTTGTAAATTTTTATCAAAGGATATGAGGCAAAATTTTATAGATTCCTAAATATACTCAACTTATTAAGAGTTACTACTTTCAATCCTTGCTTAAGCTATTATATATTCCATATTATATAGCCTGAGCAGTTTATTCAGAGATGAAATTATAAATTGTGAAATGAAAGCATATATCTTACACCCTTATTTGAAAAATCACTCAAAACAAGAAAACAAGCTAGAATCAATAACCGGTTTAGAAGAATTATGCTCACTTGTATGTTAACCTGACAGTGATAATTTCCAAGTTTCTATTTTAATCCACAATGCCATAAGGTAAAAAGAAAAATAACATGGTGTCACTAATTTGAGAAGCAAAAATTGAAGACAGGATTAGAAGAAATATTTCTAGGAACATCTAAAATAAATGAAATAATTGACATTTTTGTTTTAAGAGCTACCTTGAAAGCCAATAAATTCAACACTCTAACCCTACTAATGATGAAACTGAGGTCCCAAAAAACAATGATTTATCAAAAATCAAAGCTGAAAGCAAATCTTGGATAATCACTTATGTAATCTTTCAAATACTATTAATCAAATTCAAAAATGTATTCAAATTTTTACTTCAACAATAGTTAGTAAGCCCTTTATGTACATAAAGTACTCTCCCAGCAGCTGGCCATGTAGAAGTAAGAACATTAAAATGCTCCTATAAACATGCAACTTACTTTTTATAAAATAATTAATCTATTTTCTCATTTAAATGGTGACCAGTTTAGTAAAAAATAATAATAAATTAAATAATAATGAGTTGCATATTACATCAATAACACCCCATATTAACTCCTCAACAATACTTAACCCCTCAACAGTAGTACCCTCAGATTTTCATAGATTTTAAGCACTGAAGCTAGTAAAGCTTTTGACAGGTACAATGATCATAAAGATAAACAAAACATTAATTCATTATGAAGCCTGATAAATGATACTTCACACTTATATTGTTTATTTTTTTTTTGTTGTTGTTTTTTTTAATGTTTTATTTATTTCTAGGAGAGAGAGAGAGACAGCATGAGCAGGGAAGGGTCAGAGAGAGAGGGAGTCACAGACTGAAACAGGCTCCAGGCTCTGAGCTGGCAGTCAGCACAGAGCCTGACGCGGGGCTCGAACCCACGAACCGTGAGATCATGACCTAAGCGAAACCCGGACGCTTAACCGACTAAGCCACCCAGGAGCCCCACACTTATATTGTTTAGATGACCCAAAAGAAGACCAGATGCACTTCATTTACCAAAATTTTGAGCGTGTGAAAAATGATAAATGCCTATAATGACGTTCTATCACTGCTCAAACGAATTTGGAGGCAATGAATTCTGCTTCCTCTCTGACAGTACATCATAGCATTGGGTAAAATATTTCAAAGACTAATAGCTTGTCAGGGAAAGCTCAAACTGATAAGAATTATCTATAAAATTATATATCCCTATGTTTGAAATTATTTCATGCAAAAATGTGAAGAACTGCAGAGGGTGCATATAATATTCTAAATGAATATGGGAAATGTCAATATTTCATTTAAAGCTTTCATGGAGAATGACGGTGGAAAGTTAAAATAGAACTCAAACTCAAGTAACATTTTAAAGATTGCAAGCCAAGTGTAGCAGTTTGGAATCACCACCTGACAAACTGGCATGAAGAATCAAAGGAGATCTTACATAAAGTATGACAACCTCGTAGATAGGTTAAATTAAAATCTATCAATATGTTAAAATGAAGGGAGGAGAAAGATTTTTCTTGACTCTAATGGACACAGCCTGCTGGTGGATTTAGGGAATCAGAAATGTTGAGATAAGCAGAAAAGTCTCAGAAACTGCTATAGAACATTGACCCAAATTGCACAGAATTTGAGAAATTTACCCAGACATTAGAATATTTCATAAGAACGTGAAACATAATAATACTAACTTTATCCACTCCAACTTTACGGAAACAGAAAGACTTTCTGAATATCATTCCTGTCTCATTCTTATAATCTCTTATTGGAAGAAATCCTTGTACATGGAAATACAAACATAAGTGCTGGACTAACAAAGGAGTTCAACAATCTCTAAATTCATAAGCTGTAAAAGAGTGTATGAGATAACCCTAAGTCAAAGAGAACAATCTTCTTACTTAATTATCCTCCAAAGTGGCCTCATAAATGTTTTTCCCCCTTCACTTTGTCAACACCATGATTGCTGTAAGCCCAAAGTTGATACAGAGCAAATAATAATCCAAAATACAATACCAATTGTCTTAGTTTGGCCACTATAAGAAAATAATATAAGCTATGGGCTGAAACAGTAAAAATGTGTTACTCACAGTTTTGGAGACTGGGAAGTCCAAGATAAAGGTGCCAGTAGATCCAGTGTCTGGTGAGCACACTTTTCATGGTTTTCGAAGAAGCATGAGAGAGACAGAGAGACAGAGAGAGAAAGGGAGAAACAGCTCTTTCCTATCTCTTCCTATAAGGGCATTAGTCCCATGATAAAGTCTCCACCCTCATGACCTAATTATCTCCCAAAGGCCCCATCTCCAAACACCATTGTCTTGGATATTAGAATTTCAATATATGAATTTGGGGGGGTGACATAGACATTCAGTCTATAGCACTGATAAATTCATACAAGGTACACCCTCAGTTTTGTGCTTTCCATGAAACCGTCTTCTAAGAAAACATGCTTATCTCACCCTCAGAATGAAGTTATAAGAATTATTGAGGGGTGCTTGGAGGGCTCAGTTGTTTAAGTGACCAGCTTTGGCTCAGGTCATGATCTCACAGCTTGTGAGTTCGAGCCCCACATTAGGCTCTTGTGCAGACAGTTCAGAGCCTGGAGCCTGCTTCAGATTCTCTCTAGGTCTCTCTCTGCCCCTTCCCCCATTGCACACTCCCTCTCTTTCTCTCTCTCAAATATAAATAAACATTAAAAGATTTTTTTAAGAATTATTGAAATTGGATTCATATTAAAGCAGCATTACAAGAGTCACACATTAACCTATTTGTTGCATAAATAATAAAACCAGCATTTTGGAGCAGCAGCTAGAGTTTATTTGCAAAACAAAATAAGGTATGTATATTTTTATATATACATATATATATATAGAGAGAGAGAGACAGAAACAGAGTCAGAAATAACATACATAAAGAGGCAAATACCTTCACGTTGCCTCAAAGCTTTTATGAGGAATCACGGTTAAACCTGCAAATGAGACAAAGGTGAAGAAATGTTTTTAAATTGATGACATCACCTGAAAACTGAAGAAACAAATTATTGTGAATGCTGAAAGAGTCTACAACAAATCACATAAGTGAGGGAAAAGGTTACATGATTTCCTGTTCAGGCTATCAAGGAGCAACTTATAGTAAACCACTCACCAAAAATAAATCTTAGGAAGCCAGATAAATTTTTTAAAAAGCCTTACTGGATATCACATTTCTACTTAAAGGTGCAAAGACCTAGAAAGAGTGTCACAATCTTACAACAACAACAAAGAGCCAGGAAAACAACAAGTTCACAATTTTACTTGAAACTATCAAAAAGTTGAGTTGGAAAGACTACTAATCAGTCTTTGAGATATGGAGAGGCAGGCACCTGAAGGGATACACAGAGATTTGAACATTACTTGCAACAGACAGAGCTATGCTGGACTATGAAGATGTCAGATAAGATAACCTGCTGGAGGTTTGGAGTGGATCTTCCATTAGTATTGTCCTAGTATGGATGACTATGGAGATAACGGAGCCCTTCTAGAGGTACCCATAGTTCCTTTTTACCCAATATTGCTACCCTGATGGTGGGGACAAGGAATATCGGTCTGATTAAACCTGTTTTATGCAGGCAATGTATCTCTTAGTCTCAAAGGATTAGGTGTTCTGGCCCTGTTCTTTCTACTTCTCATATCTGGTTCTGGGCTCAGCACTTATCCATACCCTTTCCTTATTAATAGTGGTCTTTTGTTCTTGTATCCTCAGCTTTAATGGCTTTCCACTAGTGTCCTCAGAATTTTTATGAGAAAATGTGGAGCCTTTAGAATGTTACACACATAAGGAGAGTTTGCAAAGTCTTGATGACTTTTTCACAATATAATTCACTAGATACAGAGTATTGGCCAGAGTCCTGAGAAAGTGTCCATCATAGTACACACCTTGAAGTGGAGAATAGCATAAGCTACATGAGGGGCACAAAATTGGCCAGCACCCTTCTGCTTTAGCTCCCCTAGGAAACAAGTCTATATCTTTGGGAAAGGGCAACAAAACCATATTCTGATGGTACAGGTGTAAGTTCAATGCTGCTGGAGAAAGAGAACAGAAAAATATCCTCTACTACATGGGAAGCAGTAGGATAATTTCTGGGCCTAGTACTAGAGAGAAGAAAAAGTTCAGCTCCTTGGGAAGTCCAAAATTCTGAGATGCTGGGACACAATGCCTGCCTGTGGTTTAATCAGAATGATCTTAAGCATCAGGGTAGCAAGTATCAGGTAAAAAGTTACAGTATTTCCCTGGGGAGTGTTCCCTTGTTTTTGTAGATAATCCCCATAGAAATGTAACACAAAAGGAAGACCTAAAGCTGGTAGTGGAGTAGATGGGGAGAAAACTCTTATGCTCCCAACTTAATCACAAATTATGCCTCAAGACATGTGTTGGCTGACATATGTTGAGGTTAATTATAGTGCCCGCCACCACTACCACACACCAGAAGAACATCTGTATAGATTAATCAAAACTACCACACCAAAGGCCTAGAAGAAGAAAAGACAGATACATTTGTATAGAATCAATTTATCTGTCTCTGCTGTCCTAAAAAAGATACCTAGTTTCATAAAAATACTATGAGACATATGCAAAAATAAAATAACCACACACAGCCAAAAGACAAAAAAGAAAAGAAAAAAAAGCAGAATTTTATTTAGATAGAAGACTCAGTTCAACTCAGACATGTGAAGAACTTAAAAGTAGTCTCTTCTACCCTTACTGGAGGAGTGTTGTGAACACTCTAAGAGTTAAAAATTCCAGGGGCCCCAGTCTAGAGGGACCCCCACAATATTGTGAGATTTACCTTGAGCTGATCAACCAGGTTCCCATAGTAAGTCTCACAGGAAAATACCCCTGGGTTTCCAGCAGTTGGAGGAGAAAGGGACCATTTAAGATAGACCAGAGAATGCTATTCTTAACAAGGCATGCTTTCAGGTGAAACTGTTTAGAGCCTAATGTGCTGGGGTGTTATCAGAATCGGACTCACTTGGGGAAGGGAAACCTGACTTCAACTAGCTTTAGCTTTCCATGTAGGGAAGGAAAATACCCAACACTCCAGCCTACACACTCTAGCCATAATGTCCCATGGCTAA
Source organism: Crocuta crocuta (assembly GCF_008692635.1). Taxonomy (NCBI): domain Eukaryota; kingdom Metazoa; phylum Chordata; class Mammalia; order Carnivora; family Hyaenidae; genus Crocuta; species Crocuta crocuta. Next base: position 102,060 of record NW_027532594.1, read on the forward strand.
GCAGGGAGAATAAAAATAAGAAACATTTGTGAAATCAGCTCAAAGGCCTACAATTACTAAAAGTCTGAGACCTGATCAAAGGGCCATTTCAGATTGCTTACACTCTTCCCACACCTCACCACATAACTAACGGTCTATTTACTGCTGTTCCTTTTTACTTGATACATTATCTCTGACTATCAAGAAAAAAATCACAAGGCATAACAAAAGGCAAAAATCATATTTTTAAAATACAAAGCAAGCATCAAACCAGATGTGGCAGGAATATCAGAATTATTAGACTAAGAATTTAAAATAATGATTAAAATGTTAAGGAGGACTGTAATGGACTCTAATGGATAAGCAGATAGCATATAAGAACAGATGGGCACTATAAACAGAAAGATGGAAATCGTAAGAAAGATCCAAATGTTACAGATAAAAATGCCCACCCAGTGTTACAGATAAAAAACACTAGGGGCTCCTCAGTGGCTGAGTCAGTTAAGCATCTGACTCTTTATTTCGGTTCAGGTCATGATCTCAAGGTTTGTGAAATCGAGCCCCATTTTGGGCCCCGCACTGACAGCACAGAGCCTGATTAGGATCCTCTCTTCTTCTCTCTTTGCCCCTCCCCTGCTTACATAAGCATGTACTCTCTCTCTCTGAAAAATAAATAAACATTAAGAAAACCCCACTATAACAGGAATGAAAAATGCTGTTGGATAGAATTAATAGTAGACTGGACATGAATCAGAAAAGAATTTCTGAGCTACAGAACATATCAATAAAATCCTTAAAAACTGCAAGGCAAAGAAAACAAGGACAAAAAAAACAACAGAAAACAAACAAAAAACAAATATACCAGAATATCTAAGGACTGTGGGACAACATCCATGTAATAGATTACCAGAAGACGAAAGGGAGAAAAGTACAGAAGAAATATTTGGAATTATTATGACCCTATTAATTTTGGACACAAAATGACAGATCCAGAAAGCTCATAGAAAGTCAAATATGATAAATGACAAAAAAAAAACCCAAAAACAAAATCTATATGCTGGCATACCATTTACTAATTACAGAAAATAAAAGGCAAAAAAAAAAAAAAAGAAAAAAGAAAAAGAAAATCCTGAAAGAAATGGGACAAAAACCTTAACACATAGAGGAACAAAGATAATAAGCATTACAACTAACTTCTCAAAAACCATGCAAGCCAGAAGGAAGCAGAATGAAATATTTAAAACAATGAGGGGGAAAAAATACACCCCTGTACAGAGATCCTGTACCCTACAAGATTATCCACCAAAAGCGAAGGAGAAATAAAGACTTTTTCAGACAAGCAAAAATTGAGGCAATTTGTCGGCAGCAGACCTGCTGCAAGAAATGTTAAAAGTCCTTTAGAAAGAAGGAAAATTATCAGGAGAAACTTGGATCCTCATAAAGAAGGAGCATTAGTGAAGAACATTAAGAGAAGTACTTTAAAAAAAGAGAGAGAGAAGGTGAAATAAAAACTTTTTAAAATTCCTTTCTTTCAAGTGTATTTATTTTAAGAGACAGAGAGAGCAAGCGAGCACATGGGGCAGGGGGCAAAGACAGAGAGAGGAAGAAAATGCCAAGCAGGCTTCCTGTTGTCAGTACAGAGCTGGACATGGGGCTCGATCTCACCAACTTTGAGTTCAGGACCTGAGACAAAACCAAGAGTCAGAGGCTTGACCAAGTGAGTCACCCAGATGCTCCTATTTTTTTTTTTTATTCTTAACTGAACTAACAGATAATTGTTCAAATAAAAATAGCAACAATGTATTCAGTTATGTTTGGCTTATGTACATTTATTTATAAATAAGACAATAAATTTAAAAATTTTATCAGTCAGAAAGAATTCTATTCAAAGAGTTATGCTGAAATTTAAAATAATCTAGTCTTAAAAAATGATATAATAAGAGTTGATTCATAAATTACAAAAGTTAAATCATTAATTTCACGCATAAAAAATTGTAACATGGTGCCCTCACAATAAATGCATCCTCCTTTGAAAATAGAATCATCTTTATGTATGAAAAACCAATTATTATATGATAAGATCTATTCCATTGATATTATAGCTAAAGAAATGATTTCGTGGTGCACCTGGGTGGATCAGTCGGTTGAGAGTCAAACTTGGACTCAAGTCATGATCTCCCAGTTGGTGGGTTTGAGCCTCGCATCAGGCTCTGTGCTGACAGCTCAGAGCCTGGAGCATGCTTCGAATTCTGTGTCTCCCTCTCTCTCTGCCCCTCCCCTGTGCATGTTCTGTCTCTCTAAAAATTAATAAACTTTAAATAAATTTAAAAATATGACTTTGTGTGTTCACTTATTCTACAAATATTCATATTACCTTTTTTAGACATTTCCCTAAATATTTATTCATACCCATAGACTGTTAAAAAAAAAACAGGAACATAATTCAAACCAACTTAACAAATATTCTTACCAAAATAGCTTACATTTTACTGTCCCACCAGAAAAAATTACATAATTCCCTAATAAAAAATTAAGTAATTTTATTAGTGTGTGGAAAGTGTAAGGGCAATTCTTTTCATCTTAACTTCTATAAGTGGGATAACATATACACTTATTAAAAACTTATATTTTGGGAGAGGGGGCAAGATGGCGGAGAAGTAAGGAGCTCCGTACTTGCACTCGCGCCCATACATCACACAGAAAAGATCTGAAGCCATTGGAAACCTTACAAAACCTGAGAGATTGGGAGACAAAGGACGCAGAATCCACNATTTTGGAATCAATTTTCAAACTCGTATGTCCCACTGTGGATATCAGATGTGAAAGGAGAGAAGTGTTTTATTCACATGGCCATTCCATTTAATCTCCTCTCTGTGGCTATATTTGCCTATGATATGCTGTCCTTTATTTTTATTTTTTATTTTTCTTTGGTCATGGAGGGTTTATATAGTGTTTTTTCCTGTTAAAGGCATTTTGTCTAAAAATATAATAGCCACAAAATAAATGGAAGACAAGTATGCAATATTGCAGTGAATTGGGAAACCGCTCATCTTTCCCTGTAGAAAGAATTTAATACCTGTCAAAATTTCTATTTCCCTAGATATCCTACCCTAAAAATATTAGCAAATAAACTCCATGTACTGTTACATCTTTTTTTTTTAATTCCCATATGCACTTTTCAAAATTATCTAGGATCACCTTCATCTTTAAACATTTTGTTTTGTGCTTTTCACATATCTTTTATTTGAAGAGAGCAAAAAACAGATGGTTAGAAACTAAGGTTTCTTTAAAACAAGAAAACATACTGTAGGCAGCTAGGTGGCTCAGTGGTAAGTGTCTGACTTTTTAAAAAAATTTTTTTAAATGTTTTTATTTATTTCTGAGAGAGAGAGAGACAGAGAGACAGAGAGAGAGGAAGAGAGAGAGAGAGAGACAGCGTGCACAAGGGAGGGTCAGAGAGAGAGCAAGATACAGAACGTGAAGCAGGCTCCAGGCTCTGAGCTAGCTGTCAACACAGAGACCAACGAGGGGCTCGAAACCACGAACCGTGAGATCATGAGCTGGAGATCATGAGCTGAGCCGAGGTAGGACGCTTCACCGACTGAGCCACCCAGCCGCCCCAAAGCGTCTGACTCTTAATCTTGGCTCAGATCAAGATCTCATGGTCCTGAGGCAGAGTCCTGCTTCAGGCTCAGGGCAGAGTGCAAAGTCTGCTGGGGATTCTCTCTCTCTCCCACTATCTCTGTCCCTCCTCCCCCATGCTTTATAAACAAACAAACTCAAAAAAAAAAAAAAAAGAAAGAAAGAAAGAAAGAAAGAAAACATACTAATTTAAGTAGCTCAGATTTTTATGCCCTGTGGACGTAAAAATGAAAAAGTAATTTTTTAAATGTGATATCCCAGGTATAAATATCTGGCTCTATTGTTTTGTTTTTTGCATTATTGGCTCAAAGTAAAAATTATCAGAGTCTTCCACTGCCTTTATACCTCCCACACACTAATGAAATGACTTAATGTTTTATTAGGGAATTATATAATTCCTTTTATAAGTGTATTCTTAACACATTTCTATATATAATCATTTTCATGGAATAATTCTAGATTGCCATATCCATCTTTCTCACCTCTCCTTACACAGACATGACCCCATCCCTGCAGCTGGTATACTTCTGAATATATGAAATACAGGCCATGTACTTTGTCCCTTAACTATGAAAATTAATTCAGTGAATAATAAACACAATTAAAGGGGCACCTGGGTGGCTCAGTTAGTTAAGTGTTCAAGTTTGGCTCATGATTTCATGGTTCATGGTTCAAGTTCTCCATCAGGCTCTGTACTGACAGCTCAGAGCCTGGATCCTGCTTTGGATTCTGTGTCTCCCTCTCTCTCTGCCCCTCCCCTGCCCACGCACTGTCTTTCTCTGTCTCAAAAATAAGTAAAATATTAAAACAAACAAACACAATTAAATCTGTAGTTAGTTTCTGAAGCTTATAAGAAGCCTCAATTTCTCCATGGCATGAAAGGTTGAACTTTTGAGTGTATTTCAGTAGCATATGGGGCTTACCATTGTGGACTTTTTCATGCTGTGAAAGGATTCTTTGTCAAACTTTGATCCCAAGTTTGGCCCACATTCTCTCTCTGAGATGCTGGCTACTTCAAATGCTTGCTCCCTGTGTCATTTATTGTAAAATCCCCACTGTCACACCACCCAATAATGTCCCAGTGAGGGAGGGAATGAAATAACTTCCTTTTGCTGGTAGTTGACACCTTATCCTTTTCTGAATTTTAAAGGTATCTACTATGTCCAGGCTCCCTGCATTTTCAGAGAGAGCCTTTACAGCTTGAACACAGAGCAGCCGCTTTCACCAAAGGCACCCATAAGCAGGCATGGTATGGGTTTTGTTTACTCAATCAAATGAGTACTACGTTTACAAATTAAAACATACTTATGATTTTCTCAAATTTCCACTCATTATCACATTGTCACAGTGTTGTATAAACTAACTGATGTTTTTTTCTCCCAAATTTTTACCATCTTAACCAAATAAACACTACTGTTACAATTTCAGCAAGATTATTACATTTCTACCCTATCCTACTTATATAGCGGTGTAGCAGTTAATATTTATGTCCAGTTTTTCTTGGTACATGTTTATTATTATATTAGTATGATATATGAGAGATTTAAATTCCAATTTTAAAAAACCTTGTTTTTAAAAACCTAAATATATTTTAAAATTCAACAATGTTCAGATTTTGGAAATACAATGCAAGTAGTACAATGCAAGGATACAGTATAATCTTCTTAATATATAACATCCAGGGATGTTTGGGTCAGCACCACAGGCAAGCATATTAAAATCTCTATATTAGTATCTTCTGAATATTTAGTAGAGTGAATAAAATTATAAAAGAATATGTTAAGACTCTTAACTGCAGAGAATAAGCTGATAGTATCAGAAGGGAGGTGGGGGGGATAGGTTAAATAGGTGATGAGGATTAAAGAATACATTTGTTGTGATGAGCACTGGATATTATATGGAAGTGTTGAATCACTATATTGCATACCTGAAACTAATATCACACTGTATGTTAACTAACTGGAATGTAAATAAAAGCTTAAAAAATGTTGATTAAGGTGGGATTTTGGTTTTTGCCAAACAAAATATATACAGCTTTTTTAAATTTCTGAATTGTAAAATGAAACACTTTATATTAAACCATACATCATGTTTTGTCAAGCATACCATACTGTTTTGTATTTTATTTTTTTGCAAATATTTCCCCTCTATCTAAAAATCTGTGCTCTCAGATGTACAGTTATCCCAAAACAAAACATGTTTTCCTCCAAGAGTTTAAAATTCAGTTCAAGAAATCACTTTCCAAGTCTCTAGAAAAATTAATTATATACCCAACAAATGATGCAATCAACAATGCCCATATATTGTACTTTATTAAGAAAACATATTATCTCTCCCCAAGATTCTAACATTTTAAAAGTGATCCACTTCTGCGAAGCATTTAAGTTTAAATATGTTAATATTTAACATAGTAAATTATAGTTGTTGAATATTTACATAGAGAAAGAATCAATATATTTCACTAAAGATTCTAAATAAGGATTTAGAATTTTCCAAACACTTAAAAAAATATAATCTTTTTAAAGTTTATTTATTTATTTTGAGAGGGAGAGAGGGAGAAAGAGAATGAGTGGGAGAGGGGCAGAGAGAGAGGGAGAGAGAGAAGCCCAAGCAGGGTCTGTGCTGTCTGCCCGGAGCCCAGTTCGGGGCTCGATCCCGTGAACTGTGAGATCATGACCTGGGCTAAAACTGAGAGTAGGACATTTAACCAACTGAGCCACCCAGGTGCCCTGAGAAAACACTAACTAATATGTTTGATATCACATGAGTAAAAATAGCAGATAGATATTAGATAGATTTATATTTATAATGCAATCTTCCAATTAAACAGACCATTACAATTCAATTAGTAACATTTCTACATAATTGCACAGACCTTTCTGAAGAAGAAAATAGTAGTATATATGTACATTTTTTAAAAGTCTATTTATTTATTTTGAAAGAGAGTATGAGAAAGCACATGTAGGGGAAGGACAGAGAGAGACGGAGAAAGAATCCCAAAGTGGCTCTGTGCCATTAGCATGGAGAACAAAGCAGGGCTTGATCTCACAAACCGCAACATCACGACCTGAGCTGAAATCAAGAGTGAGACGTTAACTGACTGAGCCACCCAGGTGTCCCGATGTACATTTTTTATTGAACACTTTATGCTATTTGACAAAGAAACATTTTTAATTTTTTCTTAGAAGTTTGAAATATAAGTAACATCCACAAGCCCTTAATTCCTTTTATATTAAATATGCAGAAATATATTAATAGCATGGAAATTATAGCATGGAATGAAATATGAGATACTGTGTTAAAATATAAAGTATTATTTTCTTTTTTAATAAAAAAGAAAGTATTGTTTTCTTTATAAATAATCTAAGTAGCTTCGAAACATTTCCCAAGCATAAATCTCACTTTTTAAAAAAAGCTAAACCTAGAAGTTTGAGGAGATAGATGTCTCAAAATACGAATAAGCCTATTTTAAAATTCACACAAGTTTTAAAATGAGAAAAATGTAACTTTGATCAGTTGTAAACCCACATTTTTAAAAAATGTTTTTAATGTTTTATTTATTTCTAGGAGAGAGAGAGAGACAGCGTGAGCAGGGGAGGGTCAGAGAGAGAGGGAGTCACAGACTCTGAAACAGACTCCAGGCTCTGAGCTGGCAGTCAGCACAGAGCCCGACGCGGGGCTCGAACCCACGAACCGCGAGATCATGACCTAAGAGAAAGTTGGACGCTTAACTGACTAAGCCACCCAGGTGCCCCGTAAACCCACATTCTTTTTATAGTGTTATTCGGAGACTGCATTTAACACTGTCTTAAACAATGCTTCTTTACTTCACTTGGTGAAGACTATAATGAAAATTTAGAAGATTTGTTTTTAAAACCTGATCCAAAAAATATTTATATTTCAATTCATATACATATGATTCCCATTTAAAAGTTACCTAAAGATAAACACACACAGACACACACACATTCAAATGATAAAGGTAACCAAATTCAATTCAAATCAATGTAATATCAAGTTATTCTTCTAATATAAATATATTAGAATTAAAATACAAAGAAAGATTAATAAATGGAAGTGTTTGTCTTAGATCATTCATATGCTTTCTTTTTTCGTTGAAAATAAATTAATGTTAATTTTGTGTGACTCTAATTATAAAACCAACATACATTTGGAAGAATTTTGTGAATAACCCAATCAGACAATGCAAATAAAGAAGAGTTTTATGCACAAAGATATTAGGTATAATATTGAAAATAATAAGTTTCAAATGACAGAAAGATATTCATATTTGAATTAAAAGGTACAAAGAATATTTTGTTATTTATAGCCATAGAGTAATAATCAAAGATATATTAGTGGAAGTCACCCCTAATGGAGAGACTATATAAAAGAAAGCTTGAAAGTACTAACAGTCTCCAAATTTTGCTCAGCTGATGACTAGATAGTAACTAGAGAGGAGTAGTTTGCATGGTCCAAAATGGAAATGATGTAAAGTTAGGAAAAAGGGAATATAACTCTACTATTCCTTCAAAAAGAATAACACACCTAAGAATAAATTTAACCAAGGAGGTGAAAAACCTGTGTATTGAAAACTGAAGACATTAATAAAATAAATTGAAGATGATATAAATAAATGACAAGATATAACATGCTCATTGATTAGAAAAATGAATAATTTTGTTAAAACGCCTATACTACCCAAAGCAATTTACATATTCAATGCAATTACTATAAAAAATCCAATATCATTTTTAACAGAATAGAACAAATAATCTTAAAATTTGCATAGAACCCCAAAAGATCCTAAATAGCCAAAGCAATCTTGAGAAAGAAGAACAAAGTTTATGACATCTTTCTCCCTGATTTCAAGCTATATTACAAAGCTATAGTTATTAAAACAATGATGACATTGGCCTAAAAACAGACAAACAGATCAATGGAACAGAATAGATCACCCAGAAATAAGCCCACACATTTTTGGTCAATTAATTTACAACAAAGGAGACAAGAATATAAAATAGAGAAAGGACAGTGGTGGGAAAACTGGGTAGCCACATGCAAAAGAATCTCAATCGCTTATACCATATACAAAAGTAACTGCTGAAAAGAACTGTTATTCTGATTTGTTCTGTAGTTCGTTATAAGCATCGATACTTAGAAAACAATATACAACATTTATCCAGCAGTTCACAATAAAAGATTGCCAGCTAAGCTTTACAAAATTTATGTCAATTTATCATACATATTCAAGTCTACATGGGGCTGTTGTTGTATTGACATTCTTAACTTTTATTAAAAAAAAAAAGTCTCACTTTATTTTGGACTGAGCCCACAAATTCTGTTAGCTGGGTCCTGGATTAATAAATCATACCTCCTAACTCTAATGATAAAATTAATAAAAATAAAAAATATCAGGTCACCTGGGTGGCCCAGTTGGTTAAGCATCAGACTTCAGCTCAGGGCATTATCTCACAGTCTGTGAAGTCGAGCCCACAGTGGGCTCTGTGCTGACAGCTCAGAACCTGAAGCCTGCTTCCAATTCTGTGTCTCCCTCCTTCTCTGCCCCTCCTCTACTCAAGCTGTCTCTCTCGCTCACTTGCTTGCTCGCTCTCGCTCTCACTCTAGCTCTCAAAAAATAAACATTTCTTTAATTTTAAAAAGAAAATACCAACATAATGAAAAAGGTGGTATCATTATATATGTGTGCCCACTTGTCTTTCTGAAGCCTGGCATTCCTAAGGATACATGAAAAGAGATTTTTGCAAAATCCAATTCAAGCCGGAAAGAAACAGACATCAATTAAAATAGAATCATACAATCTCTAAAATTTCTCTCACATTTTAATATCAACAATAGTCTTTATATAATCTTAGGAAAGTATTCAGGAATAAATCTGGAAACAGATGAAGCCTCAGTTTTTCTCCTTATTTTTAGTGAAAGACCTTAAGCCAGACATAGGGGATTTAATATAAAAGCAAAAACCATTAATGGGAAACAGCCCCATGTCCCTGTTGCCAACTCCTAACTGAACAATATAAAACAGACTTAGAACAAAAGCAGAAAAGGGGCGCCTGGGTGGCTTAGTCGGTTAAGCGTCCGACTTTCGCTTAGGTCATGATCTCGCGGTTCGTGGGTTCAAGCCCCGCGGCGGGCTCTGTGCTGACTGCCAGCTCAGACCCTGGAGCCTGTTTCAGTCTGTGACTCCCTCTCTCTCTGACCCTCCCCTGCTCACGCTGTCTCTCTCTCTCTCTCTCCTAGCAATAAAAAAAAATAAAAAAAAATAAACATTAAAAAAAATAGAAAAAGCCTTACAGATAAATCAGGTGGATGTTCCTACACCCGAGTCTCTTGAAAATGGCACTTGCAGACCAAATGTAGTAAAAACATGTAAACATTTTGCCTTTACATTTGATGAATGAGTCTGCATCAATTGAATAACTAACGAAAACAAAGGAGGATGGGCAATAAAAGTACTTCCAGTAGAAAAGAAGCACTCACACTCAAACTCCCAAGGAGAAATTTCTCAATATAAAAAGGTTTGACATTTTTGATCAATAAGTCCTACAATATCTGCTTTAAACTCTGCCCATATGAAACTGATCCCATAGAGTCAATGTACAACTCAGGCAGAATTAATATTCTATCCTCCAGTGTGGATTAATAAATGACCAAAATTAGTGTTCCAGATTGAGACCAGTGAAGTGTGATGCACATGTTAGGGACTAAGACCATTTGTGTCAACTTGACAATGAATTGGTTTAGAATTTTAGTTTAGTTTAGTTTTGGCAGGAAGAGAGGCCTATGGAGCAAAACAACCACAACTACCACAATGGCAACTTTATTATATCCTTAGGAAATATTATCAAACCAATGCAGTTTTTGTATCAAAATATGAGCTTGCTCACTGAAGCAAAAGCTCATTTTTCAAATTAAATTCTGTTTTCCAACATTCACTTCAAATTATTTTGCCAAATGATATCTACAAAACCTAAATTATTATTTCACAAACTGGAGCCTGCCCCATGTCTGTGTTGGCTCTTTTTGGAATAATATATTTTGATTGCAGATTCTCAAAATCATCTTAAGGGCTTGTTAAAACAAAAATTGTTGTTCTCGGTCCTCAAATATCTGAGTTACTATGTCCATGGTGGGACTAGAAAATCTGCATCTTTACAAGTTCCTTAGTGATGCTAATGCTGCTGTTCTGGGGACCATATTTTGGGAACTATTGCTTTATTATAAAGCCAGTTTGAATCAAGGCTTGTCTATTCTTGCATCCAAAAATCTAAATGATCACATTTGGAAATTCCACTGTTGTGAAAGAAAGATTTTATTGAAGCAGAATTGCAGTTTTTGAGGCAGTATAAATCCCAGTTGAGACTGATGTTTCCATAATGGTTATAGATGATACGTAATGTAAAAAATAGAAAGTTTCATTTCAATTCATTCTCCTAAACCAATAGCTACTACAAATTTAAACAGGTACTTGTGATTCACAGCTTCCCCAGGGAGGCAGAAATTGATATATTAGAAGACACAGAATGAATAGTTTAAACATATAATAAAATAACTAAAAAAGAATACAATTAACCATTTAGTCTAATACCATAGCTTTAAACAGCTAGCTACCAAAATTCCAAGGTTTCATTTGTAACACAAATCACTCTAAAATTTTTCCAGGAGTAATAAAAAAAGAGTTAGGGTAGAGAAAATATAATGATTATTAGAAAAATACTTAGATGATACAAATTAGTTTTATTGAAAATGTGATCATTTGATAACCTAAATCAATGAACAGCTAGATGCATGCTGGATCCATTCCATTACTGGCAGGGAACTAAGAATTTACGTTGCTTAAGTCCAATCCATCAATATCTGTCCCAAGGCATACAAATATTTGACTCTTCTGACTACTTGTTTTTGATAAAACAAACAATGGGAACAACACAGCTCATATTTTGCCATGGCTTAGTCTTTGAATATGAAATAACAGAGTGAATAGTGAATCATGGATTGGAGAATTTCAGCTAATAATAATTCCATAATTCTGAATAAAGTTTGAAAGGAATCCTTTTTTTTTAAATTATTTAACATTTATTTATTTTTGAGAGAGAGACAGAGTATGAGCAGGGGAGGTGCAGAGACAGAAAGAGACACAGAATCAGAAGCAGGCTCCAGGCTCTGAGCTGTCAGCACAGAGCCTGATGTGGGGCTCATACTTAGGAACTGAGAGATCATGATCTGAGCCAAAGATTGACACTCAACCAACTGAGCCACCCAGGCGCCTCTAGGAATCCTTGACTAGGGCACCTGGGTGGCTCAGTCGGTTAAGCCTCAGATCTTTGGCTCAGGTCATGATCTCATGGTTGATGAGTTTGAGCCCCATGTAGGGCTCTGTGCTGACAGCACGGAGCCTGGAGCCTGCTTCAGATTCTCTCTCCCTCTCTCTCTGACCCTCCCCTGCTCACATGCTCTGTCCAAAATTAAATAAAAATAAATTAAAAAAGGAGTTCTTGAACTTTTTAGAACAAACCTATGGGATTATTTTAAATACATTTATAGTTTTATAACTATTGTACTTCATATTTTATCTTTGATGTCCTCTTAAAATTAAGCACTGAACTACCTTTTGTAAGTATAGTTTTGTGTTTTCTGGAATTTCCTACAAAAGAACTTATACCAAATATAGCCTTTAGTATCTAAATTTATTTAATTTAATATACTGTTTTTGAGATTCATTTACATTGTTGGGATTTATTATTCCTTTGCACTGATAGATGGTTTTCTATTTAATGTATATACCACAGATGTGTTTATCCAATATTTGGAAGTCTGCAGCTATTTTCGTAAAGCTATAGTGGGTATTCATGTATAGGTCTCTACATGTTTCTTTTCTCTTAGATAAATGTCTATGAGTTGGCTTGCTCATTCATACGGTTGTCATATTGACTTCAGCAAAAATGAAAAGCTGATCTCTTAAGACTACTATACCGGATGGAACTTCTGCAGCAGTAGGTAAAGTTTTCATGTCATCATCAATACTTAGTATTGTCAATCTTTTTATAAAACTAGTGAGTGTATGCTAGATTTTGTATTTTGGTTTTAGTGAGCATTTTTATGATGATTCATGATTTTGAACATTTTATATGTGCTTTTTTGACATGTGTATTAATTCTTTGTTAAAGTGTCCATTCAAGTTTTCTTCTCATTTTTCCCCCAAATTGTTTATCTTCTTAATACTGAGTTTAGTTTTTTAAATGTTTATTTATTTATGTCAAGAGAAACAATGTGTGAGTGATCAGGGGAGGGGCAGAGTGAGAATTCCAAGCTGACAGTGCAGAGGCTGATGTGGGGCTTGAACTTACAAACTGTGAGGTCATGACCTGAGCCAAAATCAAAAGCCAGACATTTAACTGACTGAGCCACCCAGGCACTGAGATTAAAGAGGTTTATATATACATTATGAATACAAGTCCTTTTCATGCATGTATTATAAATACTGACTACCAGTCTAACATTTGCCTTTCCATTTTCAGAAAAAATATCTAAGTAAATAATCATGTAAGTTCCATTTAAAAAATGAATATCTACTAAAGGCCAGTGATAAAGTTGGAAATGTAAAGATAAATGTTTGCCACTGTCAGTATTTATAGTCTGGGGAGTCAATATCATATATCCTAAAGAAATGTTTTAATGTAATGCAAACAAGTGTTATTTTAGAGCTATGTTCTTAGAGTACTGAGGAAGGAGGTATAATTTAAGGTGAGCTGACCCCAAACAAACAAACAAAAAAGGATTGAGAAAACTTAGTACAGATAAAGAAGAACAGAAAGGGCATGCTAAGGAAAATTAAGAGTATGAGTAAACACATATATGGTTTAAGAGGTGAGTGAATTTTAAGTCAGATCTTCATAATTGTGGGTCTTGAGTGCCATTCACTTGAACAGGACTATACAAAGAGCACTGGGTAGACACTGATGAAATTTAAACTTATGAGTTCTGTAGCCAGATTTTTCTGAGATGGCTCATATTGAAAGTATGAGTATGATATGAATTAGGGACAAGATTGAAATCAGAGAAAACACATAAAATCAGAGACAGCACAGAGATGTCCACTGAAGAGACTGATGAGTACATATGTGCTCAGTAAGTACTCAGTGAGGTTAGAAAGAAATATCTGAATCAAGACATACATAGGGATTAATATCTATCAGATTTTATGATAGATTGAGTGATAATACTGATATAGAGAAGGAGGCAAAAAACAAAAAAAAAAAAGAAGAAAGAGGTAATTCTAGGAAAATCCAGGGTTCTAATTTATGTTTTGGATAATATGTGGTATATCTCCTTCTACATGCATAGTAGGAGGACACTATGAGATATAATCTCAATCTGACTTTCAGTGTTTTGGGAGGCTATCTCTTACCTTTTTCTCCTTTCCACTTACTTTTTAAAACTCTCTCGGGGAGGTGGGGTGACTGGATGGCTCAGTTGCTTAAGCAACCAACTTTGGCTCAGGTCAGGATCTCGTGGTTTATGGTTCCATCTCCAAGATGGACTCTGTGCTGATAGCTCAGAGCCTGGAGCCTGCTTCAGATTCTGTGTGTGTGTCTCTCTCTCTGCCCCTCCACTGCTCATACTCTGTCTGTCTCTTGTAAAAAATAAACATTTCAAAAAAAATTTTAAATCACTAGTGGGAATCTACACCCTGGACAATGATGTATTCTCTCTGTTCATAACCTCATGTTTTGACCGTCCATTTGATTGCCAACCATATTTTCACTCTCTTCAATATTGTCTTCTTTTATACCATTACTCTACAGCTCTCTGTGGGTCTGCTCACAGTTTTCCCATCCAGCCCAGGAACTCAAACTTCAAACTCTGGGTTAATTGAGAAAGAGATTTATACATGAAGTAAAAGTGATTTTATGTCCATAAATACATAAATGGATAAATAGATAAATGGATATCTATCTATCTATCTATCTATCTATCTATCTATCTATCTATCTATCATCTGTCTATCTATACATTGTGAGAGATAGAGGAGCCTGGGTGGCTCAGTCCATTAAGCATCCGACTTTGGCTCAGGTCACAATCTCACAGTTTGTGGGTTCGAGCCACACGTCAGGCTCTGTGCTGACAGCTCGGAGCTTGGAGCCTACTTTGGATTCTGTGGCTCCCTCTCTCTCTGCCCCTCCCCTGCTCACAGTCTGTCTCTCTGTCTCTCAAAAATAAACAAACAATAAAAAATATAAAAAACATAAGTTGTGAGAGATAGGTATATATACACTCAGCCATAAAAAAGAATGAAATCTTGCCATCATGACAACATGGATGGATGGACCCTATGGACTCTTACAATAATTGAAATAAATAAAAAAGAAATACCATATTATTTCACTCATATTTAAAAACTAAACAAACAAAACAAAAAATTCATAAATACAGAGAACAAACACGATTGTCAGAAGGGAGGCAGGTTGGGGGTAGGCAAAATAGATCAAGAGGATTAAGAGGTACACTCTCCCAGTCGTAAGAATATCATAAGTATCCTTACATTCATAAATATGAAAAGTACAGCATAGGGAATGTAGTCAACGATATTTCAATAACTTTATGAGGACAGATAGTAGCTACTTATAGTGAACATTTCATAATGTATGCAAATGTCAAATCACTATTGTACTCCTGAAACTAATATAATATTTCATATCAACTATACTTCAATTAAAAAGAAAAAAAAGAGGGGCGCCTGGGTGGCTCAGTTGGTTGGGCGGCCGACTTCAGCTCAGGTCATTATCTCACAGTGCATGGGTTCGAGCCCCATGTCAGGGTCTGTGCTGACAGCCAGCTCAGAGCCTGGTGCCTGCTTCAGATTCTGTGTCTCCCTCTCTCTCTGCCCCTCTCTTGCATGTGCTCTGTCTCTCTGTCTCTCAAAAATAAACAAATGTTAAAAAAATAAAATATAATAAAATATGTGCCATTATTATGACTTTTAAATGAACATCATATCCAGTTAATTAATCTGTCATAACTTGCTAGAATATGCTCCCCAAAATGCCATTTTAATCCTAATATATGTATTAGGAAAAAATATATATCAATTAAATGATCATAAGAAAAGCCAGTTTAGTGAAATCACTGATGGCCAAAAAGATATATCCATCTCCTAATCTCTGAAATGTATGAAAATTATCTTATTGGATAAAAGAATATTGACAGATTTAATCCAGTTTACGATTTTGAGAGGGGAGATCATCGTGGATTATCTGGTGGGCCCTAAATTCAATGTCAAATGTCTCGTAAGAAATGTCAAGTGTCCTATAAGAGACACAGAGCAGAGATACAAGGAGAAGAGAGGGAAGCAATGTGACTACAAAGTCAGAGATTGGAGTGATTCAGCTGCAAGCTCAGGAACGCTGACAGCCCCCAGAACCTGGGAAAGGTGGGGAATAATGTCTCTCTGAGTTAGGGAGACTGCCGGCCGCCTTGTCAATACCTGCATTTCACACTTTTTGCCTACAGAACTGAGAGAATGAATGTGTGATTTTTCCAGCCACACAGTTTGAAGTCATATGTTACAGCAGCCATAAGAAACAAATAATACAACAGTCATTAGATTTATAAAGAATACGAATGATAAATGACTAAGAACTTTAAAGAGGTCTTTTATTTTTTTTTAATTTTTTAATGTTTTATTTATTTCTGAGAGAGAGAGTGAGAGAGACAGCATGGGGGAGGGGGAGGGTCAGAGAGAGAGGGAGACACAGAATCTGAAACAGGCTCCAGGGTCTAAGCTAGCTGTCAGCACAGAGCCTGATGCAGGGCTCGAACCCACCAACCGGGAGATCATGACCTGAGCTGAAGTCGGATGCTTAACGACTGAGCCACCCAGATGCCCCAAGAGTTCTTTTAAATACACAGATTATGATAAAGTTCTCCTTAACAAATCAGAAAAAAATTGCGTATGTTCTATACTACCAAGAAGTTGAAGTAAAGCAGTAGTCATATCGATGTTATTTTGTAATGACTAAACACTAGGTAAGTCAATAAATAAAATAAAAAATAAATTAAAATAAAATAAACCTCTAATATCTAAGATTTTAATTCTCATACAAAATACTGTGTTTCTCTTAGAAATATTTAAGCAAGTAATAGTGAGAATTATATTTGGAATTTATAGAATAAGAGAAATGGATATGAACAGTCATATAATGAGATCCTTATTTGATATTGATGTGTTTTCATTTCCTCTTACATGTTGCAAGTGTTAATACAGGCACCCTTTTCTGCTTTCAACACCACTACTACATCAACTTGTCACCTAAATAACTGTAATTAAGCATTCTCTCTAGTTGCTGATTACAGTATGCTGATGAACATTCCCACTGGATTTAACAGCCTCTTTCATAACATCTACAGTAATCATCACATATTATAATGTCTTTTTTGCTGAAGACTTCTTAAATAATCTAAAATTTAAATTGAACAAGTCTTTGATTATTGCAATCTAAAGTTCAACAGGTGCTTAATCAGAAAGGTATAAGTATCATATCATTGACATCTAGTAAGCAATAGGATAATATATATCCTGGGAAATAAATACTTAAACTTGTTGGTCATTGATTCATGTCATTTTAAAAATTAACATCAGTATATAACCCATATACAATTTTCCTAAACAGTAGCAAGCTACCAAGTTGTGATATTTTTGAACTTAGCATTTACAACATCCAAATGATTCATTTCAGAGGACTTTACATGCATATAGTTAATGTGCAGAACACTAAAATTTGAATCAACTACTAATTCAATAACTCCATAATAAACTTATTATTTAATTAGGTCATTATTATTCATAGATACAAAAACAGCTTATTTCAAACCCAGATTTCCAAGATATGTGTAGATATTTTCAAGACTGTCTTTGGACCTAGGCAAGGGGACCTGCTCCATGAGCCCCTTCCATGATTTATAAGGTTGTTATAATCACATACACATACACATGCAAACCCACAGCGCACCAAAAAATGGATATGCACCTCTGCCACTTGAGATCCAGAGTAGAGACAGCTAGCATGATCCTAAATTCAAAAATCAATTCTTATGACTCACACCTGTCTTCACAGAAATGCCCTATGGACCTGAATCAAAAGGCAGCTGAGTTCTCATGCTATAATGGGTTGGGGTTTCCCACTGCCCATAGAAAACACAAATATATATCGGTCAGGTGAAAACAAGAAAGTTAGCTAAATAAATATATGCCAATATGTGAATTATGCATCTCATTATTTTATTTACTAAATCCATATTTCTGGCTCATCATTTCTTTGAGCTACTCCATAAGAACATGGTTCAATATACATGACAAACTATATCAAGCAAACTTAGAGTAGGTTATTGGATCAATTTAAAATTTCTGTAAATATAAAATTTGTACATTTTTTATGTTAGGTGAAATCTACTACTCTCTTAAAAAATAATTGTATTTTAGCATATATATGAAAGGCTATATAGATATATAGATATCTATATATTACTATATAGATGGTAATATTACTATAAAGGCTATATTACTATATAGATAGTAATCTATTTGATTGAGAAGTATATGGATTAGATAACAGCCTTTACTTAATTAGCAAAATATGATATTTCTTACTTTCATATATTTGGCAACATACTATCTATTTTTCATAGATATACAATATGAAAGTGCATAGAAGTAAGCACATTTAACATATTATTCTACATTTTGCTTTCATTGATAATAAGTATTATATACTTTGGAAATTTTTCCCTTTAAGGACTATTACAATGAGTTTATATTTACTAGCTGCAAATCATTTCTTTCTATTGATGTAACAACATTTATTTAAACAGTTCTATATAAATGAAATTGAATATTGTTTCTGCTAATCAAAATATATTCAAATGAACATCTCAAGACATATATATGACAACATACTTTGCAAGTACATACAAATGCTATATTTCTAGTAATTAAAATTCTGTATTAAAGAACATATATATTCTTCAGTTTGAGAGATATTACTAAATTTACTTTCATAAAAAAGCTGTAACAATTTAGACTTTCACCAAAAATTAATTGAATTTTGGGGTGCCTGAGTGGCTAAGTTGGTTAACCTTCTGACTTTGGCTCAGGTCATGATCTCACAGTTTGGGAGTTTGAGCCCTGCATCAGGCTCTGTGCTGACAGCTCAGAGCCTGGAGCCTGCTTCAGATTCTGTGTCTCCCTAGCTCTCTGCACCTCCCCTGCTCATGCTGTTTCTTTCTCTGTCTCTCAAAAATGAATAAATGTAAATTTTTTTAATTAACTGAATTTTAATGACACTTGAGGTAATATAAATCCATTATTCTCCATCCTATCTATGTTAAATTTTCCTTGCATTGGTTAAATGTTGGAGTTATTACTGAGGATGACAAGATGATACACATTGCTTAGATAGCTAAAACATAATGGAGATTTCTGGTGTGCTGCATGTGGTTAAGCTTGGGAGGGACATGGGTCTCTTGGAATGCTGGAGGCCTGCCCTTAACTGCCCTGACTGCAGAATGCTGGCCCTCCCAGGCATTTCAGCAGTCCTTGGGGAACTCCATTATCTATATGTTGTACACAATAAGTCAACTGAGATTTGTGATTATCCTGACACTGCAATAAATGAGAGTACAAGTGAGGCGAATGGAGCCTTCATCTGAGAACATTGACCCCCAAGCCTTCTCCTCTCTTTCTTAGCAAAGTGTGGAGTACTCTTTCACCCATTGGCGCAGGGTTTGCTGGTCATTCCTGGCAATTAAATACACTACTTCTTTTATGTTGGATTTTCCTTATTATATACAAATATTTGATCAAAAGCTTACAAATAATAGAATACAGGGGACATTTAGAATCATTCTATGTAGCCAGTATTACCCTGATACCAAAGCAGCATAAAAATAATACAAGAACAAAAACAACAAAAAAAGTCTAGTTTGTCCAGTATAAGTATTGCTCCTCTGGCTTTCTTTTGGCATTCATTTGCATGATAAATGTTTCTCCATCCCCTCACTTTCAATCTGAAGAGATGTTGCAGGATTTTTTTATGACAATACCTCGGATTTGTTGTCTTGGCACTTCGAAGAATGAAGAGGTGGACACAAAATGAGCAACAGGCAAAAGTTTATTAGTGTATAAGATTAGAAAGAAAGAGGGGCTCCTGAGTGGCTCAGTCGGTTGAGCGTCAGACTTCAGCTCAGTTCATGATCTCGCGGTTTGTGGGTTTGAGCCCCACATCGTGCTCTGTGTTGACAGCTCAGAGCCTGAAGTCCGCTTCAGATTCTGTGTCTCTTTCTTTCTCTGCCCCTCCCCCGTTCATGCTCTGTCTCTCTCCGCCTCTCAATAATAAATAAATGTAAAAAAAAAATTTTTTTAAAGAAAGAAAAAATAGTAGGAAAGCTGTCTTTACAGAGAGGGGATATTTGAAAGTGAATGTCTGAGGACTATAGGCAAAGGTCTCACTGATGTCTTCTCATCTCAAGCCTTGTGAGTATCTATATGATTGTTGCTTCAAATCCTCCATCAGACACGTCACTCCTATCTGTTTTGCTTACATCTCTGGCCATGGCCTTATCTTTTTATTTTATTTGGGATAAATTCTTCCATCTTGGCATTTTGTTATTATTTTTTTAAATATTTAGTACAATTCTCCAATGAAATCATATAGTCTTGGGCTATGTTGGGAGATTTTTATTCCTAGTTCAACTTTCATTTTGTTATTGAGCTAAGAAAATTTCCTATTTCTTGGGTTCAAGATTCATGATTCGATCTTGATAGTATACATTTTTAGGAATTATCTGGGTTTTTTTCTTTTAAGTTATCTTATTTGTTAGTATGTCATTGTTTATAGGAATCTGTTCCACATTTTGTATTTCTGTGGCATTTGTTGTATTGTCTTTTCTTCCATTTCTCATTTTGGTTTTGAATCTTCTCTCTCTCTCCCTCCTTGGTTAATGTAGTTAAAGCATTGCTATTTTTGTTTTTGTTTTTGTTTTTTCTGAAAAACCAGGCATTAGTTTCAAGGTTATGTTACTGTTTATTCTACTCTCTATTTTATTTATTTCTGATTTTCTTTGTTATTTCCTTCCTCTACTAAATTTCAGCTAAGTTTTTTCACTTTCTAGTCCCTTGTGGTGTAATGTTGTTTATTTGAACTTTTTTTCTTGATTCAAGAAATTATAGCATAAATTTCTCTCTAATATCTGCTTTTGCTGTATCCCATAAGTTTTGGAAAACTGGGTTTTCTTTTTACTTTGTTTTGAGACTAATTTTGATTTGCCATTTGATTTCTTATTTGGCCCATTGCTTGTACTGTAGTGTGTTGTCTAATATTTACATATTTAACAACATTGGGTGAGGAGTTAAGATGAGGGGTAGTAGGCCCCTATGTTTGCCTTGTCACTCAAACACATCTATGTAATTATCAAATCATTCTGCAAACCGATTTGAGGACTGAGAGAACAAACTGCACAACTAGAAGAAAAACACTGTGAGGGGTAGGAGGTGCAGAGACACGCTTTGGGGAGAAAAAAAATTATGGGTTCTATGTAAGAGAGGGAACTCTGATCATGGAGAGAGGAGACAGAGAGAGATAAAGCAGCATGCAGAGTATTGCACAAGAAAAGCACTTCCCCAAAACCATTGACTGGGAAAATGAGAGAGGTTAATTACTGCAACTTTTTACAAGTAGCAGAATGTGAAGCTTTAGGAGTCCACACCATCGCTGGGGTCATGCTGATTGTCATTGTGGTGCTCCTGTGGAGAAGGAGGTCAAAAGCCCAGGAGCAGACAGCATGCTCTTAGGATCCCTGGGGTCACACTGGGAGAGTCATTTCCCTTTCTTAGATTGCATTTGGGTGAGGCAGCACTGCCTCTCAGAGGACAAAAGAGTCTGTAGGCCCCATTGCACTGGCTCATTCATTGGGATATGAGCCTGGTTAGGGGGATATAAATTTTATTTCTTTCAAAAACACCAGCTCTTAGATTCATTGATCTGTTGTACTGGGTTTTTTGGGTTTTTTTGTCTGTTTTTTTTTTCTATATAATTTATTTCTTTTCTAATATTTATTTAATTTCCCATTTTCTGCTGGCTTTAGACTTCATTTGCTCTTCCTTTTCTAGCTCCTAGTAAGCTAAACTAGTAAGATTAGTTTGTGTATTTGAGAATTTTTTTATTTCTTGATGTAGACTCATATTGCTATATACGAAAATTTGAACAGATCCATTATAGCAGCGAAATGGAATCAGTTTTCAAAAATCTCCCAACAAACAAAAGTCCAGAGCCAGATGACTGACTGGCTTCCAAGGGAAATTCTACAAGACATTAAAAGAAGATTTAATACCTATTCTTCTCAAACTGTTCCAAAAAATAGAAATGGAAGGAAAACTTCCAAGCTCATTCTATGAGGCCAGCATTACCTTAATTGCAAAACCAAAGACCCCACTAAGAAAGGAGAATTATAGGTCAATATCTCTGATATACATAGATGCAAAAGTTCTCAACAGGATGCCAGCAAATCAAATTCAACAGTACATTAAAAAAATCATTCACCATGCTCAAGTGGGATTTATTCTTGAGGTCCAGACGTTGTTCAACATCCAACAATCAACCAATGTGATACACCATAGTAATTTAAAAAAAGGATAGTAACCAAAAGATCCTTTCAATGTATGCAGAAAATGGACTTGACAAAATAAAGCATCCATTCTTGTCAAAAACCCTAAACAAAGTAGGGATAGAGGGAATATACCTCAACACTATAAAGTGCATATATGATAGGCCACCCTCAAATATCATCCTCACTGGGGAAAAACTGAGAGCTTTTTCTCTAGAGTCAGGAACCAGACAGGGATGTCCATTCTCACCATTGTTATTTAACATAGTTCTGGAAGTCCTAGAACCAGCAATCAGACAACAAAAATACATAAAAGGCATCCAAATCAGCTAGGAAGGAGTCAAACTTTCATTATTGGCAGGTAACATGATACTCTGTAGAAAACCCAAAAGATGGGCACCTAGATTGCTCAGTGATTAAGCATATGACTATTGATTTCAGCTCTGGTTATGATCTCATAGTTTCATGAGTTTGAGCACCATGTCAGATTCTATGCATTGACTGCATGGAGACTTTCTCTTCTCTGCCTCTCTCCTGTGCATGCTCTCCATGTTTCTCTCAAGATAAATAAACTTTAAAAGATAACTTATTTTTAAAAAAGAAAACCCAAAATATTACATCAAAAAATTGCTAGAGCTGATACACAAATTCAGCAAAGTCACAAGATATAAAATCAACATGCATAATCTGTTGCATTTCTACATACCAGTAATGAAGCAGCAGAAAAACAGGAATCAATCCTATTTACAATTGCACCAAAACCCACAAGATACTTCGGAATAAACCTAACCAAAGAGGTAAAATATCTGTACTCCAAAAACTATGGAATACTAATGAAAGAAATTGAAGATGAAACACACACAAAAGAATAGAAAAACATTTCATGGTTGTTAAGTGGAAGAAGAAATATCTATATTTCCCAAAGTAGTCTACACAATTAATGTAATCGCTATGACATGCTATCAGCATTTTTCACATAACTAGAACAAATAGTCCTAAAATGTGTATGGAACCACAAAAGACCCTGAATAGCCAAAGCAATCTTGAAAAAGCAAAGCAAAGCTGAAGGCATCACAATTATGGACTTGAAGCAATATCACAAAGCTTTAGTCATCAAGACAGAACGGTACTGGCACAAAAACAGACACATAGGTTACAGGAACCAAACAGAAAACCAAGAAACGTACCCACAAATATATGGTCAACTCATCTTCAACAAAGCAAGAAAGAATATCGAACGGAAGAAAGACAGTCTGCAAAAAAGGTGCTGGGAAAACTGAACAGTGACATGCAGAAGATTGAATCTGGACCACTTTCTTACACCATACACAAAAATAAATTCAAAATTTATGAATGATCTAAATGTGAGATAGAGAACTATCAAAATCCTACAAGAGAACATGTTTGACTTCGGCCACAGCACCTTCTTACTAGACACATCTCTAGAGGCAAGAGATACAAAGCAAAAATGACCTACTGGGATTTCATCAAGAAGAAAGCAATCAACAAAACTAAAAGGCAGCCTATGGAATGGGAGAAGATATTTGCAAATGACGTATCTGATAAAAGGTTAGTATTCAAAATCTATAAATAATATATTAAACTTGACACCTAAAAAAACCCCTAATAATTCAGTTAAGAAATGGGCAGAAAATATGAATGGATGCCTTTCCAAAGGAGACATCTGGATGGCTAATAGACACATGGAGAGACTCTAAACATCAGTCATCATCAGGGAAATACAAATCAAAACAATTATGAGATACCACCTCACATCTGTCAGAATTGCTAAAATTAACAGCATAGGAAAATAACAGATGTTGACAAGGATGCGGACAAAAGGAAACACTCTTACACTATTGGTAGGAATGCAAACTTGTATAGCCACTCTAGAAAACACTATGGAGGTTCCTCAAAAAGCCAAAAAAATACTATCCTATGACCCAGCAACTGTACTATGAAGTATTTACCCAAAGGATACAAAAATACTGATTCAAAGGGATACATGCACCAAATATTTATACCAGCATTACCAATAACAATCAAATTATGGAAAAAGTCCAAGAATTCCAAACATTCCATAAAGTGATGAATGACTAAAGAAGATGTGGTATGTGTGTATACACACACACACACACACACACACACACTATGGAATTTTATTCAGCCATCAAAAAGAAAGAAATCTTGCCATTTGCAATGACATGGATAGAGATAGACTGCATTCCACTAAACCACTAAATGAAATAAGTCACTTAGAGAAAGACCAATACCATGATTTCACTCATGTGTGGAATTTAAGAAAGAAAATAGATGAACATAGGGGAAGGGGGCGAAAGAGAGGGAAGCAAACTGTAAGAGAGTCTTAAGTATAGAAAACAAACTGAGGGTTGACGGAGGTAGGTGAACAGGGGATGGGCTAAATGGGTGATGGGTATTAAGGAGGGCACTTAATTGAGCACTGGGTGCTATATGTAAGTGATGAAATACTAAATTCTACTCCTGAAACCAATTACACTATATGTTAACTGACTAGAATTTAAATAAAAATTAGAGAAAAAATGTTTTACTTACATGAAAAAAAATTATCAGTACTTGTAGAACAAGAATCATGAGAACAAAAATAATTTTTCATTATCTGAAAAACAAGGATCCAGCCCAGATGAAAACAGAGGCTATTCTCTTTATAACCTTGCAGATTCTGAACCCTACTGCAGACTTTCATATAAGCTAAAGAGATGATGTGTAAAAATATACAGCTTAACAATATATTTAATCAACTTGAATATTTCCAAGGAAATCATATATGGCCTTAAATCATTAAATTGAAATAAACTCCTAATTATAATAAGAAAATTAACTATGATGTGTCAGTATCCAAATACTGGTTAAAACTCAGAATGAAGTGGCTCTTTGTAACTGGGCTACTCATGTATCTGTTGGGAGGGGTGAAGAGAGTGTTGGGTGGGATGGTATAATGCAATGTCTCTTCCATAGCTGGCATTCAATAAATGTTATCTATAGAAAAATATTTGCATATGATGGGGCGCCTGGGTGGCTTAGTCGGTTAAGCGTCCGACTTTCGCTTAGGTCATGATCTCGCGGTTAGTGGGTTCGAGCCCCGCGTCGGGCTCTGTGCTGACTGCCAGCTCAGAGCCTGGAGCCTGTTTCACAGTCTGTGTCTCCCTCTCTCTCTGACCCTCCCCTGTTCACGCTGTCTCTCTCTCTCTCCTAGAAATAAATAAAAATATTTAATAAAAAATATTTGCATATGAAATATTTAATATTTGGATGGTATATTTTCCAGTTTTGTTTTATTGTTGATCTTTAGTTTTGTACAATTGTGGTTAGAATATATATTTGGTATGATTTCAGTCTTCTTAAATTGATAATATCCATTATATCTTTTTAACTAAAGNATATTTTATTTTATGACTGGACTATTGTGCAGCCCTAAAAAGGGATGAGACCTAGCCATTTGCAAAAACAATAGACCTAGAAAGTATTATACTAAGTAAAATAAAACACAGAGAAGAAGACAAATACTGCATAATATCATTCATACATGGACTCTAAAAAAACAAAACAAATAAATACACAAACAAAAAGCTTAATAAGACCTATAAATACAGAGAAAAAACTGTCACCAGAAGGAAGGGTAGTAGGAGAATTAGCAAAATGGATAAAGGGGAGTGGTAGAAACAGGCACCCACTCATGAAATAAATGAGTCACTGGAATAAAAGGTACATCACAGAGAAGATAGTCAATGACCCTGTAATAGCATTGTATGGTGACAGATAGCAGCTACATTTCTGGTGAGTATAGTATGATGTATAGACATGTTGAATCACTAAGTTTTACCCCGGAAAGTAATGTACTGTTATATATCATACATGCAAATAAAGATATAATAAATATATTTAATCCCCTGATTTCCTTTAAGATTTTCATACTTTACAGTGATGATGGGTAGATTTTGATTTTAATTTTGGATACATCTTACCCAGCGAGAGTCTGGGAGTAGGTTCATGATATCTCACGCAACAAAGAAAATCCATTTTGATTTTGAAATCATTTTTAAAAAGTATTCATGAGGGTTGCTTGGGTGTCTCAGTTGGTTGAGCCTCCAGCTTCGGCTCAGGTCATGATCTCACGGTTCGTGGGTTCAAGCCCTGCCTCAGGCTCTGACAGCTCAGAGCCTGGAGCCTGCTTCAGATTCTGTGTCTCCCTCTCTCTCTGTCCTTCCCTTATTCATGCTCTGTCTCTCTCTGTCTCAAAAATAAATAAACTATAAAAAAATTTAAAAAAATAAAAAAAGTATTCATGAAACACCTGTCTTCTTCACAGACTTTAAAATTTTGATAATTCCTTCAACTTAAACTGATGTGCTATTTCTAAACTTTCTACTGACCTTTAAGACCCAGAGATAACATAGGTTTTACCTTTTGTAGGTCTGACCACATGAGTGACTATGGGGTTGTAAGGGACTCAGTTCATTTCAGCCCTTTAATTTCCCATAATACAACAGAAAAGAGCAGTGGCAGAAGAAATCAATCCCAACTTATCCCTTGTCGAATATCAGCAAACACAATGTCACAAAACCAATGTGAAGAAATGAAGTATAGATTTTCTGCTGACATTTGTAAAGTGTTTGTGTCAAAGTATTTTTCTAATACAGAAAAGGTTAGAGTTTAACAAATTAGAGCATGTGTTTCTTTTAAACTATTATTTTGTTCATTTGGCTTAATTTTAATAGCTTTTTTCTTATAAAAATGTTTAACTCCATGTGATCAGATGCTCTCCTTTAATTGCTCATCACTTACGTACACATTACTTTATCATAAGCACATAGAAATTTTGTAAGAACCTATTTTTCAGATTTTAGATTTACCTATTGTAATTAAAAATAGAATCATGTCTCAAAAATTTAGTTTCTGTCAACTATGTTTGGCTAGTTTTCCTTCTTTATTAATAATGATATACTTCATCTTCTCCTCACAGCTGTTATAGGTATTTCCACATTTAATATATACTTTAAATAATAATTATAAATGATTTCATTTATATATGAGATTATATCAATTTAAAACATAAATGATAATATATTAATAATATAAACATTTTATTTATATGAACCAAACTTTACCCCAAAATAATTGCTTTCCAACACTTTTAGTTCTACTAGTATTTATTGAGGACTTATAATCTATGACACTGAAGTAGCAAAGACCACACATACATAGCTACAGGATCTAGAAATTCTTGGAAAAAAGTGACTGGTTGCAGAGCTGGGGCAAGTATAATTAAGGCAGTGACTCTGGAATACCTTGTGCAGAAAGTAAGAAAATGCTCCAAGAATGTTGGGACACGTCAAACAGAGATAGGAACTGACTGAAAATGGGAAATTTTGAGCATCAAAGAAATAATACTGAGTGAAGAATCATATATCACTAAATAAAATGAGGAATTTAGGAGTCCAAACTAACCAAAAAAAGGCAGAAACAAAGAAACAAATATTCTACATGCCAGTAGAATGTCAACTAATAAAATAGAGAAACGACTTAATTAGAAAAGTACCATCAGATAATCACCATGGTAATACTGGATTCATGTAAGAATCAGAATAAATTTTTTGATGTAAAATTATCCCTAAAGTTATTTTACATATATTTTGTGAAAACAGAACATTTATATATGCTCGAACTATCACCCTACAAAAATATTCATAACTAACTTTCAGGTGTGAGGTATTTTATAGACAACACATTAACCAAATAATGAAAATTAATACCATGAGTCATGCGGGACATCCTCATTGAATGCTTCTTGATACATTATATGACAGAGAAGCAGATTGCATCAGTTCTATGGTAGTACTACTCAAATCCATATCTAGTCTAATCATGGAACACAATATGAGAAATATTCTACAAAGTAACTAGCCTGTACTCTTTCAAAGCATCCAAGACAAATACAAGAAAAAACAGGGGAAGATTGAGGAACATTACCGGATTGAAGAAGTTAACTAAAGAGGCATGACACTTAAATGCAACATGTAACTTTGGATTTACTCTTGAACCAGAAATGGAGGGAGTATCTTCAGATGGTAGTATACTGTCAGTGTTAATTTTCTGATTTTGGTAGGTGTTATGTAAGGACTTGGTTGATTTTAATGGTTATGAAAGGAGTATCCTTGTTTTCAGGAACCAAATAGGAAGTATTTTAAGGATTATCATGGACTGTGTCTGATTTTTTATATACTTCAGAAAAATGTTAATATGTATAGAGAGAAAGTAAGAGAGAAGTTAAAAGAGAAAGCAACTTCAGTAAAATATTGAAAATCAGGAAGTCTTATAAAGGGCATATGGGAATTTTGTATACTTTCTTGGAACTTTTCTATAAGTATAACGTGATTTCCAAAGTCAAAGTGTGATAAGGAACAATAAAATCACATGGAGGATTTTCATATGCCACTGCAGAACTCCTGAATCAGAATGTACATTTTTAATAAGTTGTTCTGGTGCGTTTTATATACATTAGTATTTGAGAAACACTGCCTTAAACATGACTTGGCTGGGGAAATAGGACAAAAACTCAATTATAATTGTGAGTTTTAGATTTTATAATGATATTAATGGAAACATTTGAAAAAGAGGTTTATTTTCAAGAGATTTTACCAAAATATTTACTCATAAAATGACATAGTGTCTGAAATTTACTTTGAAATATTCTGTAGTAGAGATGAAGTTGATGAGGGCATAGATTAGATTCTGCCTGTGGTGATAATTGTTGCAGCAGGATGATGGGTACATTGAGCTCACGAGACTACTCTTTTTTTTTTTTTATATGGTTGAACTCTTGCAAAATAAAAAGTATATACAAAACAAGCAAACATATCTTAATAATAAAGGACACTAGAAAAAAATAAGAGGGAATGATTCATTCATTTCCCTAGAAGGACATCTGAAAACAATGTCCAGGGAAGATGAATTTATTTTTATTTAAATTTGTGTATATGATTTCCTTCTGTAATTTCATATTTTCTGTTTTTAATTAGAAACATTATTGTAATCATAAATTAGCTTCTTGCAATATGCAAGACCAATCAGACTAACAAAAAATTTTAATCCTGCTTCATTTTAAAGTAATAAATTGTTCTATAACAAATGTTCCAATCTATGTTTCATTAGTAAGATGACCATAAGTACTATCATAGGAAGAGAGATAAAATGTTAGAGGCAAATGTATTCTTTAAAAGGTAATTTCACTAGGTTAGGTGAAAGATAATAAGGGCTTGAAAATCTGTCATTACCCTCCATTTTGGCCATATTGGATTTTTATTTCTGGTAATTACATTTATAAAAAGTACATAAATATGGTATCCAACCACTGTTAAGCTGGCTAAAGTCTTTTCGTCATCTAGATTTTGTCTCCTCATGTGTGAAGGGTCAACAACAACAATAATAATGTACGTATTTATTTGAGGTTAAAGAAAATAACTGACATGAGAAAGTAAATTTGCAAATTTGCAAATGATATGTAAATAAATAACCTCATGATTTGGTAATTGTTTTTTTCATATTTGATTTGTATACTTTGCAGCATTTTTGAATGATTTCTTCAATCACTACATGGTTTGTACATTGTTTTCTTAGAGTTGTAAGTAAAAAGGAAAATATATATCAGGTACCTATTATCTGTTTTTACTTTATGTTTAAAATTGCATTAACTGATACAAATGTTTCCTGTTGTAAAAAAAAAAAAAATGACCAAATTATCAGTGGTATAAGGAAACTAGTTTATTCCTGTGTCAAGTAACACTCCAAACAAAGGGACAAATGTAATATGGCGATTATATGGCTGGAGGCCCAGATTTCTTTTTTGTGCACCTACTCTCTAACTAGAGATTCTATAATAATCTAAGATGATCAACTTCTGCTCTCAATATTTCAATAGAGTGTATCGAAAACACAATTGTTCTCTTTAATGCAATACTCAAAATGGCATACATCTTTTTTTTAAATAATACTGATGACAAATTAGTCATATGACCATATCTAGCTACAAGAAGAGCTAGAAAATATAGTTTTTATTCTGGACGGTCATAGCTAAATTTCGGACAATTTTTTACCAAATCAAATTTAAAAATAATTATTTTAACTGAATAATTCTGTGGGAGTTTTAGAATCTCTATCCTAAAGATTTCAATTAGAAAAAAAGAAAGAAAGAAACCCACCTCTTTGGGAATTTAGCTATATACTGATTGAAACACAAGATTTAAAATATATAAGGGAATTTACTGAATATGTAACCATATATTTTTATCTATAAAGAAAGCATGACTGGAATACTCATATAAATTACACAGAGGAACAAGGTAGGTTTTGGAAAAGCCAAGATAAAAGAAAGTTTTTTAGGTGGCTCAATCGGTTGGGCATCGACTTCAGCTGAGGTCATGACCTCACGGTTTGTGGGTTCGAGCTCTACATTGGGCTCTGTGCTGACAGCTAGCTCAGAGCCTGGAGCTTGTTTTTGGATTCTGTATCTCCCTCTCTCTCTGATCCTCCCCTGCTCACGCTGTCTCTATCTCTCTCTCAAAAATATAAATAAATAAATAAATAAAT
Source organism: Crocuta crocuta (assembly GCF_008692635.1). Lineage (NCBI taxonomy): Eukaryota > Metazoa > Chordata > Mammalia > Carnivora > Hyaenidae > Crocuta > Crocuta crocuta. Next base: position 132,984 of record NW_027532594.1, read on the forward strand.
AAATAAATGTTAAAAAAAGAAAGTTTTTTAGTTTTTAGTCTGTTTTCCAATAAGCCAATTAATATATATTGGAATATATATGAATACATTGTCATATGTTTATATCTAATAAAATTTTAAGACAAACATTGCTAAAATAGATTTGAGGAACTTCAGGAGTAAGTACAAGCCTCATTTGAACTATATGCTTATTCCCTAGGAAATAGGTTTGGTTGGATGAACAAAAGACTAATAAAGAAATAATTGTTTCTTTTACCATTATGTACTGTCTTAAGCACACTAGATTCATGGAATTTAAATTATATAGGCATTATATAGGGAAATTACTTGTAAAATCAAATAGTCTAAGAAATTGGGATGATATCACATAGAATACAGTATTTTTTGTATTTCTTATTGGAAAATGGTAGTTATTATTTGATTGGATCCAATTAGTAGGCAGCCATACTATATATATTATGACCAGAATCAAAGTTCTACTAGAACATATGAAGCATGGTACTATCATAAACAAAAGGAAAAACTAAGGAAATTCTGTTTCCTATGAAAACAACTATAAAAGGCTAGATAAAAATACAATTAAAATATAAATGTTCTCTATACATGCACTACTTAGTTGGCTAAAAAGAAAATCAGGGAAAAATAAAAATAATAACAAAAATCTTGGGAGTGAAGCAAGAATGTAATGGATAGTATCTGTGAAAACTTTATAACCCTTAGCCACTATTTCTGGAGTTGTACTGGGCAGAGGGAGAAAGAGGTAAGGCAAAGAATCCATCTGATTTGGAAAGTACTTAAGGATGGAACTCCAAATGCCATCATACTCCCTGTAAGCATGCCTGAGAAATAGCTGTGCTGTGCTAATGAAACAATAAAAAAAAATCTACCTGGCCTTGACATCAAGTACTAGAGAGAAAACAACAGCAACAATCATCTCCCCTAAAAGATGTAATTGCAAACTAGTCAATATATGGTTTGAGATTGATTCATACTCCCCTATAGTATCAAAATTTTAAACAGAGACTTTATTTTGAAGTGATTGTATATTTGTAATGCTCCAGTCACCCAAAGGAGCATAATTTCAACCCAGCTCTCTCAACTACTGAATTGAGCCTCAGTGTTTGTCTCACTAGGGACATAACAGTTTAGTGTCTGTGCACATTAGTGTCCTCATCTGTGAAGTGAAAATAATAAGAGCTTCTGTCTTACACAGGCTTTACAGAGTTTAAAGAATTTAAACCTTAAAAAAATAAAAGAGGTCAGAAATAGATAAGTCACTCAATAAATATTATGATAATTATTATCATTATTAATATAAAATAAGTATTTTAAAAAATATAGATTATATCCAAACTTCCTAGTTCAAAATCTGGTTTGTGGCACAAATATTTTCACTCCTAAAAATTTCATAGGTAGTTCTGGTATTCCTCATATTTTGAAAAATCTTTTCATCTTCAATGCCTCAAATAATATTTAAGTACCTCCATCTTGTTTAATCACTAAAATTGATGTTTCCTTTACTAGAATAGGAAGATAAGGAATAATAAGGAAGCTTCCTTTCATTCCATAATTAACATATTTTACACAAAGAAGATATTTGTTTTTATCAAATGACATTTAAGATGTCAAAATTATGTGATTTTTCTCCTTTGCATAAATGGATGCATTAATAATTTTCTTGAAGTTTGACTGCCTTGTTGACCTAAAATACGTCTAACCTGATTTTATTGTGTTCAAACGTTAATACACAATTTGATGTGATTTGTTAGTAAGTTCATTTTTCTTTAGTCTCAGTATATAAAGTTGTTTTTAATAAGTTTTGAAGACATTAGTTCAATAAAGTGTTAATAGGTGTTCTCTAAAAAATTGATTATGTGATTAAACATATTTTGAAAATTCTAGATGAAATTAAAGAACTCTTCTTGATACTGAAATTTGCAGTTAATTCATTAATCTGGATTAGAAATATTCAAATAATAGTTATTGTAGAGAATGTTTCTAAAAATTCTTTAATGTAGAACAGTGTAATACCTTGACTTTCCAGAGTTCTTGCACTTTTTAAAAGCTTAGTATTGCTGGGATCATTTAATTTATTTTGACAGGGAAAAAAAGAAAAACTAGGGCTGGAATCATTAACTCAGAATTGAATCATGTTTTTGAAAAGTAACTAGAACCCTAACAAAAACCTCAATATTAAGGAAGTGCAATCACATCCAATAATATTATTTGATATATTTTAGATGTATTGGTGCTTCTGAATTAAAATTATCTGAAAGATATGCAAGTTTTTACATCTTTTATAAGCATAAGTAATAAGCATCTTACTAACCATTAAAAATTAGTCTTTTCATTGTTGTTGAAAATGTTTTCATGAATACATGTAATTATATACATACACATATATATATGCTTTTAGACAACTAACTGTATTTCATAATTCTAAAAGTAAAAGTTTACATTCCATTTCTCAGTAGTCTAAGAATTATGCATTTCAATCTATATGTTCCAATAAGGTTTGGCATACAAATTCTTGTAAGATAACAAAGAACCTAAATATTTTAGAATTTGCCTGATTAGTGCTGCAAAGTCAATAACAGCTATATATATGCCAGATTTTAGAAGTCAGTGACTAAAGGTAATGAAATAATCTAGATTTAATTTGCATTTAATATAAAAAAGAATTGGATATCAGCCAGTATTCAGATTTATTAAGAGTCAAAAATGCTGTCACAGCTCATGTGTATATGGAACATTAGTCATTCATTTTGTTAATCTAACATAATATGGAGTATAATTTATCAGGACATCAAAATAATAGCTTTTACTCCATTTCCTCACTTCTATAAGGACATGCACAATAGACTCCACAGCTCTACATGCACTCTATTAGGGCTAATTGAAAATAGATGGTACAATTAACCTGCTTCTTAGTAAAAAGCATTAACACTTAATGTAAAAGTCCAATCACAATAAAAAGAGGCTCACATTGGAAGGAAATGTGAATAATTCAAAATCATCTGATTTTCTCTTACAAAGTAAATTAAAGAAAGAAAAAGTTAATATAACAACACCAAAAGCAACAATTAGATCATTTGCATTTCTAATCTTTGCTTTCTTTCTCAGATATATCTCATTTCGGAAGACTCTATAGATGATTTCACACAATGGTTCAAGGTATTTAGGTGCAACATAGCAGAACTGAGCAGCTGGTCATGGAACAAATAAGCTGTAAAGGCAATCTATTACAATAGAAGGTATGAAAATTAACATGCAAACTTATGTAGTAGGAAAAGTGGTCATGATTACTTTATCTTAACAAATTCTATTAAACACAGATTCTTTTCATAATATCCTATAATTAAAACCCAATAAGCTCTCTAAAAATATCAAAAATATTTTTATTTTTTCTCTTTTAAAAAGGAGTCATCTACAAATGATGATCATTTCAAAATCTACAACTTTTAGTTGTCTCATAAGATTTTCAAATGCATTTGAACTTCTTTTAATATGTCTCATAATGTAAAATAAAGTTTTTAAATACAAATTTAAAGCATATACTAAGAATATTTACTACCTCTTTTATGTTCTATATTTATGGCATATGCCATTATGGCTTTAGACTATTTCTTGCTAAGTCTAGTCTTAACTTTAAAATTCTTTATTATAAGAGTTTTGAGGATGCCACTCTTGATTCTTAGGAATTACAGTAATAAAAAGTAATCATCTGACAAGCCCAAAAGAGAGTTTAGGGCTCTCTTTGCTTAGGGCTGAAATAAATTAATAAACATTAATATTTTAATAAAATTATATTACATCAAATTAAGTATACCAAAATTCACTTCAAAAGAAGATGCATGTTAAATTATTGTAGGGGAATTATTTTGCCGTGACAGAGAAAAATAATATCACTTATTTCAAACTTTTAGGAAATTTTTTCTAAGAGAAGTGAAATTCCAAATGTTATTAGAATTGATGCTGAACATAAATGCTCTACTAAGATAATAGTAGGGACAGTTTCTATTTTTGGAAAGAATATCGTAAGTTCTGATGACATGAATAGGTTTTTCTCAGAAGACATGATGAAATAGAAGTGAAGGTTAAGTTTGGACAGAATACTAAATGTCTTAAAGGATCCTGAGAATATTGGCATAACCCATCATATGTCATGAAGACACAATAAGGTCTAAAACCATTAGGTGTAATAGATTAACTTATAAGGGAATCAAAGAAAAAAAGCTCTTCAGATATAGAATCTTTATTTCCCTAATTTTCTCCCTCCTCAATGAGAGATGAAACTTTTAATCTTAACTAGAAATCCATGTAAATATATGGTAGGATTTACTGGCTGGAATATAAATAAACATACTCTTGGTATAGCTATGTACTGATTTCTTTTCTAAGGAACACTATTAAGTGGATATACCTATGGTGGGTTTTTTGTTTGTTTCTATGTTGTAAATAGACCTATTATATATTTATGAACCTCAAATGTGCTGAAGTATGCACGCTTTTTAGTGATAGCTAATGAAATAGCCCCCCAAAACTATGTAAGTAGATTGACCTGAATCCATCTTTTGCTCTTAACACACTGAACCTAAAACATGTCCTGATGAAAAAAAGCAGGGAGGTTAGGCAGCTGCATGTGATAGATGTGGGACAACCCAGATGTAGAGATGAACATTGAGTATATGGTTACTGCTTCGATCTTGGAGTCTTGGCTAATCACTAGTAAAGCCTTATCCAGGTAAGATTTCTACAATGCGTATATCTGTGCTACCATTCAGGTTTTTGAGTCTGCTCGGGATAACATTAATAATTTATTGAGGTTCGCTTTATAAAGGCTGAATCACAGGAGTGGACTTTGCAACTGTTACAGATATTCAAAATTCAGTTTTATTTTGAACACCTATAAAATACTATATGCTTTGGGTACCTGGGTGGCTTAGTCAGTTAAGTGTCTGACTCTTGATTTCAAGATTGTGAGCTCAAGCTCCGTGTTGGGCTTCATGCTCGTCATGGAGCCTACTTTAAAAAATAAAATAAAATACTATATTTTTGAATACCCTGTAGATTTGCAATGGATATTGGTATGTTAGTATCTCAAAGAATCACTGTGTGGATATCAGAGGGAGGGAGATTATAATTTCTCTTAAAACATGCAGTTTAAACTTATTTGACAAGAAAATTCATTGGTGCAAATATGAAAAGAATTTTGAAATAAGGAAGAAAAATCATGATGGTCTCAATAAATTGAGAAAAAGTGATAAAACTCAATATATATACCTGAAAAAATTTTAGTCAATTATAGAAATCCCTTAATGTAATAAAATATATTGAGAAAATACTACAACAAAAATCATACTTAATGGTGAAATGTTAAAATTTTTCCTTCTAAAACACACACACACACACACACACACACACACACACACACAAATGCCCAATATCCCCAGCCTGAACATTAATGTAATAAAAGTAACAGCAAAAAATATAAGTACTGGAGAAAAATGAAAAGGCATTATTATCCACAAATTTCATGAATACACGTTGTAGAAAAAATTTTAATTGCACAATAGTATTGGAAATAATCAGAGGAAAATAGTCATTTTGTTGGGTACAATGTCAATATAGAAAGTCAATTGTGGATCTATATACCAGCAGCAAACAGAAGAAAAAATTTTAACACAAATTCCACTTGAAACAGCCAATACATGTGACACCAAGTTATAAAAAACTTAGAAAATGGCTTTCCATAGAAAATAATAAAACTGGATTAAGAAAATATAAAGACAACCTAAATAAACAGAGGGATTTATGGTAATCAGTATTTGGAAAACCCAGTACTGTAATGACCCTACATTTCTCCCAATGTTTCTATGCATTCGATGCAGCCTCTAATCAAAATCCCAATGAGAATTTTATGGAAATGCATGAATTAATTCTAAAAATTTTCTGTAAATGCAAGGAACCAAGAATATTTAGGAGAACTTGAAAAGAAAAGCAGAATAGATTTATTCTATTACTATTTATTCTATACTATTAGATAGTATGTCCAATATTAGCGCAAGAATATTCATGGACAGATGGAACAGAATAGAGAGTTCAGAACCAGATATAAGCATTATGATCACAATAACAAACAGGTTGGTTAGTTTACAATCAGGATGCAACCAGCTATTTCTACAGATGAAGTACCAAGCATCAGCAAGAATATATAGAAGTGGGAATTTTTATCTAGTACTTTTGGAATTGTAACTTGGCAGAACCACTTTGGAAAATAGTGTGGCAATATCTACCAAGTTTAACATACTCATACATAATGGCCCAGTAATTCTATTCCAAGGTATACACCCATCAGAAATGCATTTTGCGTGTGCATGCACAAGAATGTCCTTGTCAACACTATTCATAATAACTCCAACTGGAAAACACCCAAAATGTCCATCTACATGAATGGATAAATCATTTGTAGTACTGTCATGCAATTAAACATTATAAAGTAATTTAAATGAACAAACTACAGCTACATACAAGCACAAATAAGGGCACCTAGGTGGCTTAGTTGGTTAAGAGTCCAACTTCGGCTTAGGTCATAATCTTGGGGTTCGTGGTGTTGAGCCCAGCATCAGGCTCTGTGTTGACACCTCAGAGCCCGGAGCTTGCTTCAGGTTCTGTCTCTATCTCTCTTTGCCTTTCCCCCACTCATGCTCTGTCTCTCTCTCAAAAATAAAAACATAAACACACACACATTTTCCATGCATATGTTGACTAAAAGAATCCAGACAAAAAGAAGAGATCATACCATCTGATTTCTTTAAAACAGACACAGTAGCTACAAGTCATACAAGTTATGATGACATTTACTTTTAGAGACAAGTATTGACTGGAAGATACATGGGATGGGGCTCTAAGCTACTGTTAAGGCCCTACTTCTTGTCTTCACTGATGATTAAATGGTTGGGTTTACTTTCTAGGAAACCATCACCTTATATTTGTATGCCTTATATACTTTTATACATATAGTATTTCAATTATAAAATCTACATTTAACAATTCTGTCCAAACACATCATGCCAACAAATGGTCTATCTTTCAATCCTTTCCTTAAAAAAAATTCTCAAGTAGTGCAAACTCTGTGTAGTTTTGAAAGTTTAAAAGCACTGTTAACAGGTCTTCCACGGTGATGCCACACTTCATGGTATAATTTATAATCAGAAATATCTAATTAAATGTGCTATAGTCAATTAAAGAGCTCTCTGTCCCATTTACCTCTCAGAAATAACATGCAAATGATAAGGGAAACAGTTTTTTTTTAAATACAGACTTAAAGTAAAAACATGATGGAATATTGCACCTTTTACAATACTTAAAGGTGGACACCAGATGGAGGAGGTATTAACTGCTTTGGCAGAGCAGCAGCAGTATAAACATAACAGGCTACAGATGAAGGGACCTAAGAAAAGCAATCCATTTCATTCTTCAGAAACGTGCCTTTGTTCCAGTGTCGGAGAGCTGGGTATCCTAAGCAGCAGCCTAAGGCCCAATTCTAAAGCAGGAAAGCTTTTCGAAACTCAGGCCCGCATTTTCACCCTTGCAGGAGTGATGGATTTATTCTCTGGGTTGGGTGACACCAGATATAGCTGAAAATAGGATAAAGCACTGGTCTGAAAAAGTAGGATCTGTTAGAAATACTCCTTCAGAATTACACCTTCCTGCACCAATGAAAACCAAAAACTCTTAGAGTATTATGATAGCCAGAAATCTTAAGGAACTATTTTTTTTTTTTTAATTTTTAATGTTTTATTTATTTCTAGGAGGGGGAGAGGCAGCGTGAGCAGGGGAGGGGCAGAGAAAGAGGGAGGCAAAGCATCTGAAGCAGGCTCCAGGCTCTGAGCTGTCAGCCCAGAGCCCGATGTGGGGCTTGAACCCATGAACTGTGAGATCATGACCTGAGCGAAAGTCGGACGCTCAACCGACTAAGCCACCCAGGCGCCCCAAGGAACTATTTTTTTTAATATTTATTTTTGAGAGAAAGACAGATTGTGAGCAGGGGAGGGGCAGAGAAAGAGGGAGACAAAGCATCTGAAGCAGGCTCCAGGCTCTGAGCTGTCAGCACAGAGCCCGATGTGGGGCTTGAACCCATGAACTGTGAGATCATGACCTGAGCGAAAGTCGGACACTCAACTGACTGAGCCGCCCAGGTGCTCCTATGAGAGGCAGAAATCTTAAGATGATCCCCAGTGACGGACACCCAGTAACCTCCTTGAGTAGGAACAGACCTGTGAATATGCTATCACTCCCATGATTACATTACAAAGGTGAAAGGAATTTTGCAGATGTAAATAAGGTCCCTAATAGTTGATTTGGGATTATTCACAGGGAGATTATCCAGGATAGGCCTGAGTTTATTAGATGAATTTTATAGAAGAAGGATTAGTCATTCTCTGAAGTTCTGAGATGTGCTTTTGGCTTTGAAGTAAACAGTCCTGGAAAAAGGCAGTCCTGAGAGCTGAGGGCCTCATCAGATCTTCAACTGCAAGGAAGTAAATTCTGCCGGCAATTTGAGTGAACCTGGATGAGAACTTTAATCTCCACATGAGAACTCAGTCTGACCAATATCTTGAAGGTAGTCCTGGAGACTATGAACAGAGGATCCAGAATCTCTCTCCCTAGATTCCTGAGGCACAGAAAATGTGAGATGATAATATGTTTTGTTTAAATCACCACATTTGTGATAATTTTTTATGAAGAAATAGAAAATAAAATGAATCTCTTAGAGGGATGAGGAATTGTTCTCTAGGTGAAGAAAAGTGCTCTAGAGAAATAGAGGTGATACTAAACTTTGAAAATCCACAATGACACAATGGCCTCACTGAATAATTGACTTATGGTAATGTCCATCAGTTGGCATCCCATCTATGTGCACAAAGCATCCAGTTGTCTAAAGCTTCATTCCATAACATACACAGACAGGCATTGAACACAATCAAGCTATACCTACCCTGGAGTATCCAGTCTCACAAACTAGGTTTTAAAGAAAAAAGAAATACCCATTAATTTGCAAACAATCAAAGTTGAAAAATACAAGAGTGTTTGGGAAGATTTAAAATAGTTTAAGAAAGTAATAACAATTAAGTATATTTGAAAGCAAATTTCAGAGAATGATAAAACTACCGGGATACTAGTTACCTAAACAAATCACAGGGTAGGAGAATTGTAATTTTTGTACACTAATTGGCTCTGCTTTGAACCATAACTATATTAGTGTAATAATAGAACATGAGTATTGATCAATAAAAATTTGCTTTATAAGAATATACTGAGGCAACAAAGAGAATAAAGGTGTACAAACACCAGACACTTATTTACTCTAATACAATTTGTTATATGTCAAAACTCAATAAATCAAGAGCTCTCAGAAGTATACCATTTAAACTAATAAAGTAAGTAATAAAAGAAACATTAAACATCCTGAGGATGCATTATAGAGTGAGGAAGGGAAAGTGCAAGGCATTGTTGCTACTATTAACATCTTTTCAGCACTATTTAGGTTTGGAAAAGATGTGCAAATATCACCTTGATGAAAATAAAAATTAGATTTACAATATCTAATAGTATGGGTATGACCTCCCTGTCTAAAGTAAATTGTGTGTTTTCCTCAGTGTTACTACTCATTACAGCACACTAAATGGTCCCTGAGGGTTGAAAGAGTTAATGTACCCCTCTTAAGTATCTGTGAAAACAAGGAAAGGCTGAGTCACTAGGGAGCCACTGGCCCATTAGACAGAAGGAAAGATTACCAAGTAAATATCTAAAAATCAGAAAGATAAAAAGAGGAAGGGAGTTTATATATTCTCAGTGAAATTAATAAATTATATGATGGACCAAACAGGTAACTATACCTTTTGTTATTAAAAATCCTGTTTGGAAATTCTGATTTCTACCACAAAGACAGAGAGATGCATGATGTCTAGCCTAAATACCATTCTGATTTTCCTGACCTTTTGAATAATCTTTTATTTTCTCTGTTGAAACTTGTAAACAGTTATAAGATTTGTAAATGGGCCAAAATTAGAATAAAAAACAAAGAAAATCCAAAACAATTATAGATAAGAAATGTCCAATTATTGTTTGTTTTATATGATAACCATTATTAAATGTTAAACTTAAAATTTACAAGCAAACTCATTAATTTATATAACAATACTGGGAACTATGCTTAAAATCAATGGGGTTTCAAAAAGAATAAACACACACACATATGTACATATATATACATATATATTTATTATTTAACAGTAATATATAGAACAGAAAACATACAATTATGGGACAAATCTGACCTTCTGTTTCCTTGAAATATCAGAAGACAAACCAATAAATTTTAAATACTTCATTTTCTGAAAATAAGAGATATCCTACACAGACTAGGTTTTTATTTTGTCTATCTAATTTGTTTTCAGACCTTAAAAGTACTATAATCTTCTTTCTCATTCAAAATATTCATCTGTTAAGCAAATAGGAGAGAGAAAAACTAGTTTTGACAATGAAATATTAGCACTGAAAGAATTCTTAGATGGGATGTGGTAAGCATGGAGTGGGTAATGGCACTGCTCATTTACGGTAGGTAGGTCTGCACCTCCCAACCCGACTCTACATTGAAACCAGAGATTGCCAGATAAAAAAGTACATATGACACAAGCCTAATGGGTTAGATTTTTAGGTAACAGCTGATATCTTGGTAAAATGTTCAGGATAATATAGAAAGTCCTGTCAAGCTCTAACTGATCTCTCTTCTCTGTAAAATTTCATGAAGTTAAACTAAAAGTGATCTTTTCTTTTTGTCTAATGTGCCATTTTATTTGTTTGCATAAAATATTGAAGCTACTAAAAAAGTACAATTAAAAACATTCACTTGGCATTAAATTAATATTATTAATTAATATAAGTAACAATAGCAACAGAAATGGTGGATCACAGATGCAAGTCACAGTATGTGCTATGGACTATATAGATGTTTGTAGCTCCCCCACACCACCCCAATTTATATATTGAATATCTAATCCCCAATGTGATGGATTTGGAGGTGAGGCCTTTGGCAGATATTTAGAGTTAGATTAGGTCAGAAGGGTAGGGCCCACATGATGGGATTAATGTCCTTATAAAAAGAAAAAGAAACACAAGATCTCTGTTTCATACAAGGAAAGGCCTTGTGAGTACACAGTAAGAAAGCAGCCATTTACAAGCCAGGAAAGGGGTTTTTACGAGACCTGAATCAGCTGGTACCTTATTCTTGGACTTTCTAGCCTCCAGAGCTCTAAGAATTTCTGTTTTTCAAGCCACTTGGTCTGTAGTATTTTATTATAGCATCTGAAAGTAAGAGAGTATCCTACATGATTATTTAAGGTCCAAATCTGGCTTCAAATTTTCTAGCACACAGCAAAAGTTTCAGTAGCATAAATTGTATTTTCTGTTGCCAAAGAAAAACTGCACCAGATACAGTCAAACAGGAAGGAAGACTTTAGTCAGATTTATTGCTATAGAGAAATTGAACTCAACTCTGCTGAAAAAAAGCGGAAGGATTTTTAGGTATTGGGTTGAGACAGTGGACACATACTGGAGGAAGTCAGTGAGGAGGCCAATGTGATCAGACCATCTATATTTGCTAATTGGCATTAAATGAGATTACATTCCTATACTTCTACAGAGACTGAGAGATAAGGGCACTATATTTCTTAATGGTTTCAAACATTTGGCATTTCAAAGAGATGGCTCCCAGATTTTTGAGAAAGACATTCTTGGGCTGTAAAACTGACAAGAAACACCATATATATCAAAGGGCAGAGAAACAATTTGTAACTATTAAGTTTCCTAAAGTAAATGCTATAAGAAAAGGGAGGTCAGGAGCCTATAATCAGGAAAAGTTCTGTCTATAAAGTTTAGTCAAGCTGAGGGGAATTTAAACTTATCTTGGTCACTGCAAACAAAATTAGCATAATTATCCTTAATGGTAAAAGAAAGTTTATAGCAGTATCCATTTCTAAAAAAGTTCCTCATGTAGATTTCAAGGAATCATTGTCACCCACAAAAAGGATATATTTATCTTTATGTCAGAATTGCAAGTGAATAAGAAAATCAATTATAAATATAAACTTTATCCTACAATATTAAACTTATACAGTGTTTAGAGGGAGAACTATGAACTTCCAAAAAAAGATTAAAAACTACCAGAATTAGTAAGAGATAAATAGAAAGAATATACTTTTGGTTTGGTGATTCAGTCATTGAAATTGAATAACTGAGAATAACGAATGACACTGCATTATTTCATTGTAGCTCAGTCTCCCTGTCTATGCCATGTTAATATAAGGAAAGATCTATCCAGTTCCAAAGCCTCTGGTCTCCTATTTATCATCTGTAATTAAAGTCAATTATAATGTATCTAGAAATGTCTTAAAACTATTGATATGTGGCCTTTCATGCTATTTAAAAGTAAATATCCTGGTCTGTTACCATTACTTTAAATCGGTAGAACACAGATACTATCCTAAACAATTTTGTGTACACAATTAATATTTTCATCTTCATAGTAACATTTAAAGTGAACAGGGCATGTATCACCATATCCATTTTACTGTCACACATGTAGGATTCAGAGAGATACAAGATCACTTTCAGTGATGTACTAACATTGAAGAGGCTGGATAAGAAAAACTGAAACGAGAGTCACTAAAACAAAGTTAGGAAGAAAGGTGATGAATATAAAAGTCTCTTTAAGCTCATTAATTCGTTCCTCAGTTGAATTTAACTTATCCATGAGTAAGCCCACCAAAACTATTATTTTTCTCTAGTACTGATTATTCATTTGTGGTGTTTCCATTTCATTCTTTTCTATAGTTTCCATCTCTCTGATGAAATTACTCACATGACCTTTTCATACTGTTCATCATTTTTTAGTCTTTAATATTTTAAACATTTAAGTTTTCTATCAGCTACTTCCAATGGATGTGTCATTTCTGACTCTAGTTCTGATAACTGTTTTGTCTCTTGGAAACATGTTGTTTTTCTCATCTTTTGTGTGCCTTATGATTTTGTTGTTGCTGTTGAAAACTAGATATATTGAGTGGAACAGTCAATGTTTGATATTCAGTTTTTAGGCTGGAAAAGTGAACATGTTTCCTTCTGTTATGTCTTTAAGTATGTGGATTTGACTTAATTTAATTAGGAGTTAAACTGGGTTGGAGGTTTGTTTAATACGGTAATGCTCAGTGCACCACAGATTTCTAATGCTTCTAGCAATACATTGTGTCAAGATAGGGACTGGTATTGTAATAGGTTTTTGTTTGTTTTTATTATTTTCATCCCTTTGATGTTCTACCCTTGGCTTTAGGTCTTTACTTTGCATTGCTCCTCAGAGAGAGTTTCTTTGCATTCTCTTACCCTTTCCCTGTACTTCCCTCCATACTATTTTGCTGTTATTTGTTACTTAAACTTGTTAGTCTAAAGGATAAGGGTAAAGCATTACAGATATCTTCTCTGTTGTATTATTTATTGAGGCTCAATCTTTGGAAGGCACCATGTTCCTGTGTCTCCTTGTGTGGCTTCCTCAGCTTGCCTGCCCCTCTCCCTCCTGTATCTCTAGGTCTAGCACATGTTCCTCCCGCTACCTTAGGTACAGGGTTATTTTCTGTTCTCTTTCACATGTGCAGGTAGGTTTTTACCAGAAAGGGTGACGGTTTCATTTAGTCATTCCCCTATAGATAAAGACTTCTTCCATAAGTGAGACAGGAGGGAAGTATTCTTGTGGAGTTTCATGGCTCTCCCCCATGCCCACTTTCCTACTTCCATAAATCCACACCACACATAAACATTTACTCAAAATTTTCACTAATGTTCCCCAGAGAGCACAGGCTCTGATTTCTGCAACACCCTGGGCTGCACAATCTTTTGTAATGCACAACTGACCTACACAAATTCATCAGGCATTCTTTCTGAATTCTTCTACTGGCCTCTGATTGCATTTGATCTAGGGATCCCATGTAAAGATATGCCTGTTTCTCTTCTATGTGGGCGTAAGTTTCTATTTAGGTTTTAGGCTAGTTGGTTACCCTACCACTTCTGCTTCTAAGTCTAGAAACTTCTTGAACTTATAAGTTATCTAGTGTCCCTTATTCCTTGTAAGAGGCAGAGAAACACAATTCACTAGCACAGAGGACTGAAGATAGTAAAGCATAAATAATCAAGGCAGAGCTCTAGTCCCAAAAGATTATAGAGAGGAATTAATTTTAGCATACTTACAAAACATATATGATAAAGATGACATTTTTTGTTGCTGTTAAACAATGTTTAAATAAATATATTCAGGAAATTGATCATTATAATAGTTATAATTAATGGCTGAATTACAATAGTTGTAATTAATGAGTGCCTTTTAGTTGGACTAAATGATAATTTTATTTATGTATCTCATTCTTTGTGTTTAAGGATTTTTGACATGTGCTTTATGGTATATTAAATGACTTCTTTATTTGCAATAACTGTCTATATTGCCACAATTTAAGATTTCCGGAAATATTTGAGAAATTAAAACCAAATCAATACTAGTGAAATAAAAAGGAAATATTCTAGTTCCAACAGAAAACAACCTGTTTCTGTTTACATTAATTGTGCCTAATTCATTAATAGAAATATTTTGATTATTAAAAAAATATAAAATACTTAAATCTGGTTTACCTTCAAGCATTACATAAGCCTATCTATAGTAGATATGTCACCTTACATTTTCTCCTCAAACTTCAACAGGAAGATATTTAGTAAAGAAAAATCTCAGGATTTTAATCCCACCACAGTCACATAGTTCTACATGATTAGTAATCTTTGTATTCAATCTATAATCTTATAAATGCTAGTCATAGATAAATGCAAATGTCATTATTTACAACGAAGTCTCTGAGACTACACAGTATCTTTTTTTTTAATTATTTTTAGTTAGAGAGAGAGAGAGACTTAAGAAGACTCCAAGGTCAGCACAGAGCTTGATGCAGGGCTGAGTCTCAGGACCCTGGGATCATGACCTAAGCTGAAATCAAGAATTGGATGCTTAACTGACTGATCCACCCAGTTGCCCTGGGATTGTGTAGTTTCTAATGCATATAAGGATGAAATAACTTTTGGAGTGCCTGGCTGACTCAGTTGGAAGAGCATGCAACTCTTGATCTCAGTGTCCTGAGTTCAAGCCCCGTGTTCGATCTAGAGATTACTTAAAAATAAAATCTTTAGGAGCATCTGGGTGGCTCAATCAGTTAAGTGTCCAACTTTGGCTCAGCTCATGATCTCATGGTTCATGGGTTCAAGTCCCACATCTGACTCTGTGCTGACAGCTCAGAGCCTGGAGCCTGCCTCGGATTCTGTGTCTCCTTCTCTCTCTTTCTCTTCCCTGATTGCACTCTGTCTGTCTCTCTCACAGAAACAAAAATAAAATAAACATTACAAAAAAATAACAAAATAAAATAATAAAATCTTTTTAAAGAGATGAAAAAATGAAACTTTTACATACATATGAGTAGGCTTTCATTTCTGATGATTACCTATAAACCAAGATTTTAATTAAATTGTCTGGCTATATACCAATTGTTTTATTAATGAAATAATAAAATTTAAAAAATAAACTATAATCGAATAAAAATATATAGGTGACATGGAAAGACAGTATTGCCTTTCTTAATTTTATAGTAGATAAGTTAAGAACATGTTTTGAATGGCTTCTGTTTAATATATGGAACATTTTTGGGTTTTAGAACTTCAATTCATAGGATTCACAAACTCTAACACCCAGTTAGCATTTAAACATGACATAAAAACATCCTAAAGAGAACATAAATTAACACTTATTAATTGCATTTCAAAACATACATGATTTCAGCCTATTTGCATTTACATAACTTTGAAGTTAATTTTAAATTATTTTAATACTTTTTCTCAGGAGTTCAGTTTATACAAATAAGATATTGATATTACATAATCTTTTCTATAGACATTTTAGATTATATATCATAAAAAGAAGGACATTATTTAAATGATTAGTGCGTTAAGAGTATTTATCATCACATGATACAAAATTTTTTAAAAATCACTGTCCAGCACATCCTGAAGTGATCTTTCTATATGTTAACATATTTGATAATATAAACATGCTCATATTCCTAGATTTATTCCAGGAAAGATTTTTTTTCCTTTGATACATTAAAAGCATGTTGTATTCTTTTTAGTGGTGATATTTTAGCATTTTAGGAGTTTCAAATAATGCTAAAAAGGGGTGGACAATGCTTCATTTACTCTGAGGAAGTTGGAATCAAAAATATTTTTTTCAAGTTGATTAAAAAATAGTTCATGCTAATTAAAGAAATGCTTTCATTTGGATCTTTTTAAGTCCATGCAACAGAGTTAAATAAAGAAACAATCCATGATTCTGTAGAATATTAATTACTGCAAATGGCAAAACATATAAAAGAAACTGATACTCAAACACACACACATAAATATACTTACATTCATGGAAAAAATAACATTTATGTTGTTACGAAACACTATATGTACTGTATTTTCAAATATAAATATTTATTGATCATAATATTATTTGATCAATTTTACAAAAGTCCTTTAAGAGGCTATTTCTTTCCTAGTGTGAACTGAAACACTATAAAATTATCAACTATTTTCTATTAATAAATGAATATTTACATGCATGTTTCAATATCACATAGTATGACAAATTTATATCTTTTTTTGGTATCATTTTTCATAGTGCCAGTTACTATAAATACACATACATACATGCACTTTGAGAAAGTCTTACCCAAAGTATTAAAAAGCTATGGGTCAGTGGAGATGCCCCAGAATAAGGGGCAGTGATATATTTAAAATTCACTGGAAACTTTTCAGTTTAAATAACTGAAGACAATGTAACCAAGTTAATAGCATACTTAGCACTTAATGTTCTATATTCAGTAATCTCCCTGCTTTTGACTATATAAACAATAAAATTTTACATGAACAATCTAATTAGTTAATAATGAATATCAAATTTTCAAGAGTCCCATTTATCAATTTTGAGAATTTTCTTAAGTCCAATTTAATAATGTCACATAAAGTTTATAATGCAATTTTCAATTAGATTCTTAGGCAAAAGAAGATCAAATTATGATCTATGTGTAGGATTGTCTTATTCCTTATATTCAGTAATTGCATCTTAATTCTTCTATTCCATTTCTAATTCCCAGTGATTTGGGTCTTATTTGGAAATAATCTTCTACAAATCACTTTTCTTTCTTCCTGAATTTTTAGGCTCCTTCTCCCCCACTCCTAAGCAATTTATTTTGCTCTTAGTAATCCAGACCCCCTGCAGTGCCATTTGTTCCCCAGCAGTGCCATTTGTTCCAAATGATTTTTAAATTATGAATTTTAACATATTAACTATACGTTCAGGTCATCTTTTCCATGAATAATTTTCTCAATAATGTTGTTTCTCAAAATATATTTCACATATTTTAGTAGAGTCAAGATAGTTGTACTTAAGACTAATTCCAAAAAAAAAAAGTTACCTTCTCAGTTTGAAACTATATTAAGTAAAAAGTGAACCAAGAGAGGGGAAATATAAGCACAATATTCATTCTTAAATAACAGCATTTAGTTTCAAAATTATGATGTACAGTGGTGCTGAAAATATACAGAGAAGAGTAAAGCATCCCTGAAGGTATCAAGGTATAAGTTAGGAAAGGAAGGGGGACTTACCTAAGGTAATTCCTTTGTGTGTAGAGATGAAAGGGACCACAAGGTTTGGTGACAGGAGCCCTTGTGTAAATAATCCCTTTCAGCTCAGCAGAGTTAAATACAGACAGAAGCCATTGCAATGCAGAGCAATATGACTCTACTAAGGCAATACAGTTCACCATGGAGTAGGGAACCATGAAGCTAGCTGAATGTATGTATCCTTCATCCACAGGAAATCTCTGCAAACAGCAGAGAATCCAATTGATTCCATGAGCAGTAATAAACATGAATCTGACTCAGCATACGTAAAATGATAGACAGAGAAGTTGATAAAACTATTGATCTATTTCTCTGTGTAAAGAAAAATACAAATGAGGAATATAATAAATAAGATATAATATGACAAAATCAAGGGAAGAAATATGAGCTATTGAAGCTCAAAAAATATTAGAAAAAAGATGAATTATAAATTAACACAAAATAATATACCATTGAGTAAAATACATATGACACAGATATATGAATGAGAAAAACTAACAAAAACAAAGGGAATTGAAGAAATTTTAAATAAAGTTTTGTAAGAGTGGGCAAAATAGTTTCTACACATAAATCATGGATTTCCCAAATAAAGAATAGATAACAATGGAAAAAATATATATATAAGACTTAACTGATGAAGGTTTTTTCTGAAATAAAGAAGGAAAACATGTATTTTGAAAGAACACAGCATGTATTAGAGGAAAATGTAGTTCAGATTGAAATTTATCCCCATGAAGTTACCACACTATAACAGTACTAAAAATATGGGACACTTAGGTGGCCCAGACGGTTGAGCGGCCGACTTCGGCTAAGGTCATGATCACACCCTTAATGAGATTGAGCCTTGCATGGGATGGGGCTCTGTGCTGACAGCTTGGAGCCTGGACCCTGCTTTGGATTCTGTGTCTCCCTCTCTCTCTTCCCCTCCCCCGCTCCTGCTGTCTCTCTCACTCTCTCTCAAAAATAAATAAATTTAAAAATTTAAATATAATTATATTATACATAAATGTATACTAAATTGATGCTACTTTTATTCAAATAACCTGATTTTGTACAAATAAAGGCCATGGGAATTCAAGGAGTTGGATAGCTATAAAATAATGTTATAAGTTTCCTATTGTGATTCTGCTTTAAAATACTGGGTTTCTCAGGAACTGGCCCTGGGAACTCTTCTCTCCCACCACATTCTCTCATTAAGCAATATCATGACTTCTCAGATATTTAAATACTATTTTTACGTAAATGATTTCCAAATTCATATTCTCAACTAAAACTTCTCTGAGCTCAAAACTTGAATATCCAAATGACTACTTGCTATCTCCAATCAGATGTGTCCCCCAAATCATAATAGAGGTATCACAAGCATAACAAATATAAAACAATAATCTTGATTTTTTTTCCCTCCAACCTTTTTCCATTTTTCCAGCTTCATGTATCACCGATCAAGTTAAATATTATCACTGTCCATTCAAGCAAGAAACCCAACTATTACCCACAAGTCTTAACATTGTCTCACCACATATTCATC
Source organism: Crocuta crocuta (assembly GCF_008692635.1). Classification (NCBI taxonomy): domain Eukaryota; kingdom Metazoa; phylum Chordata; class Mammalia; order Carnivora; family Hyaenidae; genus Crocuta; species Crocuta crocuta. The sequence continues at coordinate 152,320 of NW_027532594.1, forward strand.
AGAATTAACAGTAATGTTTTGTGTCATGGAGTTTAAATGTATCACAGAGTTTTGTGTCTGGCAGTGGAGTGAGGTGAGAAATTAAGGCTTATTTTATGTGTCTCCAGAAGAAAGAATTAAAGATTGGAAGTGATAGTGGGTTACTGGCTAATTGAGATTAAAATCTACATAAATCAGCAATGTCAAAAATAGTGTTTTTGTCCTGATTCTATTTTAAAGTATATTTAAGTTCTACCTACTTTTCCTCTTCCCTTTTACTGCCTACTTCATGCAAGACTTTCATCCTGGATCATTACACAAAAAAAACCTCTCTCCCAACTTCCACATTTGCTCCCCACTGGTCCAGTATTAGACAGTAATAAATGAACCTTCTCAAATCTCAATCAAGTTACATCACTCTCTATTAGTTCAAAAAAATTTAGTGCCTTCTCATTGCACTTTTACTTAAAGTCAAATAGTATTTCTTATGGCTCATTATAGGGACTTACCACTGCATATTTTCACAAACTTCATTTTGTCCACTCTCAACCTCTCTTACTTCTTAGAAATCATGTTGAACTTCATTAAATATTTTGGACACAGGAAGAATTATGCCAGGAATATGTTCTGTACCCTTTTTATGTAATTAGCTTCTTCTTTTTCTTCAGCGGCAGCTTAAATGTCATTTTCTTGAGATTTCCCTTGACCAACCAATAATATTTTCTCAGCCTCTTTTTTTTATCTTGGCACTGGTTATAGCTTGCAATTATTTCAGTTGTATGATATATGTTCTACGTTCTTACTTCTACCACTGGAAGATGAGCTTTTTAGTAGAGAACTAATGATATCATGTTCACTTTTGTATCCCTAGCATTTTTGTGGCTGAATAAATCCATGAAGAAGGTTTAAATAGCCATAGATATATATACTGTATTAAAAAAAGGAAAACATCATGTCAGCTAACTTATCACATCTGTAATCAAGATAATTCACTAGTGTTATGTAAGTGGGTCATATATGTATATGTAGGATCATTTATGCATATATAAGTGGATAAGGTCATATTAAAACTCTTATTTTAGGTCCACTAAATTAATTTCCTTACTTGTTTCTTGGAAACATTAACTCACTCAATTCTGATTTTCCAGAAATCCCTAATACAGGTAATTGTCTTAAGCATAATCAGAATAGTTGTTACATAGAGGAAATTCATCTACCCTTTGCTCCAGGTGCCTCAGGTCATCAACAATTTCTCTATGCCACTGTCATCAGATCTTTCTTCACCATGCAGACCTATTGACTTTCCTTCTCACGTATGAAAATATTTTGGTTTCTAAAGACTGGTTTCTGAAAATGAAAAGCAATCCCTTTAGCAATGGTACATTTAGTAATTCTTTTCTCAATTTTTCTAAACAGCCCTCTCCATTGCAAGCATGTACATAACTTGAGGTTAAAGTAGAAAAAAAAAATTGGACAGGGTGGATATAAGAACAATTACTTAGTTACACAGACCAAATGAAACCTGATAAATTCCTTATTCATTTACAGTAAACATTTTTCCTTCTTATCAGCTCCTTTGTCCCACCTTAAAAGAGCTGCCATAAAAGGACAGTGGAAGTCCTGCTGGGAGCCATTCTGAGCCCACTAGTCGAGAAAACTCCTGGTGAGGTTAAAGCAAGTTTGCACGGTCTCTTGCCAATCAGATGACGACAGATATCCACCCCCACTCAATTATTTCTGCTTAAGCACTGACCCCTAAGGTACCTTGTTGATCAATATCGGGAGTGACTTGTCCCCTTATTCCGGCCCTGGTATGATGATTGCACCTTGTGAAGGAACTTATTGTGGGAACTTCTTCTTTTGATTATGGGAACAGACATCTTGTCTCCAGCAGCTCCTGTTTCCCTCCATACTTTCCTTTGAGCTATGAATAGACTAATGACCCTTACTCATAAAAGATTGACCTTTACATGTACAATTCTGTTTCTACCGTTGCGTTAGTCCAAGATGTTCATACAGCTCAACATGTAAGTCAACTAACCAAAAATGTCTTTCATGCCTTAGCTACTCAAGAAATCATAAAAGCAGACACATTTCCGAAGAAGCTATTCTATGTATTGGAAATAAGCTAAACTCTTTAAAGATATGGTTGGCTCTCTGGTGCCATAAAGCATATAACTGGAGACAACTGAAGACAACTGGAGACAACTGAAGTCTTGCCTGGAGACAAAGAGCCTAACTTAGAGAGAAGGGCAGAAGATAAGTTAGTACATACACCTTTGCTAACTGATGGTGTATAGCAGCCCCTTCCCCAAGGCCCACATTCCACAAATACCTTCCCTTACCCTGGCAGCTGTGATGAGGATGGATAAGAGTATCTACAAACCTATGACTTAATCTTAGTGTTATTAAAATGTGAACACCTTGTCATTTTCTTAGTTACTCAACCTCACTATAATTGGAGCAGTTCTGCAAGAAGACTTCTGTAAAACCTGTTTCTGTACATTTTCCGAAAACATCTTATCACAAAGAGCTATCCATTGTAAAAATTCCATTTCCTGATGCCATATTAACATTTGACCTACAAATAAAGACACCAAAACCGACAGGACAGAGATGCCTGCCTGGTGATCAGAAAGGATCTCGGGGCTCTCTCACTCTGTCTCTCGCGCCGACACCGTCCATCCTTCAGGGACCCCTGGACCTGCCCGAGCCGGCCTCCGACAGTCCTGGGACTTGTGACCAGAGTTGTGAGTGGTTTTGAAGGTGGCACTCATAGGATGATTGAAACTGAGAGACAGTAGGAGAAATTAGAGGTTAGCAAAGACATTCTAATGTGCGTGTGTGTGTAGAGAGAGATGAAGAGACATACCTATGTATAGAATTATTTTTATTACACATGCATACACAACACTTGAACAAAACTTGAAATTAAAACACAACTAGGGGGACACCTGGGTGGCTCAGTCAGTTAAGCATCTGACTCTTAATTTCAGCTCAGGTCATGATCTCACAGTTTGTGAGTTCAGGCTTCACATCAGGTTCTGCGCTGACAGTGCAGATCCTTCTTGAAATTCTCTCTCTCTCTCTCTCTCTCTCTCCCCCTCTCTCCCCCTCTCTCCCTCTCTGCCCCTCCCTTTCTCATGTTTGCTTTCTCTTGAAATAAATAAACAAACATTTTAAAAAACATAACTAGGATAGTAAATGATAAACTACAAAACACAACATAGAAGAGAGAGAGAAAAAAAGGGGGAAAAAAGTACTTCAGAAAATATTGGATGATAAATTAAACAACCAAGCACACAACACATGCATATGGAAAGGGAAACATAGTTGAACTTGGCCAAAAATATTCATCAGAATAAAACATATTTTCCCTGTACTATGAACTTTAAAAAGAGTTTCATCTTATTTTGTGTGTCTCCAAACAATAGGATCGATGATTGGAAGTTACAGAGAGGCAGGTTTTAGCTCATTTGGATGAAGCCTAGCATAACTCAGCACTGTCCAAAAAAAGGATGAGTGGATGGATACACTAAGCACAGGGTTTATCTTAACTAGAAAAATTCAGTCCTGAAAAGGACACTGCCTTCTTGGCATGAAGAAGGAATTCCTACATTGGGAGAGATATTAGAAATATTAGAATAAATGATGCTTTCCATGTTTTATTGCTCTGTTTCTTAGCTTACCATTTAGCTTTCTTAGTAAATACTATTCCTTCCCTTCAGAAAATAGAGTCAATATCAATAAATTCCTGTCTTTTTTTAATAGAATTAAAAATACAAATAGATATTATATAGAGAAATAAAGCACAAAATCCTGCATGCTATTAACCTAGAAACACTAGAGATATCCATGGTGAATGACAAAATAGTCTTGATTGCCCTTTTCAACACAGGTTGTATGATTTCACAGTCAAGTAATCAAATAGTGAATTCACTTAATGCCATTGTAGGCAAAAGAAAACCTCATGAAAAGGAAAGATTTTAAATGTTTACAACGGGCAGTAATTTGGATACTTAGTTAAGATAGGAAATACCTTATTTTTGAAATATATCTCTTTTCATTATATTTTTAAATAGAGTTTTAATACTTTATAAACTTTCACTGAGATAGTTTTCACCTAGTACTTATATGTGACATTCAGGAGTACTTTTATTTTGTGTTTCAGGGGAAAGAATATAAGCACATGCCTAATCATGTATTAAAAATCAAAATCTATGACTGTTTTTAAAAAATAAAATATCTGCTTTTATTAAGTAACAAAAATAATCTTAAACAATTGAATGCAATTAAAGAAATCATAGCATAGTTAAGATAGGTTGAGTTAAAGAAAGCATTTAGTCTAGCTCTCTGTCCCTAAGAGGAACTAAAGCAGTTTTATTAATTATAATTTTCTAATTGATCCTGAAACATTTCTAAGGGACATATTTAAATTATCATATCTGGTTAGCCTGTTCTACTACTATATGTTATTGGTAAGCTTTGAGGTGTGTACTCAAACTTCAGGACTGCTAAGAAATTTTTAACAGAATTTGGGATCCAAACATGATCACATCACTGCAGAAGCCTCCTGGGTCAAATTATTCTTAGGTAAAGAAGTTTAATATGTCCCTCTTGTCATTTCTGCCTAGGCTGTAGCTACATTGGGCATTTTTCAGACCATAGAAATGCCAAGATACTGATATCTCTGAATTTTGGAGCAAATTTCACATTGTGACCAGAAAGAGCTACCATATTCCTCACTCACAGGGCAAACAATGATTTACCTAACAAGATTCAGGTCAAGTCACTTTTTTGATAAAACATATCCTGACATCTGGCTCAACAGAAATTCCCTTCTCTGTTAGCTACAAGTTTTTTAAGAGTTTTTAAGAGTTAAGAGGGACTGATGCAAAACACCAAAAAACACATGCAACGCCAAGAGACATACAGAGTTTCTTTAATGAAGGTAAAAGTTTTTATTCATTTACCCACAGGCACCCACACAGAGTGGGAAGCACAGTTATTTATCTGATTAGGATGCAATCTTCCAGTGCCTACAAATCCCTATTGAGAGGTTAAAATAGAAATTGTCTCACTTCAGGCAGGAATCATGGTGGGGTCTTCAAAAATCTTCCCCTGCCACTCTCAGAGGTATGTTTATCTTCCTGATTCATTTGAAATGTTTAGAAAACTCTGGCCACGTGCCTGCCCTCTCAGCTGGCTGCATGCTGTTATAACCCAAGATATGTAGTGAGACTTGTTGAGCTGATGGGCAATTTCCCAGGAATAACATCCCTTTAACAGACTCTTGTTTCAGTCTTTTCTGAGTTCTATTTCTGAAGTATCTTCCTGCATGACTCACAAAGATTTACTGTCTTATCTATGTAATTTATTGGATTTGTTTATTCATATATTTTTCTCTCCTATTAAATGTCCATTCCCCCAAAGATAAGATCTTTTTTTTTTGTAACACCAGTATCCATCAAAGTGATTAGCACATAAATAACATTATATTTGTTGCAATAAGCCACAAAAACACATCATTTACTTCTACTTGCATTATTGTAAGACTTGTATGTGTTTGAAGATATGTGATAATTTGCCATCATGTATTTTTACCTTGAATCCACCAGCAAAATAAATCAAAGTGCCCTTTACATATTTTTTGACTCTAGTAATCACTCATCTTTTCTTATAACTCTTTATTCTCTTATTTTCAAAGAATTTGTAATTCCCTTGTTTTCCAATTTTCTATAGCTTTCCCTTAGCTTATCATTCTATAAATATACTTTTCTCTCTTCTTTCTGCATGCACTCTCTCAGCAAAAATTAAAGAAACTACTCTTTGGCTTCTAAAATTACTCTGACAGATGATTTTCAGATTTCAGATTCTAATTTTCAGATTCAGTATCCATTTCCTTTTCATACTTTTGTCCTAAACGTAAGAGCTAGCAAGTATTACCCTCTAGATCTCCTTACACCATCTAAAATTCAATTACCTAAAATAATACTCTCAAACACCAATTTCTCTATTTCTATTAATAAAATTATAATTCTCAGTCATCCACAACAATTTTACTTTATTCATTGTAACTACATACTAGCAGTTGTTTCTCATATTGTTCAAAAAAATCCCTTTCTCTTCCTACTATATGTGTATTTGTGTGTGTGTGTAATTTTTTTTTTTTTTTTGAGAGCGAATGAGAGAGAGTGAGCACGCTCATGGGGGAGGGGAAGAGAGAGGGAGGCAAAGGGTCCAAAGCAGGCTCTGCACTGACAGCATAAAGCCTGATGTGGGGCTCAAACTCATGAGCCTTGACCTAAGACTAAGTTAGATATTTAACTGACTGAGCCACCCAGGCACCCTCTACTACTCTATTTTAAGCTCCTAACTTTTGTGGTAAACTGTTAAATGGTGACTCTAATTTGTTATTCCCATAGAATTCCTGGTAAAAGAGCCTAGTAAGAGAACATCTTGTATCTGTGGGTCTGTGCCCAAGATAATTCCACTTTTTTTTTTATTGATAGCTTATTTCCAAAGGAAAACATGCCTGCAAACAAGGTGAAGACTACATCACTTTTACAACCTAGCCTCAAATATAGCAACATTCATTCTCTTGGTTACAAATAAGTAGCAAGGCTATTCAAGATGTAACAGGACAGGACATAAACTACAGATTGATAGGAAAACTATAAAGGTCACTTAAAAAAAAAAAACATGCGGCATGGCAGAATTTGCTTTTACTATCAACGAAAAATACATTTTGCCATAGTCTGCTTGTTGGCCACAATTCATATCATTTCTTAATTCAAAGTACACCCGGTCTGTCCTCTAAAACCATAAAAATCTCAACTCTTTACATTAGCTCTGAAACTATGTGCCCAAAGTTCAGATACTTCATGATCTCTACCAGGTGGAAAGGTGGAAGAGACTTGTCAAGTGCAGCTCCTTTGGTAAGGCAAAAAGACATGATATCTACCAGTCTTCCAGCCAACAGGTAATGGTGTGACAAGCATAGGATAGCAATCACGGACATTCTGTATTAGACTGCTAGGGCTGCTGTAACACAATGCCACTGACTGGGGTGGCTTAAATAGCAAAAATTTACTCCTTCACAATATGGGAAGCTGAAAGTCCAATATCAAGGGACCAGCAGGGCTGGTTTCTAGTGAGACCTCTCTTGCTGGCTTACAAAATGGCCACCTTCTCTCTGTGTCTTCACATGGCCTTTTTTTCTCTGCATGTACACCTTTGCTGTCTCTTCTTCATCTCATAAGGACATCACTTCTATGGTATTAGGGTCTCATCTTTATGACCTTATGTAACCTTAATTACCTCCTTAAATACCCCATCTCCTAATATAGTCAGATAAGGGATTAAGGCTTCAAGATATGAATTTTAAAGGGATACTATTCACTCCATAACACACTCATATTCATAATTCATTTGTCACTAATCCATGGTAATTCTAAAATTTCAGCCAGACTCATGCTCCCCCTTCATTGATTGGGGCTTTTCTGTGCTTTAGCAGAGTTCTCCATGTCTTCTGACTCTGCCTTTTGGGTTCTTGCTTCCACTTTCTGTATAATCCCTTTTTATCTACATAAAGTATCCCAGTCTGAAACAGAGTTAACTTTCTAAGTTGTTTCCTATCTAAAAGACTTCTTTTCATTGCATATTCATTAACACTTTCAGTTCAAAAATGATATAAATTCTTTACAATGTTATGGGCTTGCTATGAATCAAATGACAATCTACTCTGTTAAAAAAAAGCACACAAGCAAACAAACAAAATCACCCTGATACCTGGTAGCCATTGTGTCAACTTGGAAAAATAAAATATATTCCTCAAATCCAATTTTCTCTACAACCACATGACTTGACCTGACCAGAATGCAGTATAAAAGACTGTGCATGTTCAACCAAACTAAGAGAAATCAATCTACAGGATGACAGAATCCAAATTGATTATTTCAAATACATGTGAATTATGAGAAAAGTTGCATATGCTAGATGCTAGGTCCAAAAGACAGCCCCAGAGTATGGCATGTTAAACCAAAGGCATACACAAGTCAAATTAGTGGTAAGTAGGTATCTGAAGCAATGCATTTAATATGTGAGAAATCCTTTTTTTCTTTGTTTTATTTTATTCTAATATCTGAGTAATTCTATTACAAAAAGGAGAATATAGAACAGGCTGGAAAGGCAAAGAAAATAAATATATAAATCCAGCACAGATATCTAAATTTTCTAATTTCCATGATCTTGGGCTATACCACTGCATCTGTATTCCATGATTTTTTTCATGTAGACATCATTAACTATCCTTCCATTCTTCACTTTGAGTAATTTTCTATCTCCTTTATAATCTCCAGATAATCTCTAATGAGAAAAATTTCCCAAACAGGATTAGCAAAAATATTTCAGCATGGCTGGTCATAATGACAAGTTTTAAACTGAATTAAAAAGACTACCAAACACATTATAGGAGTGAAATTCTGAATAAAAATAGCCTTTTAAACTTACATTTAAAGGACTATACTTAAAGGACTTATGATAAATTTATAATGTGGCTCAATCTTGTTTTAATCTACACTCTGTTTATATATTTTGAAATATTTTATTAAAAAATATGAAACCCTTAAATTTCAAAAATATAATTGGTATATTATTCCAAAACAAAATATTTGGATAGAAAGTTAATTCAGATTTTTCCAAGGTGTTTAGGAGTTATCTAAAATTCCTGATGTATTCAGTTGAAACCCAAAAGCAGATATTAATAATTTCATCATTCTTATTCAAATAATCAGATAATTAATACAAAGACTTTTCTTTTTTCACATAACAAGGATAAGCTAACCAACTATGGATAAGGATGTTAACACTCATCTAATTGGAATACCAAGTAATCATTTCCCCAGGGTACCTTAACTACAGACCTTAAGAATCAAAGTGTTAAGAAAGGAAAGAAAGTTAAGAAACTAAAACTAATTATATTCAAATTTAAAACTAGGTGACAATACTTAAAATTATAACAAACTTGCCAATTCTAAATCTGGGTAAGTTCTTTCAACATGCAACATAGCATCCAGAAAGCCTAGGAGTAAAACAAAACAATGATTTTCTACAAAAATAAATCAATTTAGTGTTTCAAAACTGACATAGCACATTTTCAGAACTCTTAAACTCATATTCTTAAAGTAAATAAGTAAAACCTAAATCCATAAATGTACAAGAGATCTCTGCTTTCAAAAATATCATTATTTCTAACTCTGCCAGCTCAATCAACTTTGCTGAAGTGCAAGTAGATTTTAGTCTCTCATCACTATCAGCAATAAAGATACTGAGTCCTGACTCATAGCATTCTTTGTTTTTCTTTTTCTTTCCTTTCTTCCAGCTTAAATGAGATATAATTGACATATAACATTGTGTAAGTTTAGAGCATACAACCTGTTGATTTGCTACACTTGCATATTGCAAAAGTATTCACCTCATTTTTTAAAAAAAAGGAACACAAAAGGAGAGAAAGGGACAAAGGAAAGAAAGAGAATCTGCTGGAGGCCGGCTCCATCAGGTCCAGGGGTCCCTGAAGGAAGGATGGTGTCAGTGAGGGAGGGAGGAGAGAGGCCACAAGAATCTTTCTGGTCACCAGGCAGGCATCTCCGCTCTGACTGGGACTCAACTTTATTTTATAATTAAGTGTTTGGGGGATGGCACAGAAGTGGCATTTGCCTTAGACAATGATTTCTGATGACAAACTTCTTTGATATGTAAGAATTTACCAGAACATAGATATGTAGAAGGCTCATGCATAAACTCTATCAATAGTGACTGAGGTAGGGGATTTAGATGCTTATCCTATGGGGAAGGAAGGTATCTTTAGCATATAAGACAATGTTTTTAGCATAAAAAGGGTGAAGTTACTTCTCTGTGAGCAGGGGTCAATAGCTTGTTTGTTTAAGAGGAAGTATTAAGAAAAACAGATCTTTCAGGAAACACAGTGTTTGCTCCCATAATCACAAAATAAGTTCCTCAATAGGTTCCTTCACAGGGTTCAATCAGCATATTCAAGGCCAGAATAAGTCACTCCGAATACTGATCAACAAAGATGCGTTGGGCGTCTGTGCTTCAAGCAGAAACAATTGGGTGAGGGTGGATACAGGTTGCCATCTGACCTGTCAGAGTCCATGCAACTTACCTTAACCTCAAAGGGAGTTCTTTCTCAGCCTATGAGCTCAGAAACGGCTTCCAGCTAGAATCTTAAGCAGGCACCACACTTAGCACAGAGCCCAACGTAGGGTGGGGTTGGATCCCCTGAACCTGGGATCATGACCTAAGCCAAATTCAAGAGTTGGATGCTCAACTGACTAAGCCACCCATGTGCCCCTATCACCACAGCTTTAACTAATACCTCCATCATCATCTTACATAATTACCATTACTCTTTTGTAGTGAGAACATTTAAGCCTTTTTCTTCCTCTGACTTGGTGATCCTGTCTCTAGAATGTACCTAGATAACATTTTTTTAATTCATATAATAATACAGGAAAGCCACCTGATTCTTATAGGTATGATATGCCCGGCTGTCTGTATATCATGTTAAATCCTGTCTAATTTAAATCATAAGACCAAGTGTAATATATGGTGCAATCAGATATGCTGACATATATTATTATTACTCTAGTAACAAAAGAAATAATCTGGACTTTTAAAATATTTTCTTTAAACTGTATTGAAGAGGTATCCTTGAAGTAACTACTTTAATTGAACTGATAGAAATGAATAATATGAAATAATATGAATAATATGAAAATGAAATTAGAATGTGGCTAACACTCAGATTATAAAAATATATCATATAAACATAGCCTTGTTTTTATACATGTTTATTATATATTTATGTGAAGCATAGCTATATATCAGAAACTACTTAATTAAATAAAATTAAATATATATCTTTTCAGATTATACTTATATTTTAAAGGAAATTGAGGATATTTTGTTGAGTATGGCTGAAGATAATTCTTTAAACACAGAAGTACATACTCTGCCAAAATGAGAGAGGTACTGTACTTTTAGATAACATAGGTAAATTGATGCATTATAGAAATTCTGCACATCATTTATACATGTCCAAATGTAATAGCATAAAATGCATCATCATAAATCATTTCCCTTTCATTATTTAAAGTATAGGAAGGTCACCTCCAAAGTTAAGACAATATTAGCCATTTTATTCATTATGGGATGGAAAATAAAACAAGCAATCTCTTTTAGGACTGCAAGTACATTTTCTTTTTGAATTTTGTTTCTTCTCCCTCTCTTTTATGATATTTGATGTTCGTTTTACCAGAGAAACAAAGCCCATGATAATGTGAAACATAAATTGCCTGAGCTAAATGGAGTCCATTAAGTGAAACATTGAATGCAAAGCTGTTAGATAAGGAATGGCAGGTTACCATAAATTAAGCAATAGCTGTTCAGGAGAGTATGACAGTAGAATTTTAAAAATCTCAGTAACTCATTTATCAACAACTAAGGATATAACCTGTTTACAAAGATAAAATGTTAAATAAAGGATGTTCAACAAAAAAAACCTTCAGAAAATCCTTTTTTCCGTTGTTGACAATACTGTAACCAGATAGCTGTTGAGTCCATACTGCCTGCTCACAGTATGATTGTACAAGGGCCAGGAAATATACATTTTTAAAATTTGTATTACATGAATTGACTCTATTTAAGAATAATTTTGAAGGGCTTGGGCTATTGTTAGAAGTCAAGGAGAAAGTTTTTGTGTGCTAATATTAGAAATCATATTGATGATTTAAAAAGGATAGATAGAGATGATAAATAGGCAGAGAGATGGTAACCAGTTCACTCTCTTTTATACAAATATGGCATTTGTACCCCAAAATGTATGTGCATTTGGAACATGAAGGGAGTGACAACATAGATTTAATAATATTCATGAGTTACTGTGGAAGGAAAAGTCATACACTCTTAATGTTGATATTAATATTTGGTGATGAATTTCCCCACAAGATTTGTTTGCTTCTCCAAACAAAAGTAAATCCCAAAAAGAAAGGGAATATAGGAATCGAAAATTGGCTGAATAAAGACTATATGGAATTTTCTTTTGAAATTCCTATTAAATCATCGTTAGAACTCCTTCCTATTTGAAGAATTAGAAGTTCCTCAATAGCTATAGCTGTTGTTTCCATTATTTGACAGTTACAGTTGAAAGCACTTAACCAGTACCCTAATATATTGCTCAGTGGTTTTAGCACTTGACATCTATTTAATGAGCATAAGCAGATAGGTGAAATAAATATTTTAGGTAACTTTATAAAGAAAGAGTTACCACAATTTTTATGTCACAAAAATAGAACATGAAATAACTAAAAATTAGTAGTTATAATTGTTTCATATAACTGGCATAATAAGCTGACTATACACTCACCAATGGACCTCTGGTTAGGTGACAAATAGCTTGAACTATACTTCAATTTCATATGGATCAGAATCTTTTCTTACTGTTTACTTCCACCAAATTAGAAAGTATCAACAGCTATAAATCACTAGGATTTAAATTTCATAATTTTGTCAGAGAATTTTAGATATTTCAGAAACAATGAACTCGATACGTTAAAGAGAATTCTCCCTGAAATATCAATTGCTTGGAAAACTGATGTACATATCACACCAAAATTTTGAATGTCAACTGTTTTAACTTAGGAGAAAATGTCATGGAACTGTGTCATAGATTGTAAAATAATCATTACTGCTATGCATTATGTTAATTGATTCCCCCAAATAGCAGACCCGGAGAGAGGATTGAGCACAGGTCATCACAATGGGATGCAGGAGACAATGGAAGGAGAGAGGGGATGTGATAAAGTGCAGGTCAATAAGGGGAGTATTATACCAGCTATTGTTGTGGGTGACTGAAGCTTAAACTGTTAGAGGAAATCTTAGAAATGGTATAAAATTATATAGGGGCAAGGGACCTGGAATAGATCCATCAGCAATTGATTGGTTAAGAGTGACACGTAAGCAGATGTCACAGTACATTGGAGAAACACTGAGAGTGTTTGCTGCATTTCTCTTTGCCAGGAGAATTCACATTCCATGTCAACACACAATATGTTCATTACGAGCATTTAAAAAGTTATTTTTAGCCACAGATTTTTATTCCTTTTTAATTAACTTATCTTTCAATCATTCACTTTGAAGATACTAATCAACTTCTGTGATTTAGAGATAAATTTTGCAAAGTAATGTTACACACAAGGAAAGTCCAAGGAAATGACATGAAAATACATTAACAAAATATATTTCATTTTATTAACTGATTTTTATTTTACATTTTAGTATGTTGACAGAGTGTCTAATTTCTTGTGCTACTGGTGAAAGGTACATGAGACTTATTAATTTTACAACTTCTTTGAAAGTTTAAATTTAAATAGTTAATTTTTTTCTTTTTAATGTTGAAGAAGACTGTGTTTTGACAAATGGGATAATAAAAGTAATAAATATGTAATATTATTACATAATTATTGATCATAATGATATTTAATATATATCACAAAGATATATCATTGTTCAACTCCATTTTAATCTCAACTGACACTTGAAAGACTTTCAGGAAAGGTTCAACTTGAAAAACACAAGGCAGGCTGTGATGCATCTTTAAGGTGAAATTGTAGCAGAAGAATGAGATGCTCTGTATTTGCTACTTTCCAGAACTTAAAAAAAAAAAAAAACTTGATGAACCGAAGATCAGATATAGACTGTTTATAACTGCTATTATTAATTACTTTTTTCCCTAATGACTGAAAAAGATGTGATAATTAAATGACAGAAATGTCATAATTCATGCAGAAGGAATAATATTCTCATAGAACTACTTGTTAGCGAGTGAAAATGAATCTATTGTTCAGAGGACACTATGAAATCTTATTTTATAGACCCTGTTAGCCTAGAAGAACCTCTATTGGCTGGAGTTAGAGTACTGTTGTCTCTAAATCTGATTCTTTGTTGATTACAGGATACCATGGCCCAACTTCTTAACCATCTGACTCCCATGGGGGTATTCAAGGGAATGGACTGAAGTATTCTGAGTTCTTACCAAATACAGGGCCTATAAGTGTCTCAACCAAAAATCTCTTTCTTGTGCATCCGTGTATATATAAGAATGACTAAAGCTTTTAATGAGATATCTGAAAAAAAAAAAGAAAGAAAAATGAACTAAAATAACAACACTGCTTATTTTCTCTTGTGAATCACCATAGAAAGAAGAGATGTCATAAAGAAATGCATGAGAATGAAATCTTATGGTAGGTGACCTGTAATTTATATATTGATTGAAAACTTAAGGACACACAGGATTAAATCTATTTATATAATTTACAATATAAAAAATAAAAAGAAACTCCCTAACATTTCCTTATTTAATATAGACATGTCAGTGTGTTTATATGCTGAATTATATGATCAAGCTCATGCAAGCTATAAATCAGTCTTTGACTAGTGCTCTTATTTTTACTGTCACAATACATTTTCTAAATAAGGCATTATGTTTATAGTAGTTGAATATATGAGCCAATAAATAGCTCTTGAAGAAGATGGAATGTCAAAACAAAGCAGAGATGTTTGATACCCACTAAACCATCTGTTTGTAGTACACATCAACATGACGGATGGACAACATGATGGACATCATTACCACAAGTCTAAATTTTCGCACAACAAAAGATCAACAATTCAATGTAGTTTCTGCCAAAGTTCTACTCTTTTCAATCAGTTTGATATTTTGTCAGTGAATAAAATAAGTAAAGCATATTACAGCCAAACTCAGTATAAAACTATTTTCTACTACAAATCTAGATTAGGGAATCAATTCTTTATGTAATATTTAACATTAAAAATTTTCTTGATTTCAGTAAGTGTACCTGTTACGTTATTTGCTCTTATTTGAGAACACAGCCTTTCCTTTTGATTTTTTTGTTTTGTTTTGTTTCAAAATTTCATCTGTGAACATTTGAGTGACAATTCATCTTTTAAAAACAGGTTAGTATTTTTGTTGTAGTAAATCATCAAATGCGCAAAAATCACTACACAGTAGAAACTGAGGGAAAAAATGAGTTAGTCTACTGAGGGATCTGGATAACAAGCATGAATTATATAAGAAATAAGCCATCTGAAGCATTTATACAGACATTAAAGGGCAGCTTCATCTATTAGATTCTTAAACTCTCACTGAAAATCACTGTTCAATTTCAACTTTTTCTTTTAAAGAACTAATCTGCCAGTTTAAGAAATATATTTTGTATGTTTTAACTCTTCCTTTCATGGAACTATTTCTAAAGAAAATTGTGTTTAAAGCTAAGGAAAATGAAAAGATTGAGTAGTATTTTCTCAGGTTAATACTACTAAGTGGTAGTAAATAAGAATGTTTTTAACTATTTTGTAATATCGCTCTCCTTTGTTATGTGTGGAATATAAAATTTGTTTCTCATAAATGACTAATGTTATAGGGAAAATGAAAACATGTAAATAATTATGCCACTTACTAATCATGTTCAAGTAAGTCTTTTTAGTTATATGAATCTCTGTATGCTTATCTGAAAAATAGAGATGTTAGTATCTATTCCGTCTCCATTACAGGAGTATTTTAAACTTCAAGTAAAAGCATGACTATTGAAAAACTTTGTAAAATTTAAACCAGCTTATATGTGTAAGAAATACACTTAACGTAATTAAAATTTTATTATGTAAAAGAAATTTTATAAGGCCCTTCTTATCACTTACTACGGGCTTGGTGCTCACTCTGTTGTGTAAAGTACCAAGTACCACATCCTGTTTCAGAGTATAGACTTTGGAATCAGATCATTATAGGTTCAGTCTACCATGACCAGCCTTGTCATCTTCTCCATTTACATAGTATCTTAAAGCTATGATTTCCTTATTTACAGAATGAAGATGAAGTTATCTACCTTTTATAAGTTAAAGTAATCATTGCTGTTGTTTATCTGTAGTAGGTCTATGTCTTACAACCTTGAAATTTGAAATCATAAGTCTTTTCTTATGGTTAAGCAATAGGTCAAAAAATATTTTGGCTATGGTTGGAAAATGGGAGATATAAAATGGGCTGGAAAGTGAGAGATATAAAACTAAAGCAGGTGTGTCTGACATCAAAATCTCTGTGCAATTCATAAGATTTGGCCATGGAAACTTTCTATGAACAAAAATTACAGAGAAGCTAAATGTATCTGGAACGTATTTTATGATGGAACAGCTCTGGATGAAGGTGGTGCTTCTGGGGTTTATAGAAAAGGTGCTCACATAGCTCCACTCACACTGTCTATGGCCCTTCCCTGCCAAAATAGCAGTTAACAGAGCTCTGCATAACCTCATGAGCCCAGCGGACAGCCTAACATCCATTATATTTTTTTCATTTTTAAAAAAATTATTACTAGAGAAAGAGAGCAAGCCAGCAAGTATGAGTCAGGGAGAGGGGCAAAGGGAGAGAGGGAGGGAGAGAATCTCTCCACTGAGCATGGACCCTGATGCGGTACTCCATCCCATGACCCTGGGATCATGACCTGAGCCAAAATCAAGAGTTGAATGCTCAGTTGGGGTGACTGGGTGGCTCAGTGGATTAAGCATCTGACTTCAGCTCAAGTCATGATCTTGCAGTTCATGGGTTTGAGCCCTGCATCAGGCTCTGTGCTGACAGGTAGCTCAGAGCCTGGAGCCTGTTTTGGATTCTGTGTCTCCCTCTCTCTCTGACCCTCCCCTGCTCTCTCTCTCTCTCTTTCTCTCTCTTTCAGAAATAAATAAAAACATTTAAATTTTTTTTTTTTTTAAAAAGAGTTGGACTCTCAAATGACTGAGCCACCCACGCACTCCTTATAGTCACTATATTTTATTGCAGTGTCCTATAATGACATGCAATGAAATAAGCCAAAGGGAACACACTACAGAAAATTTCTCTAATGTATACAATTTTGAAAATTATTCCAATAATCTGGAAAAATTACCAGTTTACTAAAGCAGCATCAGAAACCCCACGAACCACATTTGATTGAAGCAAGAACATTACGCCATTTGTGGGTACCCCTGAGCTTCTACATAGTGAAAGGAGAGGCTGGAGAATATAGCACCCTGAACTTCAGCTCTGTAGCCTCTCTTTTTTATCAAAAAGGAATTTGAATACTTCTGAAGAGACTGATAGATGTAGATATTATATAGACATATAGATTCTATGATGCTTATCATAAGTTAG
This sequence comes from Crocuta crocuta, assembly GCF_008692635.1. Classification (NCBI taxonomy): domain Eukaryota; kingdom Metazoa; phylum Chordata; class Mammalia; order Carnivora; family Hyaenidae; genus Crocuta; species Crocuta crocuta. The sequence goes on from NW_027532594.1 coordinate 169,571, forward strand.
TCACCATCATAAATATTGTTTCATTCAATAAGCTCATTTACCAAAGTAGATTTAGTGAATAAAAAAGTAAAAGCCCAAATGATAAGAAACAAGATGCAGATAAGTCCTTCAAAAATGAAGATAATGAACACGGGCTTTCATTGCTGAGTCTGGCTATAACAGAAAGGAACAAGAAGTTGAAGGAGAAATAGTTTGGGTTCTTTTTGTCTCTCTCTTTTTAAAGTTTAGTTATTTAATCTGAGAAAGTGAGGGAGAGAGTGTGAGCTTGCAAGCACAAGCCGGAGGGGGCAGAGAAAGGAACAGAGACTTCCACACTGGCAATGGAGAGTACAATGTGGGGCTCAAACTCATGAACTTTGAGATAACCACTGGAGCTAAAACTGAGTCAGATGCTTACCTTAACTGACAAGGCTGAACCACCCAGGCGCCCCTTTTTGTCTTAATTGTAACATATTGGAGTCTGCTTATTTTGAGACAAAGAAGCCAAAATGAGTGATTAAGTAGCTCTCCAGAAGACACAGGAAAGGCCAGAATGAAATAAAACCAGGTGGATGGCTTAGATTTCAATAGTGGAGGAGCAAATAATCCTCCATCTCAGGGAAAACAGGAAATATCCATGAGATCAAGTGTCCATGAATTTATAATGGCAGAATGTCAGGGAATTCAGGGAGTTCACATCTAATTGTTTTTATATTATCTTTTTAAGTAAGAACAAGATTACCTCTGGAAAATGAAGGAGAAAGGGTGGTAAAGGAGACTTCAGGAACACAGTGAAGATTTTTAATAGCCACCAAAGGGAATAATGAAGGTGCTGACTAGTGACCTATAATAGAATTGCCAAAAAGTATTGAACTGGTAGCTGATACTGGGAACCATGAATTTCTAATGACTCCAGCAATTTTCGTTTGCGGTATTTCTTCCGCAACACTCAGAAGTATGGGTATAGAAACAGAGAATGTCAGATGGTAACTAGACTTATTGTGGTGATTGTTTCACAAGATATACAAATAGTGAATCAATATGTTATATACCTGAAACCAATATAATGTTATATGTTAAATATACCTCAAAAAATAAAGTAAATTCAGACAAACTGTACAAACTTATTCTTCCAGTGATTTTGCAAAATGGCAAAAAAATGAAACAAGATTTTTTTTAAAGATTAGTAATATAAAAATGTTTCTAACAAGCTTCTTGCACTCAGGGTTCAGCACAGTGTGGCTTCAGTAAATAGAAGGACTATCCATTTCATAGTGCTTGTAATTAAGTGTTGAAATGACTTGTAATAGAGATGTTTGAAGGGCACCTGGGTGGCTCAGTTGGTTAAGCATCTGACTTGATTTTGACTCAAGTCATGATCTCATGGTCATGAAACTGAGGCCCACAACAGGCTCTGTGCTGAGTATGGAGTCTGCTCAAGATTTGCTCTCTCTCCTCCCTATGACCCTCTTCTACTTTTGCTCTCTCTTTCTCTCTCTCTCTCTGAAAAAATAAAAATAAAAAGTAATGATATTTGTAACAAGCTATTTGCAGACTGCATTCAACAGTTTTCTTTCAGTGAATGGAATTGATATACATTTTATAATGCATGTAGTAAAGCATTTAACAAGACTTGTAGTAAAGATATTTTCTACAGGCTAGAAAAAAGAAATAGAGAATGTGAATTTGGGATTAATTTATTATTGACATGTTGCTGCATGGCTCCAGGAAAAGGTAAAGTTAACAGAGCAGTTGAACATACAAGGAAGGATATAAACACTGAAGACTTTTAGTTAAGGGAGGAAGGAGAAGAAATGAGGAAATGACTAATTTAGAAAATATATAAAATAATAGAACAATAATGAAGATATGAATAGTATAATTAATATGAATAGCTAAGAATTACTTTGTAATCATTGTGTGACAGTAACTGTTCTATTGTTCTTATTTAATTGTAAAGTTGATGACATTATGAACTCATTTTACAGATGAAGTAACTCAAGCACAAAGGATCAAGCAAACAGTTTAAGAACACACAAATTAGCAAGTGGTTAAAACAACCTTAAGAGACTGAATGTCTAAATTTCTTTGAAAATATGGTGAATTAGGAATCCATTATCTATCTATCTATCTATATACATATATATGTGAGATATCTATATCTATATATCTATCTATATCTATATCTATATATCACATATAACCAAGCAATTGTGTTGGTAAAATGGAAAGTATTAATTTATAAGAGGCAAAAATAACTATCCTGAATCCTAAAATTACAAAAACTTTGCAGCATCTGCTAGGAAAAAGATTGTTTTTTAAAAATCTATTTCTTTTCCCTTATCTCTCAGTTCAAACCAGATATTTGAGAGCTTTTTTCCTCCACTTGTTTGGCTTTATAATGGAGCTCTTTATGAGGAGAACATTACCTTCATTTATCCTCACTGTAAGGAAGGGGTGGGGAGAACTCTTATTTAGGTCTAATACAATCGTGAAGTTAACACTATGAATGTCAAGAAATGATGAGTGACAGGTGGAAGAAGGTATGTTTGTTCATATGAGCTAAAGCTTTTTGGAATTTATGTGTGAAAAGAAGATAAGCCACATATTAAAGTCTTCAAATGCAACTTAATGATCAGGGGTCGGATGTCAGTAATCAAGTAGTAAACTGAATGGTAAATAATAAGATAAAGGGATGGAAGCAGCAATGAGGTACTCTGAGAACACTACCTGCATCCAAGAATTTACTACACGCTCCAGCACACCAAGCAGCCCCAGGGATGCATGGTCCACACAGAAGAACTAGAATTCGGTCAAGGCAAAGAGTAGTAAAAATATTCACCCAAAATGTGAGCATGTTAAGTAATATTGTTTAATGAGTGGATATAGTGTCTTCATAGTACCCAGGGAAAATGAAGGTGGCATTGATAAATATGAAATAGAGTGGACTAAAAACACATAATTGGAGGATCTCAACCAATATAAACATAATGATCTGTGTATTTATGCGATTGTTTTCCAGAAGTTTCTTGTCCAATGGGAGTGAGAAAGAAGTCAGATAGGAAAAAAAGAAAAAGAAAAAGAAGAAAGATTTCATTCTTTGGAGCTGACTAAGCATGACAGGAATGAAATATATAAAATTAATCATTACAATGCTTATATTTTAATGATACAATGTTCTTTTGATTGGAATCACTGAAGCCTCTGAGTATTGATGGGGTCACATCTGATTGTTTCAAACACCCACATGCTGTAGGAACGCTGAAAATGGAGTCAGGACATCAGTTTCTAGGAGCTACTAACTACTGCTCTAGTGTAGTAACTAGAGATTTGAAAGATACCAAACACTGGTACAAAGGGGACTAATCTGTGCACAAGAGCATTTTCCATGTATTTTTTAAAATGTCATGTATACTGTGATTAATCATGACAGTAATGATCAAATCAGTACTACACAATTGTTAGGATGAATTTAGTGAATTAGCCAGACTCAATGAGTGATAGAAAATTTTAGCCTGTCATATGTATACATGACAAACTACAAATCATTTTGTTAAACATAAATCAACAACAGTGTCATTACTATTATGGGCTTAACACCTGAGTTGCACAGACACAGGTTTCTTTTTCTTTTTCTTTTAATTTTTTTAATGTTTTATTTATTTCTGGGAGAGAGGGAGGGAGAGAGAGAGAGAGAGCATGACCAGGGGAGGGTCAGAAAGACAGGGATATACAGAATCCAAAACAGGCTCCAGGCTCTGAGCTGGCAGTCAGCACAGAGCCCGATCAGGGGCTCAAAACCATGAACCATGAGATCATGACCTGAGCTGAGGTTGGACGCTTAACCAACTGAAACCACCCAGGCACCCCAGGTTTCTTTTTCATTAATGTTTCCTTTCATTAAACAAGATTTATCATGCTACTGATATTTTGAAGGGTCACAATTAAGGATCTGATATGGTTCTACAATAAATGAACCTTTGGATGCCTAGATCTCATCCTGGCTGTAAATGGTTGGCATTGTTATAGAGCACAGAGTCACTCCTGAGTTTTAATGATATTTATATTACTTGTTAGTTATTTGATCATAGGCTCCTAAACTTCCCTAAGTTATACAGATAATATTAATATGTATTTCATAAATGTAAGATGTCTAACATGGTGTCTGGCACATTGTAAGATCACAAAAAATATTTGATATCATCATTAATGCTACTATTCTTATTTACTATAAGTACGGCTACCAAAGCACCAGAACAACAATGTTAGCCATGTGACAAGACTCCTGGTGAACTCCATTTGATTTTAGATATTGTTAGATGGACATGAAGGCCCTAGGTGAAAAATGCCGATTGAAAAAATTCACCAAGGCCAGAAAAAAGTAAGAAGGCCAGTATTTCAGAATACATTGAAAGAAAATTCCAGAAGCTGTTAGAATGCAATATCATATTCGTTCAAAGCAGATTTTTTCTCTTTTAAAAATTATGTGTAGAGAACTTTGTTTATCTAATTTGGAAAAGTGGAAAGGTTTTATCATTGTTACTAAAAAATATAACGAATATTGATCTTCTGCTTCTTCTAATATATAATACAATACAATAGTGAAGGGTTAGAGTAAATTTCAATGAAGGCAAAATTAGGCCTAGAGAAAAGATTTTTCATGGTTGGTAATAGAATCATCCTTATCAGAGGTTATAAAGTCAAATAATATGATACGGATTCAAAAGCAGCTGCTTAATTAATTACTCTACACAAGCCATGTAATTGTGACCTAAGGCAATTTCATAAAGGGTGTAATTGTTAAAAGTAAATATTAATTGCACTAAAATATTACTATATAAGAAATTCTAGCTAAATTGCAGAAGTTGCATAATAATGAGAGATATGTGAAAATATTTATGTAAAGTATTATATCTATTTATTCTTGTTTGATACTTAAAGGATAAAAGAAATACTCACTCTGGGGAAAGAGCTATTCACTGTTTCTTTTATTAGGGTTTCCTAGAGTTTTCTTCCTTATTACTGCATTAAGCAGAACAGAATGACTCTTGAAGCTATTACCAAATAAGTGTGTAAAAAAGAGCAATAGAGATTTGGAGGAGAGGTTGGCAGAGAAAGTAAAGTGGGAGAATGCAGTCTTTCTAGATCCAGAACATCAGTTTTAGGTAATTATCTTTCACAGAGCCCTTCAAAAATACATATATTTTAAATTTTATTCCTATGTGCCAATGTTTTTCTAGTTACGGGTGATAAAGTAATAAACAAGACAGAGTTCTTGCCCTCATGAAGCTTCCTTTCTAGTGTGCAAAACTAAAAATAAATCAAACAAAATCAATGAATAAAAATATACCCAAAAGATGATTTTAGTATCTGATAATTCCCAGTCTTACCTAGAGAGTTGAGATAGAGCTACATAGACATGTAAATATAACTTTCATTTGAAGATAGAATATTCTGGGGCGCCTGGGTGGCTCAGTCGGTTAAGCGTCCGACTTTCGCTTGGGTCATGATCTCGCAGTTCGTGGGTTCGAGCCCCGCGTCGGGCTCTGTGCTGACTGCCAGCTCAGAGCCTGGAGCTGTTTCAGTCTGTGACTGCCTCTCTCTCTGACCCTCCCCTGCTCACGCTGTCTCTCTCTCTCTCCTAGAAACAAATAAAACATTAAAAAAAAAAAAAGAAGAAGATAGAATATTCTTCAAACATTACACTTATGGTTCAGAAACTCATACAACACATATCAGATGATAGGCACTTTAGATTCATGTCATTTGCTATTTTATGATCAGACATTCAATTTGCATAAGAACCTTCCACAAATTAAGAGTAGTTTCTCAAAGGAAAAAAAAAAGTTATCTACTAATATATAAATGTGTGTCTTAAAACATATATGTCCGTCCTGTGGTTGTTCTATGAAAACATGCTATGAGATCCAGACAGCTTCCCAACCTGATTGGATATTCTTGGTTAAAAGAGTCAAAGACAGGAATTACACTGCAGTCTGAACAGCAGGTAAAGCCTTCTTTAATAAGGGCCTAACTGGAAACGGGCAGATTTTGAGGTCATTTAGTAAAGCAGTCCTAGAAATACACTGAAACATGTTATATTTTGCATTAAAATTCCATAAGAAATCTACCAAAATCCACCAAAAGGCCTGCATCTCTCTGACTGCTAGTAGATACAAGAAATATTGACTTGTTTTTCACATGATTTTAATCACAGCATTTAAGGAGACTGGGATTCGCTCTTCAGAGCCTGACAACATATCTCTAAAGTCTCCCAGATCTTAATCTCATGTCATATCTATCAACATATCTGATTGGCATTATACTTTCAGTAGAACAAAATAATCATCCTATCATCTGCAGACTAAATGCAAGCATGAAATAAGAGAATTTGGTAAACTTCTAACATGAAAAAGAGAAAGTATATTTCTATCCTGCCCAAGGCAGGCAAGTATCTGATTATGATATTCTGTGTCTTTTTAAATAAAGAAACAAACATCTTCCTGATAAATTTTCTTCTCCCCTTTTCCCTTTGACTGGAAAGGAAAACTCATTTCTGCTCTTCTGGAAAACTCTTTATCTCTCCTTCAATTCTGAATGATAATGCTGCTGAGTAGATATTCTTGGTTAGAGGCTTTTGTTTGTTTCTTTGTTTGTTTTTCTTTCAGCATTTTGAATGTATCATGCTACTCTCTTTTGGAATACAAAGTTTCTGCTAAGACATCTGCTCATAGTCTTAATGAGAAGTTTCTTCTAAGTAACAAGTTGTTTTCTCTTGCTGCTTTGAAGGTTCTCTCCTTCTCTTCAAATTTTGATATTTTAATTATAATGTGTCTTGCTGTGAAGATCTTTAGGTTCATCATATTTGGACCTCTCCCGACTTCCTGGAATTGGATACTTTTGTTTCTTACCTAGGTTAGGGGTTTTCAACCATTGTTTCATCGAATAGATTTATCCCCCTTTCTCTCTTCTCTGAGATCCCTATAATGTGAATGTTGGCCTGTCTGATGTTGTTCCTGAAGTCTTTTAAGCTATCTTCCCTTCTTTCCTTTTTCATTCTTTTTTCTTTTTGCTGCTCTGATTGGGGGATTCCATTGCGTCATCGTAGAGCTAACCAATCCTTTCTTCTTTATCTAATCTGTTACTGAACTACTCAAATGCATTTTTCAGTCCAGTTATTGTATTCTCTACTCTGTGATTTGTACTGGGTACTTTCTTATATTTTCCATTTCTTCTTTGAAGTTCATCCATTCTTCTCCCAGTTCAGGAAGCATACTTATGACTATTACTTTGAACTCTTTATCACATAAATTACTTATTTCTATTAACTAAGCTTCCCTCCTCCCCCTCCCTCCCACCGCCCAAAGTTTTATCTTGCTTTTATGTGGAACATATTCTTGAGTTTCTTCATTTTGCTTAATTCTCTCTGCTGGTTTCTTTACAGTAGATGAAGAAACCACCTCTCCCAGTCTTGAGAAAGTTGCTTCGTTTAGGAGATAAACATTGTTTAACTTTGCTCCAGCTCTTTGTTGTCTCTCAAAACATTGTGCTTCTTCAACCAGTCTATTATATTTTTAATAGCTCCCAATAGTTGAGGATGTGCCAAGACCTGTTAGTGTCCCTAAGGAGAGTATCTCATCATTTAGGTTCAGGCTGATTGGAAGCTAGACCCTTAGGCAGGAACTTTCAAAAGTATGCCAAATATAGAATCCTGTGGGGACCTCAAGCATAACTCTGCTGGCCACCAGAGCCAGGAGATCTGGCGATGTCTTCTATTGAGAGTTGCTAATTAGATGTCTAGACAAGTATCTCTGGGAGATACTGACAAGCTGAAGCCAAGCAAAGAGATCACTAAGATGCCATCTACAGCCTATGTTTCTCAAGAGTAATTCCACAGGCCACTGCATATACATCAAACCTGAAGCCTGCCTTATAGGTCAAAGTTCTAGGAAAAGCAAAGAGGCCTCCTTTACCCATAAGGGGGTGCCTCTGTCTGCTGTCTGTGCAGTGCCATCGGGGTGGTAGCCTGTCAACAGCTGTTTCTCTGATTGCCACAGTCCTGAGGAACCCAGTGCCACAAGATCAAAGGCATTCCCTGGGGAGCAGCTTGCAAAAACCTAGAGCACCAGACACATGTAGAGTTCCCCTCTAGGAGATACTAGTGCTCTGGAGTGCAACAGAAGAGAGTGTGAAGATAGCACCTGCGTTCTGAGGCCTCTGGAAAGGATTACAGTCAGCCTTTAAATGTGTGTTTAATTATTAGCAACTTGTACTTCAGGCTGCAGCCATGATGATTACCAGATAGGCTCCCTTCTTAGAAAGCTCTGGGTCAGCTGCCTATTGCTGTGCCCTCAGAGTAGTATCTGTTTAAGAAATCCTTCTCTATTGGTTACAGTCCTATGGGACACAAAAACATAAGCCCCACTGGACATCAAAGCCAGGCAATGTAGAGGTTTCTCTGGCGGCAGCTGCAAAAATCAGGGTGCCAGACAGGGGTGTGAGATCCTTTCTGAGGGATACCAATTATTGCAATCCAGTGGGACCATGAACACAAGCTCCTCTAGCCTCCCACACCAAGGGGTCAAGAGATGTCTCCTGGATAGCAGCCACAAAATCTGGGGCACCAGATTAAAAGATCCCTTCCATTTACCCAAGGGATACAGGAGCGCTGATGCATAGGGGCACATGTACCCCAATGTTCATAGCAGCACTCTCAACAATAGCCAAATCATGGAAAGAGCCTAAGTGTCCATCAACGGATGAATGGATCAAGAAGATGTGGTTTATCTATACAATGGAATACTACATGGCAATGAGAAAGAATGAAATCTGGCCATTTGTAGCAATATGGATGGAACTTGAGGGTGTTATGTTGAGCGAAATGTTAGGCAGAAAAGGCCAGATACCATATGTTTGCACATATAGGTGGATTAGGAGGAACTTAACGGAGGACCATGAGGGAGAAGAAGGGAAAAATAGTTGGGGAGAGGGAGGGAGGCAAACCATGAAAGATTCTTGAATGCTGAGAACAAACGGTGGACTGATGGGAGTGGGGGAAAGGAGAAGGGGGGTGATGGGCATGGAGGAGGAAACTTGTGGGGGTTAGCACTGGGTGTTATATGGAAACCAACTTGACAATAAACTATTTAAGAAAAAATAAATAAATAAAAGATCCCTTCCATGAGATACTGGTGCTCTGATCACAACAAAGGAAAAGCACAAAGATGTCAACTATCAGAAAGAGAATTTGAGAAAACAATCCCATTTATAACTGCATCAAAAAGAATAAAATGCTGAGGTGCCTGGGTGGTTCAGTTGGTTAAACATCCAACTCTTGGTTCTGGCTCAGGTCATGAACTCACCGTTCATAGGTTCAAGACCAGCATCAGGCTCTGTGCTGTCAGCACAAAACATGTTTGGGATTCTATCTCTCTCACCCTCTCTCTCTCTGCTCTTCTTGCCTCTCAAAATAAACAATAAAATAAAACTTAAAAAAAAGAATAACACACTTAGGAATTAATTTAACTAACCAAAGAGGTAAAAGCCTTGGACTCTGAAAGCTATAAGGTAGTGATGAAAGAAATTTAAAATGACACAGATAAAGGGAAAGATATTCTGTACTCGGAAGAATCAATATTATTAAAATATCATACCACCCAAAGCAACGTACATATCCATTGCAATCCCTAAAAAACCCAACAGATTTCACAGAAATAAAACAAATAATCCCTAATTTGTATAGAACCACAAAAACCTTGAATAGTCAAAGTGATCATAAGAAGAAAGAACAAAGCTGGAGGCATCATGCTCCCTGATTTCAAACAACACTACAAAGATACAGTAATTAAAACAATATCATATTGGCATGAAAAAAGACCTATAGATTAATAGAACAAATAAACAGACCAGAAATAAACCCACATACATGTGGTCAATTAATTTATGACAATAGTCTCTTCAATAAATGGTGTTGGCAAAACTGGACATCCATATGCAAAAGAATGAAACGTAATCATAATCTTATACCGTACACAAAAATCCACTCAGAATGGGGGCGCTTGGGTGGCTCAGTCGGTTAGCGTCCGACTTTCGCTTAGGTCATGATCTCACGGTTTGTGGGTTCGGGCCCCGCGTCGGGCTCTGTGCTGGCTGCCAGCTCAGAGCCTGGAGCCTGTTTCAGTCTGTGACTCCCTCTCTCTCTGACCCTCCCCTGCTCACACTGTCTCTCTCTTTCTCTCTCCTAGAAATAAATTAAAAAAATTAAAAAAAAATCCACTCAGAATGGATTAAAAACTTGAATGTAAGACCTGAAGCCATAAAACTTCTAGAAGAAAACATAAGTAGTAAGCTCTTTGATACAGGTCTTGGTGACTAGTTTTTTAAATCTGACACCAAAGCGAAAGCAACAAAAGTGAAAATAAACAAGTGGGACTACATCAAACTAAAAAGCTTCTGCACAACAACAAAAACAACTATAAACAAATTGAAAGACAATCTACTGAATGGAAATGGAATGTATTTGCAAATCATATATCCAATAAGAAGCTAATCTCTAAAATATATAATGAACTCATACAACTTAATAGCAAAAAACTAATCCAATTTAAGAAATTGGCAGATCTGAGTAGACATTTTTCTAAAGACAACATACAGATGGCCAACAGGTACATGAAAAGATGCTCACCATCATTAATCATCAGAGAAATGCAGATCAAAACCACAATGAGATATCATCTCACACCTGTTAGAATAACTATTATCAAAAAGACAAAAAATAACAAGTTGGCAAGGATGTCAAGAGAACCACTGTGCACTGTTAGTGGGAATGTAAATTGGTGTAGCCACTATGGAAAACAGTACAGAGGTTCCTCAAAATATTAAAAATAGAACTACCATATGATTCAGCAAATTCACTTCTGAATATTTATTAAAGAAAACAAAAACAGTAATTCAAAAAGGTATATGTATGCACCCCCATGTTTACTGCAGCATTACAATAGCCAAGATATGGAAACAACCGAAGTGTTCATTAATGGATGAATGGATAAAGATACTGTGGTATACATCCATATAATGGAATATTATTCAGGTATAAAAAATAAGGAAATCATGTTCCTCGAAAGCATTACACTACATGAAATAAGTCAGAGAAAGACAAATACCATGTGATCACTGTCTTTTATACATGGAACCTAAAAAATTTTAAAACTAACATAAACAACAAGAAGCACATAGACACAGAAAACAAATTAGTAGTTATCAGAGGTGGAGACTGGTGGCCAGATAAGATGGGTAAAGGAAATCAAAAGGCAATTAAATATATATATATAAATAAATAGCTGTACACCTGGTGACATGTGTTGTTAATTAGCTATAAAGAGATCTCATCAGAACAGCATTAAAATTGTAATCACTAATTAAACAACATGAAGCCTCTAGTAGGAATGACTAGCTTCCCCTAGAACTTCTACCTCCAATATCTGGTTGAGCACCAGGATTAAGATACCCCTTTCTTAGACACCTCTGCCTCCATTATCAAATGTTTGTGAAGAGCAATACAAGTCATCTATGTACAACACCTCCAGCCTTGCCACCATAATCTGCCCTGAATCCATTTAAATAGGCCCTTTAATCTGTTTATGTTAGTATCAGAGAAAGGCCCAGAGTTCTTAGTCATTTCTCATCTTCTGCTCACTAATGTCCATATGGCACTTTATATTCCTACTGGGTCTCTCATCTACAATTCCTGAAATCCCTCCATCTCTCCTTAATTTCTTAAACACTTCAAGTAGAACCACATTAAGCCTCATTATTTCATTCTTTTATGACTTCTAAAACATTGAAAATTAATAACACATCATCATCTTCATCTTCATCATCACCATCATCATCATCATCTTCATCTTCATCATCACCATCATCATCATCATCATCATCAAACTCTTTTCCAAATAGTCCCTATGCTTTCTTGCTCTAAAGGAAACCTAATTCTTCCCTGAGGACTCTGATTTCTCTGCAGGAATAAGTGTATTTCTCTCACAGCTCTCAGGCCTTCACACATCAGCAGTATGGCTGGCGTTCTCCTTAATTCTCATTGCTTCTTCCACACAATTCTCCCTCCTTCATCCCTAAATTCCCAGTTTTGAATCTCATGTCTTCAAATTGGATCATCAACCTACTGCTTCATAACTGCTCTCATATATATATGCCTCTAACATGTTGGTCCTTATTTCTCAATGATTTTATCTCTTGCTCATATATTCTATATGATTTCTGTTTACATTCTTTGTTATTTCAAAACACATCTACATGGTCTTTTTTTTAAATTTTTTTAAATGTTTTTATTTATTTCTGAGAGAGAGAGAGAGAGGGAGGGACAGCATGAACAGGGGAGGGTCAGAGAGAGAGGGAGATATAGAATCCGAACGAAGCAGGCTCCAGGCTCTGAGCTAGCTGTCAGCACAGAGCCCAACGTGGGGCTCGAACCCACAAACTGTGAGATCATGACCTGAGCCAAAGTCAGACGCCCAACCGACTGAGCCACCCAGGCGCCCTTCTACATGGTCTTTCCAATGACCTTGGCCTCTCAGACCTTCGAACTTCTTCCCCACGCCGATCTGGTATTTCTCTGTGTCTCAGCTGCTCATTTCCATAGAAGTACCTTAGACTGTGGCATTGTCAAAAACTGTAGACACTCCGTAATATTATTTCCAAGTATTCAAACTCCAAGTTTTACATCAAGATGACCTCCAATTCATAGATCCTATTAATTTTTCAGTCTCTCTTCCATTTGATGGCCTTTCTTCTGTTTTTATTAATCTTTAATTATATGGTTCTATGAGCTGACTTGAGTCCCCATGAAAATCTATATGCTGAAGCTGAAATCCCCAGAACCCCTAAAATGTGGTTTTGGAGATTGGGCCTTTAAAGAGGTAATTAAGATTAAATGAGACCATATGTGTAGGCCTGCTTCAGGTTCTGTTTCCCTCTCTCTGCCCTTCCCTCCCTCTCATAACAAACAAACAAACAAATAAAAACAGTGAGGAAATCTGGACACACATACAGACACCAGGAGTCATACAGACACATATGGTCATTCTTGTGACCATATGGGGACAGAGCAAAAGAGTGACCATCTATAAGGCAAGGAGAGAGGTATCAGAGGAAATGAAAGTTGTCAACACCTCGATCTTGGACTTCTAGTCCCCAGAACGATGAGAAAATAAATTTATATTGTTTAAGCCACCTGGTCTGTGGTATTTTTGTTATGGCAGCTCTAGAAAACTAATACATATTTTGGCACACAGAAGTCAATTGTTGCTTTAACAGATTGACTAAAGTATGGAAGTGGCTCTGGAATGGGTACAAGCTGGATGGATTCAAGTTGCATGTCAGAAAAAAACGAGATGACCCTGAAGAAACTTTTGGCAGGTATATGGACATTAGAGGTAATTCTGGTGAACCCTAAGATAGAAATACAAAACGTGTTACTGGAAACTGGAGGAAGGGCAAGCGTTGTTATAAGGTAGCAAAGAAGTTAAATAACTCAGCTGAACTGTGAAAGGGGCCTCAGGAGAACCCAAACCTGACAAACCCTTGGTCTTGGACTTCTGGCTTCTCGAACTGTAGGAAAAAGACATTTCTATAGTTTAAGCCACCTAGTCTGTGGTATTTTGTAATGGCATACCTAGCAAACTAATACATCTGGTAATGCATTAAAATTACTCTCTCTCACACATTTCCTTCCCTATACCCCTCACATTTTATCATATTTGCTTTGCAAAACCACAACTCCAGCTACGTCCAATGTCTGTCTATTCTACACATGTAATATACATCTGAGTAAGTCTGGAGGAAAGAAAAAACTTCATATTAAAACACATTGATTGGTCTTGCTTTAAAATTAAAACCACAGCTGTCAACTAGGCCTTTAATTGCACTGCAATTATCCTAGGCTTTCCTAACACATTGATTTTTCTACTCTCTTAAGAGATTATTTCACATATTCTCTTCTTCTCTCAAAATTCTAATACTTAAATATCTTCACTACAAAATTAGAACTTTTCTTCTTTTACTAAGAATTTGAAAAAATTGAACATAATCTCTACCATCTCCCTCCCCTATATTTCCTCACCTACCGTCGTATACACCTCAATATACTAATTTCCCACCTGTTACCAAAGATCTCTGCTTTTATCAGAAGATAAGGCCTCCATTTACTTTTGATAGCTTTATCATTGTGTTTACTTTTTCATCCTAGAATAGTAATTTTTACATCAGTTTTAAGTTTCCAGAAAAAATATGGAGTTACAGATTTTATATATACTCTCACCACCTCCCCACATTTTCTCCCCTTATTAACATCTTGCATTAGTGGGTACATTTGTTACAATTGACAAAGCACTATTAACACATTATAATTAACTAAAGTTCGTAGTGGACAATAGCATTCACTCTTTGTGTTGTATAGTTCTATGGGTTTTGTCAAATGTATATAATCTTGTGTGCAGTATTATATATAACATTTTGTTTTCTTCTAAGTTTTGGCAAATATGAATAAAGCTCCTGTAAATGTTCTTTGCAGGTTTTTGTGTGTATATGAATTTACACTTCATTTGGATAAAAATCTAGGAGTGCGATTGCGGATCTTATGGTAAACGTCTGCTTAGCTTTATAGAAACTGCTGGCATGTCTTCCACTTGGTATTTCCACCAGCAAAGAGTGAGAATTCTTGTTATTCAATATCCTCACAATTTGGTTTGCTAGTGTTTTAGTTTTTTGTCATTCTAGTAGGTGTGCAGTAGTATCTCTTCGTTGATTTAATTTTCAGTTCCCTATGACATATGATGTTGAGCATCTTTTCACATGCTTATTTGTCAACTGTGTATCTTCTTTGGTGAGATGTCTGTTCTGATTTTAATCTTTCACTTTTAAATTAGATCTTACTTGGTTTTGCCAACTCTACAACATGATCCCATTACATCTTAGAATTCTTTATTTTCTCTCTACATAATTACTTCCTCACCAAAAAAGGAAGTAATATTACTTTTTCTATCTTAAAAAACAGCTTAAGTTATCCTACATAGGCCCTCATTTTGCCAAGCTTACAACAATCAAGATTTCGCCCTATCATTTCACTAAAACTACTATTTAGAATTCCGTGTATGATATCAAATCATTCATATCGAATTCTTGTCTTCATCTATCCGTATCATTTTGCACAACTGTTTCCTCCCTGCTAATGATTTTTTACTTGCTTCCAATAAATATGATAAATACAGATTTACCACATTAATTGCTCCTTTTTTAAAAAAATGTTTTTATTTACTTGTGAGAGAGAGAGAGAGACAACATTAGCAGGGGAGGGTTAGAGAGAGAGGGAGATACAGAATCTGAAGCAGGCTCCAAGCTCTGAGCTAGCTGTCAGCACAGAGCCTGATGCAGGGCTAGAACCCATGAACCATGAGATCATGACCTGAGCCGAAGTGGGACACTTAACCGACTGAGCCACCCAGGCACGCCATTAATTGCTCCTTTTCTCTCTCCTTTGTCATTTTTCCAATCTCCTCTTCTATGTTGGAATGCATTATGCCTCTGTTCTTAGCTGTCGTTTTTTTTTTCTCCATCTACATTACATTCTTTGGTGAATGCATGATTCTCGTTATATTGGATACCATCTATTTGCAAATGACTATCAACTTTACATATATGATAAGATATCCTCTCTGAAATTCTATACTCGTAAATGTAACTGCCATTTTAATATCATTTCATGGATTTAATACACATTTCAAAATGAGCATTCCCTTCACTGATTACCTAATTTTTCATCTCAAATTGCCCACCACAAAACAATAATAACAGCACCAATAACAACAACGAAAACCTGCCCACCACAGTCTTTACCCAATTATTCAAAGATAAATTCATCTTCCCAACTGTTCAAGGTAAAGACTTTGTGTTGTCAGCCAAACAGAACTTTTGGGATTAAAATTTGCACTAAAAATATTAAATCATATATTTAAAAGTATTTCTGACGAACATTATTTATATTGGTGAATGTGTACAATAATTATATCACAGATGTATTTTTTAATGAAAATGACATGAATCTAAAAACATGACAGGGGATATCATAATGGAAAAGTATATTATATATGTATATGTAATATATAATGGACAGTGTGATTACTTTTCTAGTTTGAATGTACAGTGCCATATAAATGCTCTTCTAGTTTGAATCTATAATACCATATCTTGATTCTGTGCCACCATTAAGTGTGTGGGGAAGACAACTTGTATTTGTAATTGAGACATTGCTAAATATGATAAGAAGCACATGCATCTGATGTTTGTCTTCTCTATTAGTATCTTGTCTTCTCTAACAGAGAACCTCAGCTTTACCTGGATACCCAGTGACTGGATAGGACTCAACATTCTCTTCCATTATATGGAGATGAGTGTGTTTAAATGTGAGAGAAGAATACACTGTATCTTTAGAAATCAAAAGAATCAGTAATTAGCTCACCTGTGTTCCCCCTCCTTCTCAGAATGCAGCTTCCAGTCTCTAAGCACTTAGATATAATCACATGACTGAGTTCTGCTCAATGTAATATATATGGAAATAATGTATATCACTTGCAGGTCTGGCTTCTAAAAATCCCCCAAGATATATTCCAGAGGACCATGGTGTCTTTGAAGCCACACATTGAAAATGGTAGGGCTACAACTTAGAAAGATCTTGGATCTCACTTGGATCTCTCTTTCTATCTATTACAGATAGAAAGAGCCAACCGCTAGCCATAAATAGATATTTGGGATTACAATTCAGTGTGATATAAGCTTCCAAATTTGTACAGAAAATACTAATCTATAAAGCTACAAGTTAGCATAGTGCTTCTCTTTACAGGGGAGTTAGTGATTGGGAAAGACCCAAGTGGGGCTTCTGTGGTGTGGGCAGTGTTTTGCTTCTTGATATATACACTAGTTATCTTCAATTGCCTAAATTTACTATGCTATTGTTTTTATGATTTGTGCATTTAAATATATATATATATTTAACAATATTTGTTTTAAAATATTAGGAGCATTAGTATGAATTCATAATGTATTTTATCATTAAAAATCATTTCTACCTCTGTCCATGAAGAAGATTTTTAAAAAAATATGTCAACCAAGAAGCGATGGCAATACCTAGATCCCACTAAATAGAATCAGAGCTCCTTGGAGAAATGGCTTACTTCACATCTGGGCATCGTATGTACCAAATAAACTTTGGAAAATGTTTTCATATCAGATGGCAAGGAATTCAAAAAACAAAAAACAAAGACCAAAACAAAGTACCATAGTCACATTAAAAGACTAAGAAGTCAAATTGAAGAGGTTCCCACTGGCCAAAGACAGTACTGTTTGAGCATCAAGAAGAAAAATACCTAGTAGACTGAAACACATTAAGTAGATTTGACATTTTTAGTCCATCATAATTCTAAAAACAATGGCCACCAACTGAGTACTGTTGGAGGATTTAGAGAAAATAGCTAATTGTTTTTAAAACTATGAAACAAAAAAATCAAGCATTTAAGAATCTGGTCTTTTAAAAACTGTACAACTAAGTAGCAAAATAGGAGATGGGAAAAATTATCAGTATAGAAATACTTCACCTGATAAATAAAAAAAGAAATGATTGAATTAGAATACAAAATTATGAGCCTAATAAAATAATACATCCAGGCATTTATATCAACAACAGCAAATGACACAAAACATCATGTGTTTCCTGACAAGAGAACACAAAACCTCCCTTGAAGTCCTCTTGTCCCCCAAATTGACCCAATCCATCAAATCTTTAAAATTGAATGTCAGTTTAATGAAAATAGCAGCATTGAATAATATATTAAACTACATAATGCTGATTCAACAACAACAGCAAAAACCTGTGCAAGACTCTTACCTATCAAATATTACTATTTCTTACAAATTAATAGCGGAGACCTCTCCTCTTTAATAAAGTACAAAAAAACAAAGCTACAGTGGGGCCCATTAGGTTTTTAAATGATTTAACAGACAATATCAACCAATTGCTGTATTATTGTACTGTGAAACACTGAGTATTTTGGTATTGAAGTTTTAAATTAATTATATAAAAAATTATGACATTTGCGATACAATTGTCGAGCTACACTTAATTTCTAAAATAACAGGGAATTACTGTTCATTCATTTCTAGACCCAGTAACAGTACCAGGTTTGTGGTTTTAAGAAAATAGAGAAACTCTTGTCTTTCAAATGTGCATGCTGAAATATTATAAATAAAATAGTATAATGTCTGGCATACACTACAAAATTATATGAGAAGAGGGGAGGTGAATGAATGGGTAACAATGAAATAATGTTAGGCTATTAAGCTTCTGTATACTACCTGATCTATTTTGTGGATGTTCAAAATTCTCCAAAATTAAGTGATGAGAAAAGTGTCATGATAATATATATAATCTGATGCCATCTATGTTTAAAAAAAAAAAAGTAAGCCATATACATCAGTAAGTTAAGGCTCTGACTCTTTATTTCAACTCTTGTCATGATCTCATGGTTTGTGAATTCAAGCCCTACTTCTGGCTCTGTGTGAATATATATATGCCATACAGATACTTGCCATACAGATATATGCTTGAATATGCACAGGAAATTATGGAAGAATATATAAGAAATTGATAACAATGTTCACCTCTGGAGAGGGACCATTGGGGATATCAGAGGAGATTTTATATGAAATATTTGGTTATTACATTATGATAACTTTGTTTTATAAGAAAATAACCCATGGTAAAAAAAAAATTCACACTGCTCAAAGTCCAACAAGATATATTTGCAGAGGATTAGTAAAAGTAAACTACACATCATATCTTCTAATAAAAACAAACAAAAAATCAGAGAAAAAAAAGAGAGAAAACAGGAAGTTTATCTTTGGATATCTAAATATGTAGTGATTTTATTTTTATATCCCCATTTTCTATGCATTCTAAACATTCTATGAGGATTTTATATCAATTTTATATTTTGAAAAATATCTTTTAAATACCACTATATAATATATCCACTCTTAAAAAAAAATCACACACCAATCAATCTTTCCCTCAACTCCCCACAGCTGACTCTCCTAATTTTTATTATCTCACCTATTTCTCATTTTTCCACAGCACTTACTACCTTCTTACATACAAGTTCCTCATTTTTATAACATGGCTTCTTGTCTTTCTTTGCTGTTTCTCTTTATATATCTTAGAAAACTATGACTTGTACCTACATTCCTAATTTATATTGTTGAATTAATAAAAATGTGTTGTCATTCTCCAGAAACTGTTTTCCAAATAGAAAAATTAAAATTAAAAAAATGATATACTAAGTGAGACTATGATTGGATCACCAGTGCTGGATTCCTTAAGTTCTTGCTGATTTGCATTATTTCTGGTCTTTTCTCAGAAACATATTATTACACTGGGTTAACCGAGTTGGAAGCCAAGGGAAGCCCAAGGACTCTCAATCCACCCTACCTTAATATCCCTTCTTAGAAAGGTAAGGGAGCCTGGAGACCTGAAAAACAGCTGACACTGTCTTGTTTTGTTTCTTTATTTTATTTTGTGTTTAATTACTGTTTCTGCTCCTCATTTTGATTAATCTGCTCTGAATTCCAGTTACTTTCTTGGGGCCCTGATACCATGCTAGCTTTTAAGAGGCATTTCTCCTAGCAATCTCAACTACATTCCCTGAATTCCACAATTCTAAACCTGCAGTTTTCCTAAAACCAGCCTACACACAATGCCTCACTTTTTATATATTTTTTATTTTTTTAATAAGTTTTGTTTATTTTTGAAACAGAGAGAGACAGAGCATGAGCAGGGGAGGGGCAAAGACAGAGAGAAGGAGGCACAGAATCTGAAACAGGCTCCAGGCTCTGAGCTGCCTGCACAGAACCCGATGTGGAGCTCGAACCCACGAAACGTGAGATCATGACCTGAGCCGAAGCCTAGAGGCTTAAGCAACTAAGCCACCCGAGTGCCCCTATGCCTCACTTTTTAAATGATGAGGTAATTCATGAAACCTTAAGGCCATGTCAGAGCTCTTATACCTCTCCTGTATCAGTATCTGCAGATTATCCCTTTGGGGCTTTTTCACTAGCTGTTTCCCATTAGCATGATAGGTACAGTCTAGTCAGCTTCCTCATACTCAATTCAAACCAAACCTTCCCTCCCCTTCCTCCCTAAAAATCAATGTTTTTTTGACATGCTTCACGTTGAAATAAAACCTCTAGTCTCTGTTTAAACCCACTGTAGCTAAAATAAAATAAAAAAATAAAATAAAATAAAATACAAAAAAACAAAAACACAGCAAAACAACCATTGCAACCAACTACAAATTATGTTTGTTCATACTTGGAAATAAACTTTTCTTTTTTTTTTTAATGTTTTATTTATTTCTAGGAGAGAGAGAGAGACAGCGTGAGCAGGGGAGGGTCAGAGAGAGATGGAGTCACAGACTGAAACAGGCTCCAGGCTCTGAGCTGGCAGTCAGCACAGAGCCCGACTCGGGGCCCGAACCCACGCAACTCGAGATCATGACCTAAGTGAAAGTAAGACGCTCAACCGACTAAGCCACCCGGGTGCCCCGGAAATAACCTTTTCAACTAGTGGGGTTTGAAGGTAGGACATTGTTTTTCAGATGCTTATAACTGTCTCTTCCTTGACTATAACTATACAAAGTACTGGTATACTCTTTCTGACTCTTGAATGAGGTATCTAGATGGTATGTGATAAGTGAACAGGACCTATAGTTAATCTCTGCCTTGAGCATGTTACCTGGAGTTGCAGATCTCCTAGATCCAAGAAGTTTCTGTTTTTTGTACAATTGACTCAGGTTGCAGAGTTCACAAAAAGAGCTAAACATAAAGAGAATTACTGATGAAATATTTTGTACAAGTCCCAAGAGAAGTCATTATTTTTAGGAAAGACTTTTCAACATTTGTACTATAACTTATCAATATAAATGATTTTACAGACAAGGTAATACATATTACATGTCTCATATATATAGTAAATAGCATAAATATATTGTAGGATTGGTTTTTCACTTGTGCATACTATTTAAGTTCCAGAAATACTAAACAATAAATAGTTGTAGATAAACCCCTTTTGGTCTCCAGATATTGCATATAGAAGTCTAACTGATTTTAACATATTTAAATGTACTAGTATTGATTTAAAAGCCATTTGGAACCAGGGCATGTTACAGGTACAAAACTTCCATGATATAAACATATGTGGTTTAAAATCATGTCAAATACTTAGTATCATTAGAGTACACATAATCCAGATGTACTCCTATGGTCAGGTTTGCCTCAGGAAAGGATAATTTTTCCTTTTTTTCTTTTTTTAAAATTTATTTTTAATGTTTATTTATTTTTGAGAAATTTATTTTTTAATGTGTATTTATTTTTGAGAGACAGAGTGTGAGTGGAAAAGGGGAGAGAGAGGGTGAAACACAGAATCAAAAACAGGATCCAGGTTCTGAGCTGTTAGCACAGATCCTAATGCAGGGGTCAAACTCACAAATGTTGAGATCATGACCTGAGCCGAAGTCTCACACTTAATTGACTGAGCCACCCAGGCCCCCCATGTTTTTTCCTTTTTTGAGATTACTGCTGTTTTGTTTAGACTTATTTTCAGTCAGTATAGAATACATTTACTAGANTAAATTTATTTTTAATGTTTATTTTTGAGAAATTTATTTTTTAATGTGTATTTATTTTTGAGAGACAGAGTGTGAGTGGAAAAGGGGAGAGAGAGGGTGAAACACAGAATCAAAAACAGGATCCAGGTTCTGAGCTGTTAGCACAGATCCTAATGCAGGGGTCAAACTCACAAATGTTGAGATCATGACCTGAGCCGAAGTCTCACACTTAATTGACTGAGCCACCCAGGCCCCCCATGTTTTTTCCTTTTTTGAGATTACTGCTGTTTTGTTTAGACTTATTTTCAGTCAGTATAGAATACATTTACTAGAAGTATTAATACTAGATCAGAATACTGCAGTGCCATGACTTTTCAATAGCATGTTCTCCTTAATGGAGCCTAGTTTTATTTATCAGATAGCTTCATATTTTGTAGCTTTCCAATAGGAATTAATATGATTTTTACCAACAGAATTCGATAACTGATAAGAGATTTTAATAGACAAATTTTAAAATGTAGATAAGAGTCAGCTCCATTTATTAAATGCCTCTGAAGATACTCGATGGGTACAAAAAGCAACATGTAGCCTGTCTTCTATTACATGGAAAGACAAAACATATACACTTAAGAAAGGTTGGCAAACAGATATAGCAGCATAAAATATACAACGTATTATCATGTAAACTGAGTAGAAGCAATGGTTAAAGAGAGTCAGGGTAAAGGATTTAAGCACTCTTTGATCCTGTTAATATAGGCTTTATCCTACAAATCTATTTTGATCAGCAAAAGAAAACTTCTCCTAGTGGCAGAACCACTGATGCATAAATATTTGGTAGTTATCCTGTTGATTCCTAAGCTGGCCCAGTACACAAAGGCAAATGGAAGCAGAAGAAAGAGGCAGATCACTGTAGACTGGTAGGTGGATGGTTTAATAAGCAAGAGAATTTACTTATAAGGCTTATCTTGAGAGACCATAAGATGAGTAGATCTCCAAACCTGCCCACCAGAATCTTAAAAGTGTATATGGAAGTCTTAATTGTATTCATCAATGTGTTCAGTCCAGATGGTCCCAACAACATATTCCTGCAACATAGTGCTGTCAAGGCTGTGTACTTGAAAATGGTTCCCACTGTGTACTTGAAAATGGGGTGAGAAGTCTCCTATGGCCAAATCTTGCCTCCAACCATTGATTATGACCTCACAATGACCTCCTCCAACAATCCTCTATAGGTCCATTCAGATGTTATTTCAGAATATTCATATGTCAAAACTAAGAAGATAAAAAGGGTAAGAAGATTTTTATAGCACCACAAGTAAAAGAAAGTAGTTAATATAGAAAAAAAATATGGGTTAGTGATTTATCTTTCTGATGACTTAGGGTAGGAAAAAGGATTTGAAATGGTTATACATGCAGAATGTATACAATATATTCACATTGTAACACATATCTGGGCAAAAATAAAAGAAATTGTATGTAATAAGACTTGTGCTAAAACTCATTCAAAATGAAAGAAATTCAAGAAGAAGAAACAGAATTTAGAGATTAAAGGTAAGAGTAGACTTGAACCAGACAGATCTTGTGCAAGATACAGAGAAGAGAATAAAGTATATTTGAAAAGATTTATACCAAAACTCATTCATTATTATACACATTTTTCTCTTCAAATACAAATTCTGAATGAGCATCAAAAGCAGAGCTCTAGACCCTGGCTCTAAGTGCACAGTAGTCCTTCCTCTCTGCAGCTTAAAAGCAAATAATTGACCTTCTGAGGAAATTATCCTCCTCCTGACATATCATGAGAAGCTCAAGAATAGCTAATGCTACATCACAATGCCTGAGTCACTCACCTCCCTCTTTCTCATTCCATAACCATTATGTCACAGCATCACAAGAGGGGTGAGTACAGTACAATAAGATATTTGGAGACAGGAATCATATTCACATTATAATATATTGTTACAACTATTCTATTTTATTATTGTTGTCATGAATTGCTTACTGTGTCTCCTTTATAGATTAAACTTTAGCATAGGTATGTGTATATAGAAAACACACAGTATATATGTTTCAATACTATCCAGTTTGAGGCATTCCCTGGGGCTCTTGGAACATATCCCCTGTAGATAAGGGGTGACAAGTGTATTTCTTTTTTCTTTTTTCTTTTTTCTTTTTCTATTTTATTTCTGAGAGAGAGAGAGAGAGAGACAGCGTGAGCAGGGGAGAGGCAGGGAGAGAGGGAAGCAGAATCCGAAACAGCCTCCAGGCTCTCAGCTGGCTGTCAGCACAGAGCCCGACGCGGGCTGGAACCCACGAACCGTGAGATCATGACCTGAGCCGAATTTGGCCGCCCAACCGACTGAACCATCCAGGGGCCCCTAGTATATTTCTTTTAAACAAAACAAATAATTAATTTTTCAGCTTAGCAAAGCAAGCTATGTATTTAACATAACAAGGATGTTGCCATTCTAATAGGATAGGCGACAAGTGCATTTATTCTGAATTCTTTCTGTTTTAAATGTTTTTAAATTTATTTCTGAGAGAGAGAGAGAGAAGAGAGAGAGACCAAGCAGAGGAGGGTCAGAGAGAGAGGGAGACACGGAATCTGAAGCAGGCTCCAGGCTCTGAGCTAGCTGTTAGCACAGCCCCCGATGCGGGGCTCGAACCCATGAATCATAAGATCATGACCTGAGCCCAAGTCTGAGGCTCAACCTACTGAGCCACCCAGGCACCCCTATTCTGCATTCTTTAAGCTTCTACTTCAGAAGACTAACGTGTGCTATAAAAGTTTCTGATCCAATTTTAGAAATATTTCAAATCCACTGAGATTCTCCATTCTCCACATCTCTGGAACATGATTATTTGAGAACATCTGTACTTTCATATAACTGCCTGCTTCTGTGTTGAGACATAAAAACAGAAGGAAATTGAGCAAGCCAGTTCATGTGGTTCACGTCAAGAAGATAAACAAGGGAAAAAATAATTTTAGAGTGCTAGCTACTCAGTTGAAAGATACAAATTGTCAAAGATGTTAAAATTTTGCTGAAAGCTTATATTTAGCAGTCTCAACTAGATTTCTCATTACATGTCACACAATTTTAGTTTTAAATAAAATCTGAAATGTTAGGGATTATACTCTTAAAACAATGTATTAATTTTAAGTATAAAATATACATATCGTTATTATAAGTATTTTCTCTAATAGAAGACTTAATAAAGAAGAGAGAAATGCTCTTGATCATCTCAAATAATTATATTTTGATGTAGTAAACAACAATTTACAGCCTTAAAAACCTTTGTAAAGAGGTGCTATAAAATATCTACACTGTTTCCTCAGAGTAATTTAATTGAAATATAAATTATGATCTTTCAGTTTTTGAGATATTCCCCTTTGTTTTCTCTTCTTTCTCATACTTTATATAAATTCTATAAGAAATAACTGTTTTGATTTTAAAGGAGATAATTTACTTCACTCATGATAATTTTAGAGCACAGACAGGAATTTATGATTTCATTGGATTTGGTTTAAATAGTACCCAAGAGTCAGATAGCAAAGTCAACCAAGCAAGGTCTAAAAACTTCATAATGAATGTAAGGAAAGCAAAATTAATATGTTTGACAAAATGAAAAATGCTTCAACAATCCTTTTGCACTTCACTTACTATGAAAAGGTCTGGGCTGGTTCTGAGTTGTTCCTGAATTTGTCTCAATTCCAATATGTGTCACTGGTTCTCTATTTTTAAATTTCTAAGTTTTAGTTTTTCCTTGTTTAGAAAGTCAAGAGGGAGGCTAAGGGGACAGAATGTTAATAGGAAGGTGGCATGCCGAGGAAGCAACAGAGATGCAATGGGAAAGAGTGGGAAGAAACAAAAAGCCAAAATAAACTTCTCTGGAAAGTGACCTTACTTATCAATTCACCTCACCTCAGTATTTTCTAGAGTTGTAAACTGTGCAATAGTTAATATTCCTCTTGAAGCTATTTAATTACAACATGGACATAAGTAAGTTATTTTGGGAAAGCGTCCATTCTGGTTCACAGGTACAAACTCTGTGTGTGTGTGTGTGTGTGTGTGTGTGTGTGTGTATACCCACATAACTGTGTCTACATGTTTATGGATGTTTTGTGTACATATAGGTATCTATACACACATATATATAAGTATGTATACATATATACTTCTAAGTATTTACAGTGTCACTATAGGATTTCTACATCACACCAACATTAAATCCTCAGTCACTTCTCAGATTATTTCCATTGTTTTTCAATGAATGACTTCTCTGATCTTTACTTCTTCTAGGCTTCTTAATAGGTGCACTATTTTTTCTATCAAAATTCATATATATATATATATACACTATAGTATATATATTTATATATATATATATATATATATATATATACCAANATTAAAGTGTTAGGAAATCTATGTTTGCAGATACTCACATATTTGAGCTGAAGTAAAATAAACATATATTACCAGGATGTTTGATCAGATGTTTTAGCATGCAAGTACACATAGTTTTAAGTTTGATATTTCCAACTCTGAGTGAGTGCTGCTTCTAATCTCAGTTACAGTGTCTCTGTGGACATGCAAAAGTATAAATCAGTTATCAATTTCTATTTTTAAGATGTAATACTGATTTAGCTAACAATATCAGTGCAATGTTTGGACTCCTGAATATATATTTTGAATTTGACTATTCAATTTGGAAGTTTGAAGTCAGATTTTTCAAGTCTACTAGAGATGCTATCTGATAATATTAGAAACTTAGGTCAATATTTCAGTATGCAGATATTAACTATGAATGACCATTCCTCCTTAATAAATGCTAAATATATTTTTCCTTTCACTGGTGTTTTAATTATACAAATAATACAAAGAAATGTTCTCACTGGGAAGTTTAATCAGTACAGAAATATGTAAAGTGAAAATCTTTTTTTAATAAGGCCCATGTTTACTTCCTTATCTCAGAGTTAGTTTGTCAATAGTTTGTGGTACCTTTCTGGTTCTATTTCTCTACATTGGCATATATATACATATATATATATATATATATATACATGCATATTTAAATTGATGAATTCATATTGAAGATATTATTCTACAAATCAGAGGATTTTTTTCACCTACTAAAATTTCAGAATTTTGTCCAAGACATTCTTAGAAATATATAATATTCCATTAACAAAAATATATTTTGAAGATGTGCCTTACCTTAGAAAGATTTTTACTCCTTTTAATTTCCAAAACAAATCTCTGAAACAAAGCTTTTAGAAAAGTTTAAGTTCCATTAATAGGGAATATAATTCCATTTCAGAAGGGATTCAAACACTACTCATTTAGGTTTTTTTGTTTGTTTGTTTCTATTGTAAGTAAATTTCAAACCATCTGAAGAATCCATATTTTATTATGTTTTCTAATGACCAGACTAAAAATATATGTAAACAACATTTAAAGAGTTTACATTACAAAATATTTTTCTTAAAATTATAAATAATCTATGAATTTGCTATTATTTCTGTGTTACAGGTATGGAAATTGAGGTTTTCAAAATCATATAAAAGTAAATGGCAGAATTTGAAATTAAAGATGCAGATATTGAGACTCAAACAGAGAATGAAAATTTGACTTTTTTCTCTTCAATTTTACTCTGGATTTTTTTCCACATTTGTTTTTTGAATAATAAACATTAAGTGCTTTCTTTGTATTCTAGCATTAGTATTCTAATATTTATACTTCCAAAAACATTAAAAGTAGAATTTATCAAGCATCCTGAATGAAATGTATTGTATTTGGTATTTTAATAAATGTATTTATTTTTCATTTAAGATGAGAAGATTTAAGCTTATGCTATATACACTTTTTTTTTTAATGTTTTATTTATTTCTAGGAGAGAGAGAGAGAGAGAGAGTGTGAGCAGGGGAGGGTCAGAGAGAGAGGGAGTCACAGACTGAAACAGGCTCCAGGCTCTGAGCTGGCAGTCAGCACAGAGCCTTACACGGGGCTCGAACCCACAAACCACGAGATCATGACCTAAGCGAAAGTCGGACGCTAACCGACTAAGCCACCCAGGCGCCCCACTATATACACTTTTAAAGTATTCGTGGGACACATGAGTGGCTCAGTCAGCTAAGTGTCAGACTCTTGATCTCGACTCAGGTCATGATCTCATGGTTTGGTGAGATCAAGCCCCACATGGGGCTCTGGGCTGACAGCGTGGAGTCTACTTGGGATTTTCTCTCTCCCTCACTCTCTGTCCCTCCCCCAATAATGCTCTCATGTGTTCTCTCTCTCAAAATAAATAAAATTAAACTTTTGAAAAAATAACCATTTGAAAAAAGATGACAGTGTGAGTTTCTGTTTTGTTTCACTTGAAAAAATATTACATTACATACTGAGCACTTACTATATGCAGACATTATATTAATATTTCCATAATTATAGTATTTATACTAAAGCATTCCTGTGATGGATTATTTATATTTTATATTGTACAAGTAAACTATATAATTAAATTAAAAAATCCAGGCAAGATAATGTAACTAGTAAATAATAAATCCACAATTCAAGCCACTACTGTCTAATTTTTTTAAATGTGTTCTTAACCTCAAAACTACTATACTGCATGTTTATGTTCACATTAGTGAGTTATCCCAATGTTTAAACCGAAAAAAAATGTGTATCTTCAAGTCATTTTGAAGAGATCTAGATAATATCCAACCTCATTGAGTTTATTCTCTACAGAGATATTCATCACTTTGCTGAAAGAAATGTTGCTTTTACCTTTATTTTCTTAGCTATAGAGATTTTGGCATTCAGGTCCATGTTAGGGCTTAGAATATAAATTGTATGCCTGTAAAAATTTCCATTTTGTTAATGTCTTTTATGTGGCAAATTCCTCTTGTTCCTTATTATGGTCTATGAGTATAATGAGTGGGTAATGATATCCAATATTCTGAATCATTTTATGTATATACACCATATGCATGCAAATTTGATTTGCCTAATACTCTGATCTTTAATTTGCATTTTCATAGAACTAGTTGAGTATTATGAGGTAAAATTATATTGACTGGTTTCAATATCTTAGAATGTTAAATCATCATTATATGGGAAATGTTCAAAGGCATTAATTATAAATGAATCATGAAAAATATTCTCAAGGCACACATCTTGAGTTATAATGTGATAATAGCTACATGTCC
The DNA here is from genome assembly GCF_008692635.1 of Crocuta crocuta. Classification (NCBI taxonomy): domain Eukaryota; kingdom Metazoa; phylum Chordata; class Mammalia; order Carnivora; family Hyaenidae; genus Crocuta; species Crocuta crocuta. The sequence continues at coordinate 198,482 of NW_027532594.1, forward strand.
TAAAGATTTATTTTAGAGTTATGGTATATACCCAATGCTTTGATTAAAAAATTAAACTGAGTGATTTCAAAAGGAACATATTTATTTTTTCTCACTTGAAATACCAATGTGAATATGTTTATGTAATTCTAAGCTGGTACAAATTAGATACAAATGGCATGGGTATATAATGGCATAAAAAATCCAGAGATGCCAAGTGCATACTGATATAAATATACTAGATTTTTATTCAATAAAAGTCTATTGTAATATTACTGCCAAAAATTTTGTAAAAATACTAATATAGTCTCCTAATCTGAAACATTAGAAACCATGCATGTCCTAGCATGAGACTTTTGCCCTTTATCAGTTTTTACTGACAGTATTTTCAAACCAAAACGCTCTATCAGGTAATGGAGTTGAAGATAGCCAGAAGTATTAAACCAAAGTCTTGCTAAATTTGCCCAGGTTTCTGATTTTGAGGAATCCGGGCAAAAGAAACATGATGAACACGTATCCTGACACATAAAAGAGCATGGTGAAGGTGGAAGTATATGTGCATTTGGTTTTATTTTACCTGTCTTTCTCATTCCTACCTGGGCATCAACACCAGAATTTAAAATCATAAATCTTCTTAAATATACATACTAACTAAGTTGATATACTTAGTTATATATAAGTTATATCTAATATAACTTATTAGACATACTAATAAGTTAGTATATTTACTAACTTAAATATACAATAACTAAGTTGAACATCAGTGTTACTGAACCAAAATCCTCAGAAATATCAAGAATTTATATTTTTCAAAAGGTTTCAAACATGATTCCTTGATTAAGGCCCAATTCTACCAAAAAAAAAAAATGAATAAGGCAGTAAATAAAGGAACAGGTGAAATATACTTAAGGGAGAGCTCTGAGTCAGACATGTATACCAAGAAAATTAAGAAAAAATATAGTTTCACAAAGAAGAATTTTTATAGAGGGAAATATTAAGTAAAAGAAGAACTAAATAGTTTCATTCTAATTGGTAACTAGCAAATAAGTGCTGTTTTCAAAAAAAAAAAAGCAGTTATAGTAATAGAGTTGCACATTGCAGAATGTATTGAAGGATACAACAAGAATTCTACATGAAGTGAATCAAAGATGAGTTAAGGAAAAAAGGAGAAAAAGAAAGAGAGCATGACAAGTATGAGTCTGCATTTTGGATATTTGGATAAGCTGAGTGGAATAAAATATTACATTTAAACATATTTGACCTGTTTATTTTTACATGTCTGAGTGTGTCTACTAGAAAACTTCTCATTATATATGTAACTGTCATTCTATTGGACAATACTGTCCTAGAGCTTATCTACGTCCTGAGTAAGGTCTTGGGTTTTCTTGAGCACAAACATCGGGAAAGGCTCAAGCCCAGTTCAGTGTTTAATACCACTCCCCTACCATAAGCCCTAAGTTCAAACACCCTTGCTACTTATTTTGATGGAGACAGAGAGCCAAATTAGAGAATTAAAAGCTTTAATTTATTACTACTTTTTGTCCAACATCCTGTAATAAATGAGATTGGACTTAACTATCTGAGCACTTAGTGCATTAGTGTGAGGGGGCTATTTTTGAAATAATACTCTCCATTTTTTCTTTCCTTCTGTACCTCACTCCCCTCGCTACTCTGCATTTTCCAGGTATGGTTGTCTGAATTTAATGGCTCTGGTGAGACAGTGACAATTAAGTAGAGACACAGAAGCAGGAAACTCCTAAGGACCTGTGACCTTACACAGAGAAAAAGAACTTGTTTAGAAGGTACAGAGTGAGTTTTTAAAAGGTTGTTGGGCCATCAAGAAAAAAAATCATGTACCCTGCTCTCTGAACTAAGCCTGGGGAGTAGAAAATAATAATAATAAAAATAAAACATACTCAAAACAATACAAATAAAAATAAAGTTTAAGCTTTGAATAGAGGTGACTCCAATAGGTCTCAAATGGATGTCTGCTTTGTTGGAAAGGTCAAGAACCAGAATCTAGTTTTCTTCTTCCAACACACTAACTGAGTGACTATGTTGAATAAATTTATGTATCCCTTTAGGGAGACAAATTAATTGAGAATAAGTGCCTACCATCATTGTAGAAATACTTTAAATTAAGAATTACTTTCCAAACACACATATAAAATATTAGAACCAATTATCGAATTCAGCAAAGTTTCAGGATACAAAATCAAAATACAAAAATCAGTTTGTTTCTATATATTCACAATAAACCCCAAAAAGGAAATTAAGAAAGAAATTCCATTTATAATAGTATCAAAGACAACAAAATCCTTAGGAATAAAAACCAAAAGGAAAGGTTTGAAAACGATAAAATATTGCTGAAAACAATTGAAGATACTAATAAGTGGAAATATATTCAATATGCATGGATTGAAAGGTGGCATTGTTAAGATGTTGACACAACCCAAAACATTTTATAGAATTAATGTAATCCCTATCAAAACCCTAATGTTTTATTTTTGCCAAAATAGAAAATTCTATTAAAAATTCATGTGGTATTTCAAAGGCTCCAAATAGTGAAAGCAATCTTGAAAAGAACAAAGATGGAAGTCTTACACTTTCTGATTTCTGAACTTACTACAAAGGTACAGAAATCAAACAGCATAGGGACGCTTGGACGGTTCAGTCGGTTAAGCGTCTGACTTTGGCTCAGGTCATGATCGCACGGTTCATGGGTTCCAGCCCCAGAGTCGGGCTCTGTGCTGATGGCTAGCCTGGAGCCTGTTTCAGATTCTGCATCTTCCTCTCTCTCTGACCCTTCCCTGCTCGTGTGCTCTCGTGCTCTCTCTCTCTCTCTCAGAAATAAATAAAAAACATTTTAAAAAATCAAACAGTATAATACCAACATAAAAATAGACTTGTAAACCAATGAAATGCAATATAGAGCCCAGAAATAAACCTTTGCATATATAGTCACATATTTTTGGCAATGCTGCCAGAATCATTCAGTTAGAAGGACAGCTTTTTCAACAAATATTGCTGGAAACACTGGATATCCACAAGCAGAAAGACAGAAAGAAAGTAAGATAGAGGGAAGGAGGGAAGGAAGGAAGGAGGAGAGGGAAAGGGAAGGGAGGAAGCAGGGAAGGAAGGAAGGGAGGAAGGAAGGAAGGAAGGATGAGAGAGACAGAAGGAGGAAGAAAGGCAGGCAGGCAAAGGAATGTTTCTAAACATAAGAGGTAAAACTATAAAGCTATTGAAAGAAAACATGGGGGAAAAGTTCAATTAATTTGGCAATGATTTCTTAGATATGTCAACAAAATCACTGTCAACAAAGAAAAATAGATAAATTGGACTACATTAGAATTTTTTTTAAAGTCAAAAGACACTATAAACAGAGTGAAAAGCAGCCCATGAAATGGAAGAAAATATTTCTAAATTATACATCTGGTGAGTTTGATATTCAGAATGTACAAAGAACTCATAAAACTCAATAGAACAACAAAAACTCTGATTAAAAATGGGAAGAGGACTTGAATAGACATTTCTCAAAAAAGATAAACACATGGTGAGAAAACATATGAAAAGATGCTCAATAGCACTAATCATTAGAAAAATGCAAATCAAAATCACAATGAGATACCACTTTCATACTCACCAGGATGACTATTATCAACAATGGCAAAAACAGAAAATAAAAAGAGTTGGTATATGTGTAAAAATAATTGGAACATTTTTGTTTTTCTGGTGGGAATGTAAACATGTTAAATGGTGCAGCCACTGCGGAAAATGGTAAGACAGTTACTAAAAATTAAACATAGAATTGTTATATGACTGAGCAATTCCATTTAAGGCTAGATAATCAAAAGAATTGAAAGTAGGCATTCAAAGTAATCTGTACATCCATGTTCACAGCACCGCTATTCACAATAGCAGAAGATGAGAAGCATCTTCGGTCAAGCATCTATAAACAGATGAATAAACACAATATGATATATACATACAATGATATATTATTGAGCTTTAAACAGGATGAAAATTTTGCACATGCTTCATGAGTGAGCCTTGAAGACATTATACTTAGTGAAATAGGCCAGTGACAAAAAGACCAATACTATATTCTATCCATTATATGAGGTACCTAGAATAGTGAAATTCATAGAGAAAGTATGTAAAATGGTAATCACCAGGGGCTGAGGGGAGGAAAAAATCATAAATCCTTGTTGAATGGGTATGGAGTTTCAGTTTCTAAACATGAAGACATTCTGGAGACTGATGTTGGTGATAGTTGCATAACAATGTGAAAGTTCTTAATGTCATTGAACTGTCAACTTAATAACTGTTATAATGGTAAGTTTTATTTATGCATATCTTACCACGATTAATAAAAATAGAAAAACAAAAACAGTTTTATTTGCTGTGAAATAATACAAAGACATTAAATACCACTAAAACTTTTAATGAGATTGAACACTCAAAATTTTGGGATCGAGTTATAAACTAGTTTCCTTCAGAATGTGTCTGGGAACTAGGATATCTTACAGAGACCCAAAAGTTTCAGCCCTGCATTCAACAATGGCAAATGACTAGAAGTGTCCTTGGCTTTCAGAAATTATTGCTTCTGTTATATAAAGTTCTGTATCTAATCATACTCTACAGTTGAAGCTCGTATAGGATATTAACACCTGCAATTTTTAGTCATTTTTGCCATTATCCTCAGGGGCATACACTATTGTTTTGCAGGTATTTATTTTCTCTACCTCACATACTCAAAATTAATGACTAGTAGTCATTTTAATGACTGGGTAGTGTCAGTTTAAGTTTGTGATAATTATAATAATCATAGTATAGAAGTATGAATGGTAATGAAAACTACTCCATTCTTCCATGGAAAATTGCATAAGAATAGAGCCCTATCATTGGCTACCACCCTCTGGGTATAGCTAAGGGACTTAGCAGTTGGCATTACTGCCCAGAAGTTTGGTTTCACAGTTGTATTTCCTTGTAGCTCCAAATGTTCAAGGATAGCAAGGGCAAATACACTGCATACCTCTTATGATAGGCAGAATTCTAAATCTATCCTACCAACATTCCTCTCCTCTGGTTATTTAATTACACATTAATCTGTATACTTCTGTGAAAGGATTTTTTTTATTAAGTCCTTCTCACTCTGTCACTTTAACTATAACTACAGATATAACTATATATATAACTGGAGAAGAGGAACCAGTTAATATCACTTAATTGGTTCCTCACTGGTTCCTCTTCTCCAGGTGTTAGAAGACCAATTCAAGGTCTGCTAGACCTGTGTTACTTTCTGAAAGCTCAGAGGATGAATCTCCTTCTAGCTCATTCAGTTGGTTAGCCAAATTCAGTAGTTTGGGACTTTAGGAATGAGTTCCCACTTCCTTACTGACTGGTGGTAGTAGGTTGTCCTCAGATCCCAGCGGCAGTCTTCATGCCCTAGTCTGTGGCTTCTTTCATCCCCTTCACCGGCAAGGGAGAGCTGAGTCCTTCTCACTCTGTGACCTTAACTATATCTATCTATATCTATATCATCTATATCTATATCTATATCTATATCTATATCTACGATATCTATATCTATCTACAATATTGTGTGAGACTATATGTTTTATTAATTGATGTGGGGAAATACATAGTACAATATTAGAATTTTGGTCTTGTTTTAGTCACTGCTCAATTCACAGCATCTAGAATAGTGCCTGTCACTTAAAAACTGCCCAATATATTATTTGTAATGAATTGCCAACTCATCATTTCTAAACAGGTACTAAAATCCATATTGTCCAAATGCCAATTTGTGTGTCTGGTGATGGAATTTCTTTGAGGATAAGAAAGGGAGTGTTGCTTATCCAATCTTTATCCCCATAGTAAAAATTTATTTATTAGACTAATTTATAAACTATTAATTAGAAGTTATGGCATCTTAATACATGTATAACAGTAATTTATTGCTCCCTAGAAATGAGCCACTGAACACTGAGAGTTTACTGTCATGTCACACTCTCTCACTGCAAAACATTTCCAAAAGAAAATATCACACATGATCTTATCTATGATTACCTCTCCTTCTTCATCACCTATTCCTGCTCATGAGGCACCAATATCACTGTTTTTAAGGACTTTCACGTGGCATTTACTCTCCCTAGAGCCCTGTTTGTACAGGTCTTCACATGGCTAATTCTTCACTCTTTAGGTCTCAGCTTAAATGGCAGTGCGTTAGGTATATTCCTTCTACATGTCCTATCTTGATATTAGCATCCTTTACATTGACTTTATAAACACTTATCAGAATCTGGAATTCATCCTATTAATTCATTTATTTATATCATCTTTCTTTTAAAATGTAAGGTTTTTAAGGGTAATGGCCTTTGTGCAATGTAGTACCCTTAGTACTTAGCACACGAGTTCCCATGGAGAAGGCACATGGCAAAGTATAAATTACTTAATTGCTGGTAAACATTCAAAATCACACTAATAGGAAGATAAATTTCGCTAAAATTGAGGTTTTATTTACCCCAGCAGGTACCACATGTTGTAAGGGTTTGTATTTGAATCTTAGTTTGAGAAGCAGGAAAATCATAGAATGGACTGCATAATTTCAAAATTCCCTTTGAATACTGTACATATTGTCTTTTTAGCTATTAAAAAAAGAAAACTTCTGGATTTAAAAAACATGAAAGTGGTGGAAAGACTACATTTCCCTTCTATTTGAATTCAAATATAAAATGTAGGCTTAGTGGCTTGTGAAGGACACTTGTAAATTATTGGCCTATTTTTATCATACAAGTACCAAAATGGAATTGTTATGTAGAAATTATTTCCTTACATTTGGTATCTATATTAGAACTGTATTTTCCTTCTCTGCTAAAAATGGCTCATAATGAGCACATTCCATTTGCACTGTGGATGCAGTCAGTGATACTTGCTCTTTTTTCTTTTAAAAGCAATATCAATTCTCTCAGAATAAATTCTAGAGTAGTACTTAAATACTGGAAAACCCCAGTAAGGCAAAGTTCTTGTCCCATTTGCTATTGTTAAAATCAGGGAAGAAAATTATTTTAAAATATGAATTCATCATTTAAAATGACATTCAGAAATGGAGGTCACATATTTTTGACTAACATTTGACAACCCTTAACAGCTAAAAAATATAATCTAAGATTCTTCCTTTTGAAAGTATAATAGTTGGTCAAGATAATTTTTTAAAGATAGTGAAAAGAGAACTTAAAATAGCTTTGGAAGTAGTTTAAGTACAATGGTTCTCACGTTAGTATTTTCTTGACATGGAACTGAATTTTTCAAAATCTATATGCACATTCTTTTTTGAATCCTTACATTGAAAGGCATGATAATTGGGCTCCTAAACAGAATGAAGCATGTACTGTTACTTTATGCATTTCTTTGCTAAAACCAATATTCTATAAAAGAATAAGTATTATGATTACAGTTTTATAAACGAGTTGCAGTTCAGAATTTAACTTCCTGCCTATTCTGTCTTCAAAACTATAATTTTCAAGTAGAATATTTTGTTTTCCTTTACTTGTCCCAAGCCACATAAAATTAAATGGGACGTATTTTATCTGAGTTTTTCAGTGGAGTTGTACTAGTCAACAGAGATAAAGTAACCAGTACAATAGCCCAGTAAATAAACAGCCCAGGGTGGTGTCCTTAATTGAAATTTGCAAACATCTTTCTTTTCATATTATAAATTGTCACTGTTCCAAATAATGAAACAGGGTTTTTCCTTCTTTTTTTAAAATGTTTGTTTTAATTGTATAATATGTCCTTCCTGTTAAAGGCCAGATTGAAACATAAAAGAAGTATATAAAATAGAAAATATATGATCGATTATTTTCCTTCACTGTCCCCCTACCAAACAACATCCAATTCAGGGCATTCTAACTCAGACATTTGTGTTAAGCCTAACTTTATCTAAAAAGAACTAAACTGCTTATATATTTAGCAGCTACTTTCATTAACACTTTTGAATCTTTTATTGTAATATAAAACACAAAGAAGCAAAAAGTTTATATACAAACTAATAAACTATTATAAATGGAATGATCTTAAATCCATGACCTTGGAACTTTAGGAGCCCCCCTACCCACCCAGTAGCCTCTGTATTTTCCCATATTAACCATGGCTCTTCTCCCTTCAAAAGCACCTGCTATCTTGACTTTTATAATAACTTCCTCACTTTTTATTATGATTTTATCACCCAAAAGTATATGCTCCCTTTATAAAACTTTATAATACTTTTAAGACTCTTTTACCCCACAGGTTTCTCTCTCCTTTCTTTTCTTTTTATTATGGTAATTCTCTTGAAGAACCTGGGGAACTGAACCTAGAGAGTTTTTCACAACTCACTATATTTGTCATCTACATTTCCTACAAAATGGCAAGTAGATCCAGATGCTTGATCAGACTTAGGTTTAATATCCTTGCCAAGATGATAGTGGTGGTATCTTCTTTCATCAAGAAGTATATAATAAATCTCTGTTTTACACTATGTTTGTTTAATTTACTCATTTATGGTGTTAGTATCCACCGATGCACACCACCTAGATCCATTAAATCATCAGGGGTTCTAAAATGTTAATATTCAAATTCTCTCATTTTGTTTTCACTAAGTAGCTGGAATAAATTTGAATGGAGATGATTTCTCCAGTCTAGTATTTGGTTTCTAATGGTATGATTAATAGAGAAGTCAGGAGAAATGCTTGACTGTTTAATTTAACTAGTTGTTGATATAATGAATTTATTACCTATCAGCCTGAGAAAGTTACCAATGATTAATCTTTTTGCAGTTTCTTATGAACTCATGGATTTAAGTACATTTGATGGGCTTAGGTTCACTACCATTTCTACTTTTACTGTAGCCTCCTTTGATATAACCCTGTTAAGTTTCAGATAGACCTTCCTGTCTGGCATGCCAAACTATTCCTGCCTCAGTTCTATAATCGGCCACTTTTCAGGAAGCTCTGGATTTTCATTGAGGAGTTATTATTTCAAGTCCACAATATTGGTACCAGAGACATTTTTTTGGGAATTGTTTCTAGAATTCTTCAATGGACTAAATTAAATACCTTGTAAGATCATACTAAAACTTTTTTTTTTTTAAATATTTTTTATTTATTTCTAGGAGAGAGAGAGAGAGAGCGTGAGCAGAGGAGGGTCAGAGAGAGAGGGAGTCACAGACTGAAACAGGCTCCAGGCTCTGAGCTGGCAGTCAGCACATAGCCCGATGCGGGGCTCGAACCCACGAACCGCGAGATCATGACCTAAGCGAAAGTCGGACGCTTAACCGACTAAGCCACCCAGGCGCCCCCATACTAAAACTTCTAAATTAAATTCAAGACTAAAGGGTTTCAACACAACCTCATATATTACAGTTGTATTTTCTTTCTTCCACACAGTGAATTCTTATTCTTAAGGGTGGGCAGCAATATTGAAATATTTAATAACTAGTTTATTTGCTATACAACAGTCTCAGACTAACAAAATTAATATTACCCCAACCAATTATGATTACTAGAAATAGATTTAAATTCATTTGCGGTACCTGGGTGGCTCAATCAGTTAAGCGTCTGACTTCAGCTCAGATCATGATCTCAGGTTTGTGGGTTCGAGCCCCACATCACGCTCTGTGCTGACAGCTAGCTCAGAGCCTGAAGCCTATCTTCGGATTCTGTATATCCCCCTCTCTCTGACTCTCCCTGCTTACACTGCCTTTCTCTCTCAAAAATAAATAAAACATTAAATATTTTTAAGAAAATAAATTTATTTCTTCATGAGTTATGCCCACTTTCTTCCCATTGTCAGATCGTATAGTCATTATCTGCTATAATCTTTCCTTTTCAAAGTTCATTTTGTCTTGGTTCTAAAATTATATATTTATTCCTCTCCAGCCCTAATTACATTGTCATTTTCATTATCCGACTCTTGTTTCTAGTAAATTTGATACAAAGGGTTCATGAGAAAAATATTCGTCAAGATTTTGTGTATTAATAAGTTTGTATATGCCTTTTACACTTGAATGTCAACTTTTTCAGATATAAAATCATTGCTTCACATTTTCTTTTCTCAAGTATTTTCAATATTTTATTTCATATTTTGGGGGTATATGGTGCTGCTACCAAAGGGTTTGATGATCTAATTTTATTTCCTTTGTAAGTCATATACCCTTGGGTCAGATGCTCAGATTTGGGGGTGGGGGCTTGAGTTAGGCTTTGTTTTTTTTTGTTGTTGTTGTTTTTTTGATTGTTGTGTTTGGTTCTTGTATTTTTGTGTTGGTTGTTCTGGGTAGATACTCTCAAATGTAATCTGTATTCATTCAATATGTATTTACAATCTTTTTTTATTTAAAAAAATTTTAATGTTTATTTATTTTTTTGAGAGGAGAGAGACAGAGACCATGAGTGGGGGAAGGGCAGAAAGAAATGGAGACACAGAATCCAAAGTAGGCTCCAGACTCTGAGCTGTCAGCACAGAGCCTGACCCGGGGCTCAAATCCACAAACTGTGAGAACATGACCGGAGCTGAAGTAAAACGCTTAGCCGACTGAGCCACCCAAGCACCTCCAAATCTCTTTGTATAAGTGTTAATTTTAAAATGTTTTCCTTCCTACCTTTTTCTGTTAAAGCTTTATTAGTTGTGTTGAGTTGCTCTTTTGGTTCTTCTCATTTAGTCTTCATGTGTAAAATGATTTGCTCTTTTATTTCAAATTATTTTATATCACATCATTCCTGATTGTTTTCCTACTTCTGATATATTTTGTTCATTTATGTCTTATATCATTTTCTTAATATCTTTCAGTTTGTTTTGAAATATGTGTGGAAATATTAGAGTTTTGATTTACTTCAGAAGATTAGGCTCGCTGTGATGTCATTATGCTTTGCAATCTTTTTTCCTATGGAATATTGTATGAGATTTGACACTAATACTTTGTCCTATTTTAAAAGGATGCTTGGCTCAGAGAGCTCCTACTACCTCAGAAAAACCCACTTTTTTATTGTTTTTGTGTAGTATTTTAAAATATGGCATCTTGCTGGGGTGCTTGGGTGACTCAGTTGAGGGACTGACTTTTGATTTCATCTTAGGTCATAATCTCACAGTTTTATGGGTTCCAGCCTGTCTATAGTGCAGAGCCTGCTTGACATTATCTTCCCCTCACTTTTCCCCTCCCCCACTCATGCTTATTTTGTCTCTCTCAAAATAAATAAATATTAAAATAAATTTAAATATGGCATCTTTCTTTCTGAGTTCTCCTTGTTCTATTCTTTTTTTTTTTTTTTAAGTGTTTTATTTATATCTGAGAGAGAGAGAGAGAGAGACAGCATGAACAGGAGAGGGTCAGAGAGAGACACAGAATCTGAAGCAGGTTCCAGGCTCTGAGCTGTCAGCACAAAGCCCGACGCAGGGCTCGAACCCACGAACCATGAGATCATGACCTGAGCTGAAGTCAAACGCTTAACCGACTGAGCCACCCAGGCGCCCCTGTTCTAGTACTCTTCTATTTCCTTCCAGTAGTTTCTCCTTAGTGTAGAGGACTTTGTTTAGAAAAGACCACTGGTAAATCAATTTTGAATATTCATTGAAGCTAGATTACTTCAGCCCTTTTGGTTCTTACCATAGGCCTTTGCTCTCCTCCACTGTCAGAATGAGCAACTCTCCATATAGATGTAGCCAGTATTCTCAAATTGTCTCATGAATAACTTTGATGAATAACTTTTGACTATTTTGCTGATCTCCTTTCTCAATGTCTACCATTTATCCCTTTGTTTCTCTCTGTCTTCTATTGTCCCTATACTGATGTATTTGTTCCTATAGCTGCTGGTATTGTGAAGTTCATAGGGATATCTAGTCATTGATGTTTATATGAATGTTGTCCATTAGGATTTTGTTGTTTTGGTTTTTTGTTTGCTTGTTTTTTGTTTTGTTTGCTATCTCACTGCTTTGTATGGTTTTATGTGAGGATTTGGGAAGAGCCAAAAACTATGCTGCCACTGTTAACGCTAACACCCCAGAATCTTTGCATTAAGTTTTTAAGTAGATGATTTTCAGTTTAATTTATTGGTATAAAATGGCTCTCCCCTGGTGCACCTGGGTGGCTTTGTTGGTTAAGCATCTGACTCTTAACTTGGCTCAGTTCATGATCTTGCCATTGGAGAGTTAGAACCCTGCATCCATCAGACTATGTGCTGACAATGCAGAGCCTGGTTGGATTTCTGTCTCCTCTCTCTACTTCTCCTGCACTGGCTTTCTATCGCTCTTTCTCAAAACAAATAAAAATAAAAATAAACTTTTAAAAAGACTCTCCTTAAATATGTATTTAATCTACTTTTTCACTCATTTTAAATAGCCATAATTTTCTTTAGGCTAATAGAAGCTTCTCAGCTTAAATCTATGTAAAATATTGGATTTGAGCACACACATAAAATACATAAGAAGAATATCAGGCACAAGGTTCAGGAAGAAGCATGAAATCACACTTTTCCTATTTTGATCTTAGTGAGCTTATAAAAGCAGCAATGCCTTTGCAACCAATAGTTTTTCTTCCAGAGGAGACCTATGGTAACAAAATCATAACCGTTGAGTCTCTGCTTCTCTTATTGCTCCAGGAAATGACAATCTGGCTCTTACCCTGAGTGCTTGGCAAACTGAACTTGAATAGTAGACATAAACCTTTCCAATCCAAAGAACAAAGGGGAAAAGTGGTTTGCAAATATCTCCCCACTATTCCTATTCCTAATTATCCTCAAAGATAAAGGATTGAACTCTGGTGCAACAGACAGTATTGTGTAAAAATGACCCTGGAAAATAAATCACTTTTTGCTGAGCAAAAAGCTCTCTGGGGTGGATGAATGTCCTCCCTTCTTGGCACTGGAGGGATTCTACACTAATTGGGCATTTGACATGTTCAAAGATCCTTACGTCTGGGCATCCGCTTTTCACAAAAGTCTTTATTAAAACCATCACAAGCAAATCTGGACAACCTGTACCAAGCAGATTATTTATTCTCCTGTTGTAAGGTTGCTTTCATGTTTGCCTTAGAAAAATAAAGAAACATAGAGATAAGATCTTTCCCCTAACATATATAGGTAAGGCACGTCCAGCAAAAATACACTAAACCTAGCACATGGATCTCCACTTCTGCATATAAATTTTAGAACCAATTTGTTAATATCAACCAAATAATTTGGTTGAATTTTAAATGGAATGTCACTGAGTCTACAGAGTATCTAGAATAAAAAGTGATATCTTAACAATATTAAGACTTCCTATCCATAAACATAGAGTGTTTCTCCATTTATTTAGTTCCTATTTATATTTTTATTAGAGTTTTGTCATTTTCCTCATATAGATATTCCATATGTTTTGTTTGATTTATATACAAGTATTTCAGTTTGGGAAATGGTAATGTAAATGGTGTTTTTTTTATTTCAAATTTTACTTGTTTATTGGTGGAGTATCTGTATTCTACAAATTTGTTATAATTTGCTATAACTGTTCCAGGAGATTTTTGTTGTTGATGATGTTTATTCTTTTGGATTTCTATGTAAATATTCGTGTCATCTGTCAACACAGAGTTTTATGTCCTCCTCTCCAGTCTCTTTACCTTGTCTCTCCTTTTCTTGTCTTACTGCATTAGACAGGATTTCTAGTACACGTTTAAAAGGAGTAGTGAGAGCAGACATCCTTGCTTTGCTCCTGATCTTAGCAGGAAAGCTTCTAGTTTTGTTACCAGTAAGTATTACGTTGGCTAGCGGTTTTTTTGTATGTATTCTTTATCAAGTTGACGAAGTTTCCTTCTATTCCAAGTTTGCTGAGAGTTTCTAATCATGAGGGAGTGTTGGATTTTGTCAGATGCTCTTTCTGAACATACTGATATAATCGTGTGATTTGTCCTCTTTAGTCTGTTGATATAGAAGATTAAATTGATTTTTAAATAGTGAACCAGATTACATCCTTGGAATAAATCCCATTTGATCTAGTATAAAAACCTTAAATACTGTTTGATTTTATATGCTAGTATTTTGTTGACAATTTTTGCATCTATGTTCATAAGCAACATCAATCTGTAGTTATTTCAAGTAATGCCTTTGGTTTGAGAATTAGGGCATTTCTGCCCCCCTAGATTGAGTTAGGAAGTAGTCTCACTGCCTCTTTCCTCTGGAGGAGATTTTGGAAAAATGATATACTTTTTTCTTTAAATATTAGGTAGAATTCATCATTGAGTGCATGTGGTCTTCCCACCCTTTTTTTGGGAAAGTTAGTAATTATTGACTCTGTTTCTTTCAGTGTCTATTTCTTGAGTAAATTTTGATAGATTGTATCTTTCAATGAATTGGCTTATTTCATTTAGGTTTTCAAAGTTTTGGGCATAGAATTGTCCATGGTATGTACTTACTATTCTTCTAATGTCCATGAGGTCTGTCATAATGTCCTCTCATTTATAGTATTAGTGATTTGTGTTTTCTCTCTTTTTTTTTCTTAGCTAGCTTCCTATTTTAAAAAACATAATCCAACATCCTTGATGGTAATATTTCATTACCCCCTTCCTTCTCACCTACAACAGAGAAGGAATTTTCCTTTTGTATTAAGGGACTTGCCTAAAAATATGATCTACAATTACAAAGCACATACTTGAATCTATTTTTTTTTTTATGCTGAATCAAAATGTCATTTTATAACAATACAACTTCCTTTCATGACTTAGGATGTTAGGTATTTTTACCCAAGCATTTAAAAATGGTTTTCTATGAACATATGAACTTAGACAGTGGCTCATCCATTCATTCACTTAGTCATAAATAACTGAGCAACTTGAGGCAGGCATTCTGCTGATTTCTGTAATATAATAATCAAGACACCATTCCCAACCAACCTATATAACAGTGAAGAAATAGAGAGTTAAATATACTATATCATTTCACCACAGGCAACTTCAGTATTATAAAAAACACAGATGTTGTCCACTTTGCTGATGGAGGCATCAGAGCTAAAACTTAAGTAAAAAATTCGGCAAAATGGAATGATGTATCCTTTGATCAGATTTTATCTTCTGTCACGAGATTTTATATTGTCTTGTCTTGTGTTCCTTTTCTCTCACTGTGGCTCTTCATAGCTGGCATTAATTTTGTTCCTCAGATATACCACATCATTTCCACTTCAGACTCTGTTCTCTCTGTCAAGAACTCTATTTTTCATGATATTTTATTGACCATTTGGTTTCAAGTCAAAAACTGTCCTCTCTAAGAATTCTTTCTTGAAACCCTTACCAAAAGCACTCTCTGCTCTAGTCCCTAAGTCACTCTCTATCCCAGTGTTAAACTTTGACACTTTTTCATATGTCAAATTTCTATTTATTTAATATTTTTACCTGTTTATCATCAAGTGTTCCCAACATCATGAAAGCTCCATGAAGGCAAATGTCAAGTCTCTTCACCACTATAACTGGCACTAAAGCTGTTTCTAGCTCACAAAGTTCAATATATATTTCTTGCATAACTAAACTGCAGCGAGGAGGAAAAAATCACACAGCGTAGAACAATTTTGATATATTGTCTTATTAATTTATATGTAATTTCTGATTAAGAAGGTTGCATCTCTCTTTTACACGCCTATTATTTCTCTAATTAGGGTTCTATTCTATTCTATTCTATTCTATTCTATTCTATTCTATCCTTGTCTGTCTTTCTAGTCTTATTCTCACCAGCCATCAACTCAAAGTTTTATATTAATTTATTTCTAGTCTAAACACATTTATATTCCTGCAATTTTTATGTTGAACCTGTTACTCAAAAATTGATAGTTTCTGAAAGTATATAATAATGGGTCACTCATATTAGCACTATTTAATAATCTTTGTCATCCTGAAAAAGGCAAACCACTGATATTTGTGTATTGTAAGTAGGAAAATAATCCATGTAGATAGATCTTATTTTTCCATAGTCAGAAAGACATTTTAAGTAATCAATATGGTCAATTATCTCCCTTGGAATTTCACAAGTTTGGCCGAAGGAATAACTCAGTACAGTTTGCAAATAGCTATTAGTTTCAGTCCTCATCTGCAGCCCCTCAACCATACAATCTTGATTCTCTAGGTGATTATTTTGAAATAAATACATATTGACTTAGAACTTAGATACTTAGGTACTATTATTATATATAATGTAAATAAATTAACTGAAGTTCAATTTGGTTAAGAAACCTCTTCCTTCCCACCTCAGAGTGGTGCTCTCAAAGGCTAATGAAATTACATTAATGAATCATTTACTTTAACCTCCCATATCTTCCCATTTAATTTATCATTAAATCTAAGCTCCAAAAACCTAAAAGCCACTGCAGGCTGAACCAAGCTAGAAAGAGCCAGAAACACAAATCCATACTTTTCCTAAGCCCCCAAAGCATTTCTAAACTACTAATGAGAATCTATGAAACCTAAAAAAAAGTAAAAACAAGGCTAAGTTTGGGAATTTATTTCAAACCTTGGCTTTGGCTAGGAATGTTTTGAAATTACTGGTATAATGAAATGAACAGTAGGATGTGAGTCAATATATTTTAATTCTAGTCCTGAAGAGGGTCTAATTTATTATCTATATGACATTAGGCAAGTTACTTTATTTTGCTGCGGCCAAATTTGTTCATGTGTAAAATGAAAGTTTGTCTATGGAGTAATTTCTAGCATTGCAATAGCTAAAAATGTATTATCATGGAAAATGATCTTTTAGAACTAAACTTTTACAGTAGGAAAGCCTTAGGGTATCTATGGGCTATGATGCTGTAGCAGCTGAAAAGAGGTTAGTAACAGCATTAAATTTAAGAACTGCCCATAAGCTGCAAACATATTAGGGAAAGAATAACACCATGTGAAAAATTTTCAACAATGCCCTCTCTTTATGAGCCAATGAAATTAGTTGCCTTGAACAAAACAAATTTCTTCACCTTCCAGAAGAAGGCAGACTGATGATATTATTTGTATAGAAAAATAGAAATTTCTGAATTTTAACATATATGAGATAAAATTTTTCCAAAGTTCCCATAAATGCATAGGTGATCTACTATGCCAATGATCTTTATACCTATCATATACTTTGGTGGAATTCAAAGATGTAGAAAAATGAAAATATCATATGGAATATGAAAACTGCAAAATTACACTTATGCTTTTGGGTTGAAAATATGAAGTAGTCTCTATGACCATGTAACCTGATTTTTTAAGAATATGTTTTATCTTCCCATTCAAAATATAAATGATTCAGATTAATTAAGAAGAATTGAGTTTGAGAGAGATGGATTTTTTTATCATCCAGTGAGAATTACACTACTAAGATGTCATTACTGAGGAGGATCATAATTCTCAAGAAGAGTAATTTTTTATATAGTATTATTAGATTATAAAAGAAATTTCTATTTATTGAAGGAATTGGAAGTCACCTTTCAATGTTAAACAATTATTATTTGATTTGGGAAAATAAGGTTTGCTATCAGATAAAATAATTTCACATGTTAAAAAGTGGATTGAAGGAAAGACGTGTATATAAGAATATTTTTGAATAATAAAGGATTACAATAGATGGTTAAAAACAGTAGGACATGGTTTATAATGGAATAGAGAAACATAATTATTCCTTCTAAGATGTTCACCAGAATATGACAAAGAAACAGAATCTGAAATTGATTTGCAACATGAAACTGAACCCTAAGTGGGAGCTCATATCCCCAAAACATGTTCATCATGCTTTAGCCATTGAAACAAAATCATCTGCTTCCCCTTTGTGCTCTTCCCTTAAAATGCCTTGTTCGAAGTGTGGGTTTGAAAACAAAAGATAAAAAAAGTTTATTTACTACTCTCTTCTGTTATGTTGAAGTTTTCCAAGGTCAACATTACCTTGCCTTCTTTGGATCAATGATGGTAATTGTGAAACTATACACATAAACAATGCCCAATAAATAGCTGATGATGATAATTTTCACTTGTTCTCTTACAACCTAGATTCATTTTCTTCTCTTTCTGTGAGAAGATAAAAATGAGTTCAATATCTCATGTTGCTTAGAGACCACATTATATTTCAACTATTCTTTCTACATTCTCTATTTTACTACATAGCTTATTTGTAAAATAGGTTACTCTTCTACACTATTTTATTAACCTGATACATTTCTCAGTTTTGCTGTCTTCTTTTAAGTTCATTGTTTTTCACTAGTCATTGAATTTTACTTATCTTTGTAGGAAGCATATAGCGATAGGATTAACATTCCAATTATTTGAATAGAAGGGGGTTTAGTGTGTGTGTGTGTGTGTGTGTGAATGTTTTTTTGCATACTCTAAAATAGATACATCCCCGTCTTCTACATAATTTGAAATAATTATTGAAAGGAAATCAAATGCAAGATAACTGCCTAATTGGATCAGAAAGTCAAAGAAAAAAATGATTAGAGTATTTTCAGAGGTTATTTACTGCTAGCAAAGAGCAATCTTGATTTGCTCTTCTCAGAGGTAGCAAAAAGGAAGAAAGAACACTGCCTTACATCCATTATTACAGTAGGAATTTTTAGTTTAAGAACTACCTAGTGGAAACAAGAAGAATGGGAAGGCTACAGAGTATAAATATTTCTCATAAACAATTTATGCTGATTGTATACAACTGTACTTTAGAGAGGTTCTGTAGAGATAAACTTACACTTTCAATTATCTAGTATGTTTACAGAATTCTACCATTGTTTAGTGGATTGCCATTCTTAAGTTTTTATATGTGAATCCTTTGCTAAGTATCTTGCTAGCTCTATAACTTACCACCTTTAATGCATCAATAAGAACAATAGTATACTGGGTATGAACCGTAATATTTTGGTAAAAGTTTGCATTCCTTTATCATACGTTCTTATGCCCAGCTAATATAAAACATGTCAGTGTGAAAGGGATTTGGCAGTTGTTAAAACTCTGTTAACATGTTCATTAAAAAATGAGCAAATTATTATTCCATTTACCCTCAAATGATGATTCAAGTCCCATACATACTGGGATTTCTTTTAACATTGTATAACTTGTATACTTGACAGATTCTAGGAAATTAACTATAGTATGCTAACACTTTAGCCAACAATGCAAAATTTATTTTATATACAATAATCTTGATCATTTTATATATTTTATATATATGAGAGTTTGGAATTTTAAGAATCCCTTCAGTTATTCTGTAGTATGTCAAGAATAAGTAGCTTAATTTCATTGCCTATTTGTGTGTGTGTATGCATATTTTGTATATTTTTTTGTCAGCTTGGTTTCTATTATTGAGTTTCTATGGAGATTTATATTAAAGTTAACACAATTTTTTTCTTCCTCTTTTTTTTCCTGTTCTAGTGTCACTCAAACACAGCCCTACTCAATCAAGATGAAATAGCTGGTAGAATAAGTTCATTCAGTTAACACAGGCAAGCAAGTAAATATTCTTTCCACTCCAAAGTCGGATATACTACACATTTAAAAGGACAGCTTAAAGGAACACATTAAAAAATAATTTGTTCTTGGGATATGTCTGCTGAAAGGGCATTTTGTTTTCAAGGTAATTTTTAAATATTTGTATTATTAAAGCAAAACGTGTTTCTTACAGAGATATCGAAGAAGATAGGCAAGAGAAGAAAAAGAAGTAACAAACAGAAGTCTACATTTTTTTACCACACGTCACTGAAAACCATATATGTATTGAAATTTTATGTGTGAATTATATCATAGAACACTTTTATCATTTTTATTTTAAAAATATACTTGAGAACATCTCCATGCCAACAGATAAACTTCTGTAACAGAACTTCTAATGGTTTCATAGCAGTTCATTGTTTAACAGCTCAGATATTTTAGTAAGTTTCTATTTGATATAATTCTGAACTTAGAGAAAAATTGCAGGAATAGTGTAAGGAATCCTCTTATGCCCTTTACCCATATTAGCAATTGTTCAAATTTCTCTCTATTTCTCTCTCTCCTCCTTCCTCCTTCTATCTGTTCCTGTCACCTTTCCTCTTCCCTACTACAAATTAGTGTGTGTACATATATATATATATACACTTATTGAGAATAAGTTGAATAAACTATACCCCTTTGTTTCTAAAAGTACTTAGTGTAAGGGTGACTGGGTGGCTCAGTCAGTTAAGCATCTGACTTCGGGTCAGGTCATGATCTTGATACTCATGAGTTTGAGCCACATGTCAGGCTCTGTGCTGATAGCCCAGAGCCTGGAGCCTGCTTCAGATTTTTGTCTTCCTCTCTCTCTGTTCCTCCCTCACCCTCAAAAATAAGCACTGAAAAAATATTAATATTTATTGTATTTCTTAAGAATAAACATATTATTTTATAAACAAAATGCAGCTTTAAAAATCAAACAAATTTCAATAATACATAATCATTGTCTAAATCATATTCCATATTTAATGTTATGGATAATAACATTATCCATAATGTTCCAATAATTTATTTTATGGCTATCTTTTCCTGAACCAGGATCAAATTCAGAACCAACTTTCAGTTTAGTTCTCACATAGCTTTTTAGTTTCCTCTATTCTGGAACATGTTCTCAGCATTTTCATGTTGTATTTCATTGGTACTTTTGAGGAACAATTTGTTTATAGAATATCCCTCAACTTCGATTTGCCTCGTTGCTTGTGATTAAATTTAGACTTTATATTGTTGGTAGGAATAATGCAGAAATTACATGTATTTCTATGTGCATTTGTAAAACGGTACTTGATGTTATTTTGTTCTGACATTCATGTTTTATTTGATGGCTTTTTTTCAGCAGTGTCCTCCAGGTTTCTACACTATAAAGGACTATTTTCTATCTGTAATTAATAAGTAATTTAGGAAGAGATCATATAAGTAGCTAGTTCCTTAGAAAAATTTCATCCATGTGTTTTAGCATCCATATTTCCTATATTTATTAGATGGCATTCTACTGTAAAAAGAAACTTTTCCTATACTTCCATTTTATATGAAACATACATTCCATGCTAGATATTCTCTAAATAACCCTACTATTTGTGATTTCATAAATGCCTTATGTTAAGTTCACAAATGTTCAAATTGAAGTATTGTTGAAAATGGTATTAGAAGAAGACATCTATGCTTCAACATAAAATATACCATGAGACTAAAAAAAAATCTCAGGTATAGCCTAAGTGAAAGTATCAATAAATTTAGCAATGATATTCCCTTAATCCTTTCTTGTGTCAATATGGGATATAGCCATATTTTTCCTTTTTTTATATTTCATCTCAATTCTTTCCATTTCATTATTTCCAGTACAGTTAACATACAGTGTTATATTAGTTTCAGGTATACAATATAGTCATTGGTAGCCATCAGTTGGTTCTCAGTATTTAAGAATCTGTTTCTTGGCCTGTCTTTCTCTCTCTCTTTTTTTCTCTTGTCCATTTGTTTTGTTTCTTCAATTCCACATGTGAGTGAAGTCACATGGTATTTGTCTTCCTCTGACCAACTTATTTCACGTGACAATATATTTTCCAGATCCATGAACCTCTTTTCAAGAAATGGTCATATTTTTTTATGAGATTTAATTATTATTGTAATTATTTTTGATTCTGATATTGTCCTCAATTTGGTCAGTGGGGATCCCTTAAAGATGTTTCCTGTGTCTTTTTGAAATGCTCTCATGATGTTTTAATTCATATTTTCAATGAGATCATTGTTGAATCACATGTAGTTATGAAATAACATGGAAAGATTCCATGCACACTTTACCAGGTTTTACCAGTGCTAGCGTCTTGCAAAACTATGGGATAGTACCACACCAGGATACTAACATTAACATAATCAATTTTGTATGGATTTCCCAGTTTTATTTGTGTTCATCCGTATGAGTATTTAGGTCTGTACCATTTTGTCACATGTATATGTTTGTGTACAACAAACACCACAGTAAAGACAAAAAAAGTCCCATTAGCACAACGACTCCTTGAGTTTACCTTTTATAAGTACCTCTACCTCTCTCCATTTTACCCTGTCCCTAAACCTGGCTAACACTAATCTCCTTTCCATTTCTAAAATTTTGTCCCTTCAAAACTGTTACAGAAATAGAACCCTATAGTATGTAAACTTGAAGGATTGGGGTTTTTTTCACTTAGCATATTTCCTTG
This sequence comes from Crocuta crocuta, assembly GCF_008692635.1. NCBI lineage: Eukaryota > Metazoa > Chordata > Mammalia > Carnivora > Hyaenidae > Crocuta > Crocuta crocuta. Next base: position 220,628 of record NW_027532594.1, read on the forward strand.
GGAATTCATTCAAATTGCTTCATATCTCAATAGTGTGTTCCTTTTTATTACCAATTCATATTCCATGATGTGTATGTAACAGTTTGTTCAACCATTCATTTGTTTAAAAGTATATGGACTATTTCTAGTTGTTAGCTATTACAAATAAAGCTACAGTGAACATTCATATACAGATTTTTATATGAACACAAGTTTCATTTCTCTGGGATAAATATGTGAGGTTGTAAATGGTAGATTGTATGGGAACTGCTTGTTTAGTTTTATAAGAAACTGCCAAACAGTTTTCCAAAGTGTCTGTACCATTTTACATTTCTGCTGCAACATATGATTGAGTCACTTTCTACACATCATTGTTATGATTTGGTTTCATTACTATTTTTCTTTATTTTAGCTATTCTAATAAGTATAGAGCAATGTCTCATTTTGGTTTTAACTCACATTTTTCTGATGGTTAGTAATTTTAAACATCTCTTCAAGTGTTCTTTTTGCCCTCCATATATACGTTGTGTTGAAATATCTGTTCATGTCTTTTGCCCATTTTCTTTTCCTTGTTTTTTAAATGTTTATTTATTTTTGAGAGAGACACAGTGTGAGTGGAGGAGGGGCAGAGAGAGAGGGAGACAGAGGATCCCAAGTGGGCTCTGCACTGTCAATGACCAATGTGGGGCTTGAACTCACCAACTGTGAGATCATGAATGGAGCTGAAGACAGAAGCTAACCAGTTAAGCCACCCAGGCACCCCTTTTGCCCATTTTCTAATTGGATTGGTTGATTTCTTTTTTTTATTGTTGAGTTTTAAAAGTTCCTTTTGTATTCTGGACACTGGTATTTGGTCAAATATGTGGTTTGCAAATGTTTTCTCCCTGTCTGTAGCTTTACACACCTTTCACATTGGCTTTAAAAGAGTAGTAATTTTCTATTTTTGCTGGGTTCAATTTGTCAGTGCTTACGTTCATGAATAATACTTGGGCATCAAGTCAAAGGCTCTTTACCCAGTCCTAGATACTGAATACTTTCTCATAGCTTTTTCTAGAAGTTTTATATTTTACATATATGATACATTTTGAGTTACATTTTGTGTTAATACAAGGTTTAGGACCATTTTATTTATTTATTTTTTTGATGCCCAGCTACTCCAGTATCATTTATTGAAAAGGTTAAACTTTTTCCATTGAGCTGCTTTTATATCTTTGTAAAAGCACTGGTTGAGGATATTTGTATGGGTCAAATTTTGGGCTCTCTATTTTGTTCCATTCATGTATATGTCTATGCTTCCATAAATATCACACTACAATGTCTTGATTAGCTATACAGTAATCTGAATTATTGAGTAATTTTTTCCATTTTATTCTTTTTTTGTAAAGACTGATGTATCTCTTCAATAGCCTGTGCAAATCCATTTAAATTTTACAATAACTGCATCTATGTTTACACAGAATCTTGCTAAGCTTCTGGTAGAAAACACATTAAAACTATAGGTCAGTTTGAGGAGACTTGGCATATTTATTATATTGATTCTTCCAATCCATAAATAATACATATCTCTCCATTTATTTAAGTCTTTTCTTTCATAAATAATTTTTAATTTTCAGTATACAGATTCTATGTTTTGATACATGAATACCTAAATATTTAATTTTCTTGAAGAAATTGCAAATGGTAATGTAGTGTTTTGTAATGTTTATTTTGAGAGAGAAAGTGCACACAAGGAAACAAGCCAGACAGGCCAGAGGTAGAGAGAGAATCTCAAGTAGGCTCTGGGGCCCAAAGTGGGGCTTGATCTCAAGAACCATGAGATCATGACCTGAGCCAAAATCAAGACTTGGGTGCTCAACCAACTGAGCCACCCAGGCACCCATTATTATGTTTTTAATTTCATTTTCTTCATATTCATTGTCAGTATAAATAAATTTGAATAATTTTTGTTTATTGATCTTTATTCTGCAAACTTGCTGAACTCATGTATTAGTTGTAAGGGGCATTTTTGTTTTGTTTTATTTTGTTTTGTTTTTGGTTTTTGTTTTATTTTGTTTAGTTTTAAGAGTATTTTTGTAGATACTTTGGGATTTCCATTTGGCAATCATACCATCTATAACAGAGGACTTTTTATTTCCTCCTTTCCAAATGGCATGCCCTTTATTTTATCTATTGCTGCCTATTAGAATAACTTGAGCTTCCAGTGTTATGTTGACTAAGAGTGGTATGTGTAGGCATTCTTGCTTTGTTCCTTATCTTAGAGTCTGTCCAGGTTGCAGAATTAAACACTGGGTCGACTGATATGTTGTGTCATAAATTAAACTTGTTTTAGAAATTTTGATAGTTATTCTAAATTAAAGTTTGTGTCAAATTATACTCTTACTAATAGGGCATGAAAGTGTGCATTTCCGTATAGCTTTATCATTAAGTGTTGTTAAGTTTTGAAATCTCTACTAAGTTGTACAAGTAAAAATGGTATTTAACATATTTAATTTGCATATATGCAATTATTACTATGGTTGAATAATTTACATATTTTATTAGTGTTATATACTTATTATTTTATAAGTTCCTATGCATTGGCATTTTTCTATGTAAGTGTCCATCATTTTCTTATTGATTTGTAAGAGCTCTTCATATATTTAAACTTTAGGGGAGCCTGGGTGGCTCAGCTGGTTGAGTGTCGGACTTCGGCTCAGGTCATGATCTCACGGTTTGTGGGTTTGAGCCCTGCATCGGGCTCTGTGGTGACAGCTCAGAGCCTAGAGCCTGCTTCAGATTCTGTGACTCCCTCTCTTTCTCTGCTTCTCCTCTGCTCACGCTCTCTCTCTCTCTCTCAAAAATGAATAAACATTTAAAAAAATAAAATAAAAAACCCAAACCTTTATCATGCATTAAATTCCTATTTGTTTTTCATCTGTTTCAGACTTTTCTATTGTGTTTGTCAATACCTATGCCAGTAAATATCTACTTTAATTCCTAAAATTGTGTATTTTGACATGTGGATTAAAAGTCTTTTATTCATCGTTGAACCAAATAATAATAAAAGGGCATAAGCAAAATATGCTACATTCTTAAGAGCTTCTGAGACTCAACATACACAAATTAAAGCCTTCATTTTTTTATGATTCACTTAAAGCTAAATCATTCCATCATAATGGCATAATCCACCTTCCACATAAAATAGGCAGATAATCCAACTGCCTACTGAATGTACTATTTAGGTGTGGCATCTAATATTGCAACATTAGAAATATTAAAGATCACATAGTGTTAACCTAAAATTTTCTTACCCCGGGTGAGTTTTGGTTCTAGAATCCATTCTGGTTTGGGACCACATTTTGTTTCCAGGTGAAGCCAATTATGGGGAGAATATAATCACAGAGGATGAGAATAATCTCAGTGGATTTTATCTGAATCATCAAAAACATGAAACAAAATACATGCAGAATGATCATCTCTATTACTATTATTCACTGTTATTTACCCCGAGAGTTCATCTTTAGTAGGAATTAGAATATGTAACTACAAGCAAATTGTAACTCAATACCTGAACATAAGTCCTTTGTCAAACATCTGGGTAGAGGTAGATGACATTGTAACAATCAACTGGGAAGATACTCTCGAATGACAACAGCAGAATGTTTATAAACTTCACATTTAGAACATCTGATACTCTATTTCCCAAATATTCTTGGATTGAAATAAAGAAAACAGTAACTCTTCTATGACCATTGTAACTACTAAATTGAAATTATCTAGCTCAAATGTACCAACACACAGTGTCTTGGAAATAAATCCCAGAATCCTCCCATTTGCTTATCATAATGTTTCTTTGTTCTTGCTGTTCAACAGATGTTAGTTATTCTACCAAAAGTTATTGTTTAATCTTAGTAATTCTAACTTGTTTTCCTTTTTACATTCTGTTCATGCAGAAAAACTAATATGGAGCTCAAATTTCATTTTTGGCACTTACTTTGGAAAGAGTTTATTTTCTCTGTGCTTCAAATTTGTTATAAGAAAAATACAAATATATAAATTTGTTGTGAAAATTAAATGAAGTAACACATGGCAGGTGCCTAGAATAGTGGTTGGCATACGCTGAGTGCACCCAAATGTTGGCATCTGGTGCAGTTCACATTTTATAGATATTATTTTGTATAGAGACAAAGCCAATTCCACCCCCCAAAAAATTATTGATCCATTCCAAACCCATTCCCTGAAGCCAAACTGAGCTCAAAGAACTTGGAGCTCCTAAAGAGGTTTCCAGAGCCATGCAGTATATAGTAAATTGCCTCCATTTTTTATTCTCTTGGGCTACAATGATTGAAAAAAAAAAGTGACAGAAAATACTAAGTCAAAAGTTATTTATTTAGTTCTATTGATATTTTAAGTGACTGTTAATTATTACATTTCATTACAAGTAACAAAAACTATACAATGGAGGAGAACCAGGAGCTTCTAGGCAGCATATTCAGAAAAATAGAGAACCCATTTCCACCCAAATGTCAGCTTTGTTTAAAATATAGCTTGAGGGGCGCTTGGGTGGTTCAGTCAGTTGAGTGTCTGACTTCGGCTCAGATCATGATCTCACCACTTGTAGGTTCGAGCCCCAAATTGGGCTCTATGCTGATGGCTCAGAGCCTGGAGCCTGCTTGGGATCCTGTGTCTCCCCTGCTCTCTGCCCCTCCCATGCTCATGCTCTGTCTCTGTCTCTCTCTCTCTCTGTTTCTCAATAATAAATAAGTGTTAAATTTTTTTNTGAACAAGAAACAGAGGATAGAAAAAGGGGCAGGGATAGAAATATTTACACACCTTATTGTCAACTAAAGACACATCATAAGGGGTAAAATTTATATGCTTTAGAAATTCTAAGCGTCCCACCAGAATGAACATAGGGTCCTCAACATGCAAGGTAGCTCAATCTTATTACCTCCAGCATCTTACCGTCAGCTATTATTGGAGTTACCCAGGTGTGGACAAGGATTACTGAACTGTTGATACAGCTCTGCTATTTAATTACTGTTTGCCCTCCACTTGTCTTTTTGGGAGCTGATAGCTAGACCAAGCAGTTGCTATCCATGGCCCATTAGAGCTCAAAATGCCCTAATTGTTGATTTAGCTCAGTCACAGTTTGTGGGAATTAGATAGGCTCTGACTGGGGATCTACTTATTGATTGCTCTTATGGGGCTTTAAATTTTCATTTTTATTTAGACAATTAAAAGAGATAAAAGATATTGGGTTAATATTTTTGAGTGAGACTGTCTCCCTGTCTAGTTGGTGAGGATATGATCCAAAGCAAAAACAGATACGGTCCTGACAGTGAGATGTTTACAGTTTTGTTGAGGAGAAATATGAGAATAAAAAATTGAAAAAAGAAACTCCAGCCCAGATATGTCCTTGAAAATAGCAGCACTTGATGTTATAAAACTTCATAATAAAGATTTTTCCCTTGTCACAGAGTAGATTTCCCTGAGGAACACTTACTTGAGTTGGAATCTGAAGGATAAACACAAGTTCAGTAGGTGAGGAAGGGATAAAGGGGGAAAGTGTTACATGCAGAGAGAGGACATGTGAAAGGGCTCTCATATGGAAGGGAGCTTAGCACTTTATGATGTTCTATGATGTACTAAGAGGACAGGCTAGGAGTGGGGGTGAGTTAAGATGTGAGAAGAGAGGTAATTGGGCTAGGGTGTCATTCAGTCATCCATGCATTTTCTCATTCCTTAAGTGAGTACACACTGAGCACTAACTGGGTTCATTTTAAACATTGGGACTACAGCAGTGAACAAAACTGAAAACTTATCTGAGCAAGGCAATGTCGGGTGATACAAACGACTTTTCAGAGAATTAAATCAGGCTGAAATGATGGATACAACAAGTTGCTTTTTTTTCCTAGTAAAATGGAATGCTCAAGGGGAAAAAAAAAAACTTTCCTGAAGAAGGTGATAGTTAATGGAGGGAAAAAAGTAAGAAAGAGCTATTCATAGTGAGAACAAGGGGAAGAGCATTTCATGCAGGGAAACAGCTTGTGAATGACCTTAGGAAAGTAACAAGCTTCAGTTACAAAGAACAGAGGAAAGACCAATGTGATTAAAGCATAATGAGCATGAGAGAAAGTGAACTGATGTGACACTGTAGAAAGAGGCAGGAGCTAGATCACACAGGGATGTATAGGCTGGGTTAAAGAACTTAGTTCTTTTCTCAAAGTGATAGAAAGCCTTTGAAGAGTGTGTGTTGATGGTAGGAGTGGGGGTAGGAACAGGGAATAGACAGGTAGATCACCTATTTTTATTTTTAGAACATCAGCCTGACTTCTGGATATAAAACGAATCTTGTAGGGGCAAGATCAGAAGATTAGATATCAGGATGGTAAAACAGTGTAGCTGGGAAATGAAGATTGTTTAGACTATAGTTTAGATGAACACAAGAAGATTGATCTCAGGTTGATAGGTATTCAGGGAGATGTGCTCATACACCCAGCTAAAATTAAAAAAAATAAATAAGGATGATCCCAAGCATGATGTTAGTGCTTTTGGCTGATGTGTAAAAATAAAAGAGAAACATTGAAGAAAACAGTTGAAGTTCAAGATTTCTATTTTGGACAATTAAGTTTGGAATGTCCCTTAGACATTCAAGCAAAGATGTCACGTATGTAGCTTGATAAATCTAAAGTTCCAGGAAAAGGTCAGGGCTAAACCTATAATCTTGAGGGTCATAAGCTATAAATGGTACAAGATGAAAGTCTCTGGTGTGAAATGGAGATATTTAAGGTAAGAGAACTCAGTATTAAGCCCTGGGTCAGGCCTAGGTCAAATTTAAGCTTCACACACTTGAAATAAGATTACGCTTCCCCTAAACCTTTCACTTGAATTGTTTAAGGTTAAGCAGGGTATCCACATGTAGCTTTCCTCATGCTAACTTGAGTGAACATAGAGTATAGACATCTACAATTCCCACTCGTCAACAATCGGTCTGAGTACCCTTCTCAGCCTTTAATCCACCAGGGAAAAAATATTATTATGCCTTTTTTTTTCCATTATACATTCACCACAAGAAGCTCCAGTCATCCAGATAACCTGCTTCTCCCATACACACTAAACTACATAAAGCTCTGAACATCTCCTGTTCTACATCCTTATCACATCTCTCATGTCCAGAATTCTTCAATTATATCCTATTCAATTATATCCTATGGAATTCAAAGACCATCAGCAGCAAAACATTCTATTTTTTAATCTCTTGTCTGAACATTTCTATTATTTTATCATTCCAAGGAAATACCTGGCTTCTCCCTAAAGACTGTGTTCCTGGTGGTCTTCCCAGGGAGTTAGAAGGTCTTATTGCCACCATTGGGCTGGGCAGCATGGTAGTGGTCCTTTTGTTCCTCTTTGCTGTCTTTATAAAACCCTACAATCTCCCTAAAATACTCAATTTTAATCTCACATCTGTGGATTATGTCACCTACTATTCTTCATATATTTCTGTCATTTTCAGATCCCAGTTTTTCAGCCTGGCTTCCAGAGAGGTCTGTTCCTGGCTCGCTATCCGCTATTTCCACATTACTCCAGTCATAATTCTTGGTGATTTCAGTATAAATGTACTTCATCCTGACAATTCCCAGGCTCCTTGTTTATGTAATTTACCTCATCTAGCCCTCAGCTGGACCTTAGCCACCCACTCACATGATCTTATCCTGGGACTCATTATTATCAATAAAGGCAACATCCATAATAACAATTATATGCATTTCATTCTTTGATCATCCCTTTTTTTTTAGAGTAGTTGACACGCAAATGCTACATTACTTTCAGGTGTACAACCCAGTGATTTGACAAGTCTCCACATTATGCTATGTTCACCAGAAATGCAGTTACCATCTGTCTTGTTACATCACTATTAAAATACCATTGACTGTATTCCTTTTTCTTTTAATTTTTTAACTGTTTGTTTATTTTTGACAGAGAGAGAGAGAGAGAGAAAGAGCATGAGTGAGGGAGGGGCAGAGAGAGAGCGAGACAGAATCCAAAGCAGAATCCAGGCTCTGAGCTGTCAGCACGGAGCCCATTGCAAGGCTAGAATTCACAGACCATGAAATAATGAGCTGAGCTAAAGTCTGATGCTTAACCAACTGAGTCACCCAGGTACCCAGGTACCCCTTATTGACTGTATACCTTATGCTGTGCCTTTTATTCCTGTGATTTATTCATTCCATAACTTGAAATCTGTGTCTCCTTTCTCCTTCACTGACTTTGCCCAACCACCCCACCCTCTCCCCTCTGGCAGCCTTCACTTTGTTTTCTGTATTTATAGTTCTGATTCTGCTCTTTGTCGGTTTATTTATTTCTTTTCTTTTTCGTTTAGATTCCACTAATGAGTGGAATCATATGGTATTTTTTCTTTCTCGGTCCAGTTTATTTCACTTAACATAACACCCTCTAGGTCCATCTATGTTGTCTTAAATGACTTAATCTGGTCCTTATTTATGGCTCTGTAATATTCCTGTGTGTGTGTGTGTGTGTGTGTGTGTGTGTGTGTGTGTGTGTGTAGGGCTTCCTCATCCATTTGTCTACTGAAGGACACTTAGGTTGCTTCCATATCTTAGCTATTCTAAATAATGCTGCAGTAAACATATGGATGCATATATGGTTTTGAGGTTGTGTTTTTGTTTTGTTTGGGTAAAGAATCAAAGTAGAATTATTGGATCATATTTTTTTTTCTATTTTTAATATTTTAACAAACCTACATACTAGTTTCCACCATGGCTATAAACAATTCACATTTCCACTTGATCTTTTCAATGCACTTTCTCTGTCACTTCACTAGTTCAATCTTTAACTCTACTAATTTTCCCTTGTCATTCAGACTTTTGGTATTTTCTCCCTGCTCTTAAACTAGCTCAAATGCCACTGTCAATTACAATCCTTTTTGCATACATATCTTACTTCCTGGTCTGTCTCTAATTTTGTTATACTCACCTAGTAAAATCATACACCTGTTTAATTCAACTTTTTAAAATCCAACTTTCTGCCTTCCCTACACCTGAAATTGGTACAACATGAATAAAAATGAAGAATATTCAACTACATGGACTGCTCACTATAAATTTATAATGATAACCCTAAGATAACATTAATGCTTCTTGGTAGTCCCATTATACTTCCATACATGTGTCTGTTTTCCTGCCATCCAAACACAATTTCATAGTTTCTAATCTCTCCCAACTTTTAGTACCATGTGTTCCATCATCATTCTTAACAGATGACCTTCATTTCTACTTCCTGAGAAAAAGTGGAAGTAACCTGAGAACCTCCACACATTCCTAACCACACATCTACTTAGCTATCCTCATCCAAACTCAGATAGTCTGCCTTCCATATTCATATGTAAAGCCATTCTTCTTCTTGTTTAGTGACCATACCAAAGCTCTTAACTAACTGTTCTATGACAGCTATTTTCCTCATTCTTATATCATAATTTAACCTGTCTACTAAATTGTTCTCATTAAATATTCATATGTCATCCATATTTTTTAAATTGTTGATTTTACTGTCCTAACAAAATACCATGTCATTTGTTTTTCTTTGCAATAAAACTTCTCTCTTTACAATCCCTTTTCTCCCATCCTAAACAAACCCACACGAATCAGGCCGTTATCCACAGTATTCCACCAGTACTGCTCTCATCAGTGCCATCAATAATGGCTACACAACTAAGCATGAATTTAAGTTTTCAGTCTAAATTCACTTACCATACGAGCAGCATTTGACATAGATGTTGATGGTCAATCTGTGTATACTAATCCATGTATACACACATCATAAATATTTTATCTGTATTTAGGGGCGCCTGGGTGGCTTAGTCGGTTAAGCGTCCGACTTTCCGACTTTCGCTTAGGTCATGATCTCGCGGTTTGTGGGTTCGAGCCCCGCGTCGGGCTCTGTGCTGACTGCCGGCTCGGAGCCTGGAGGCTGTTTCAGTCTGTGACTCCCTCTCTCTCTGACCCTCCCCTGCTCACTCTGTCTCTCTCTCCCAGAAATAAATAAAACATTTAAAAAAAAATATTTTATCTGTATTTATATTAAGTTAATCCTGAGTTCATAGCGATATTTCCAAGTCTAATATCCATTAACAAATGGATCATTCTAGGTTCTTTTCCATGCATATTTGTAAGCTCCCATTCTAACAAAGAAAAACCTGGCTCCTGTCACCTACCATACATTTACTCAATTTTTCAATTGTCATTTACATTTCTAGCAATATTCATAATATTAATAACCCATCTGAAATAACTTAGCTGGAGTACAGTAATACACAGTTTCCTTATTCTTATAGAATTCTTATAGATTCTGCTCAGCTCCAAAGTTATTTAGGTCATCATCATTTTCTCCTACATCCTAAGTGAGGTAATTTCATATATTTTTAATACAGTTAGGTCATTTTATCACACTTTGCATTCCATCCTAGCTAGGATCCCTTAACCTCCAAATTGATTCTTTAAAGTTTTCATACATTAAGGTTAAATCTTTCTTCTATGCAGTTCTGTGGATTTTCACAATGAATACTATCATATACCCACCATTACATCATCATACGAAATATTTTCAACACTTTATCCACTGTGCTTCATATGTCCAATTCTCACCTTCTCCTAAAACCCCTGACATCCACGGTATTTCATATAATTAGAATTATACAATTTATAGCCCTTCCATATTGGCTTATTTTATTTAGCAATATGCATTTATGTTTCATTCATGTCTTTTGATAGTCATTTGTTTTAATCACTGAATAATATTCCAGTGTATGGAGGTACTACAATTTATGTATCCATTCACCTACTGAAGGTCATCTTGGATGCTTCTAGTTTTTTACGATGGTAAATAAAGGCACTACAAACTTTCATATATAAGTTTTTGTGTGGACAGAATTTTCAAATCAATTGGATAAATATGTAGAACAATTGCTACATTGTATGGTAAAATCATGTTTAAAGGTGCAACACAATCTTTCAAAAATTTTGTACCATTTTGGATTCCCAGAAGCAATAGATAGGAATTCCTCCTCCTCCACACCCTCATCAACAGATTTTTTTCACTTTACCAATCCTACTATGTGGGTAGTGGTATCTCATTGTTGTTTTAATTTGAAGAAATTAGGTTGAACAACTTTTTATATTTTATTTATATAATTTTATTTTATATAACATTTATGACTCTTAACACACTATGAAATTTGTAATTTTGATTATTTTTCTCATGAAGCTTGTGTGCTATAATGTAAGCCCCAGATGATTTTCAACTATTTTTTTCACTGAAATATAAGCTCAAACTTGACATAAATTTCTTAAATGACTACAGAATGAACAAATTCTGAAGTTCATTTAAGGAAAAGAATAATGTATACTAATGAAGAACTGCATCCAGTGACATAGAAGAAAAATAAGGAATGTCTATGCTATTATAGAAGCAAGAGAAAAAGTCAACAATTATTTAGCAGCAGAAGAGGTCAATAAAATAAAGACAATGATTAGCCCATTAGATCTGAAAGTTGGGATGCCATTAGTGGTTGTAGTAAGTTTCTCACTGGAAATATGGGTATGAAATTATTGTTTAAAGTAGAAAAAAGTAGGAAAGTGAGGAGTTTGAGATGGAACAAAAACAGCTCATTCAAGGATTTTGTGTCTATGCTGAAAAGAGAAGTAGAGCAGTAATTGGGAACAATAAAGGCTCAAGAAAAGATATTTATCACACATTACAAACACTATGCATGCTTCTCAGATGATCGGAATAACCAGGAAATAGAAATTGGTGGTATAGGAAAGGATAAATTATAGGTGCAAGTATGTAGGAAAGTAAAAAATACAGAACGAAAGTGGAAAGATTTTGCTTTCACAAGTGTAAGGATTCTTTATCTGTTTAAAAAAAAAAAGGACAAATAAAAAAAAATGGGTCCAGACAGATGTAGATAGAGTGGAAGATTTGCTGTTGGGACATCAATGAAACTCATTTCTACATTTATTAATTATTTTATACAAAGGACATCAACGTATAGTAAGCAATGAAGATGACAGCAGCATAGAGATATGTAGACGACTGGAGAGAGGGAACAAAAGTGGTAACTAATTGTTTCAAAGAATGGAAAAGTGAACATATGGGACACAGACAGTAATATTGTCAGTAATATTAAGTTTCCATGTGGAATACAGGATTGTGAATATGAAGAATTAAAAGTCAGTACAATTGCGACATTATCAATCTATAAGAACTGAGGCAGACAGGAGTAAAGCAATCAAAGTTATAATTTTAAGAAATTAGAATGATGATGATTGGTATGCAATTTTTATGAAAAATATTGTACTAGGATATAACAAGGAATCTAATGTGTATAAGAGATAATGACAATATAAGGGAGATGATAACTAGTGATAACATTGGATTCAATAGATGTCTCCATTTAGTTGTATAATTTCTCTGCTGGAATTTACTAGAGAAAATTGACAAGTGGAACAGGAGTTTACGATCATAAATTTTGGAAGGAAAGAAATTATTAGTGTTTCAATCATGGTTATAGATGGCTGAGGAGTGGTAGAATAAAAGATCATTATAGTTCCGGTGTAAGAACTAAGTGACGAAACTGTTGGTATTTCAATTATCAGTAATGGCGACAGGTTTCAAGCAAAAATAAAAAGAGTAAGACAAGTACAAAAATGATTAAGTAATCAATGAAGAGGTATGACTAGTTAGGTGGTTGGCAGCGACAGAGATGAAAAAGTGTAATTGTATGAATTCCAAAGGAGACCGGGCATTTAAAGGAGGAGGAAGGAGAATAGTTTGGAAATAATACTAGGAAGCAATGAGAATATATACAATTAAAGAAATAATAGGTTCTATTCTAGCTTCCTAAACTGTTCAGGGTATGACCACTCTTCGGTGTCCAGGAGGACCAGGAGCTTGAGATCTTGTCTACGTGTAGTAAGATGATGTGTCCCTTGATGAGGTATGTCACCTGGAGTAGCAGGCTTAGTGCTGATTCTCTGACTGACAGCTTGGTGACCTTAGGAAGCAGATCAGGAGAAAGATATAAAATAATCCTTATCTTCTCTAGAAAAGATAGGTGAAATTTACAGATCCATTTAGAGAGTTTATCTTTACCAAAAAACAGCAAGCAACAGTTGAATAATTTTTTTAAATGTTTATTTATTTATTTTGAGAATGTAAGTGGAGGAGGGGTAGAAGAGAGGGAGAGATAGAATCCCAAGCAGGCTCGTTGCTGTCAGCACAAAGCCTGACATGGGACTCAAACCCATGAACCGTGATATCATGACTTGAGCTGAAATCAAGAGTTGGACACTTAACTGACTGAGCCACCCAGGCACCCCTCAGTTGAATAATTTGAAACAGAGAATGGGACGTAAAAAGAATTAAATTAAAAATACCCCAAGTCTTAAAATCACCCTAGTTAATATGTTGGTTATTTATGGAAAAACAGTTAGAGTTACTGCAAGAAAATTAATTAGAAGGCTCCTGCTAAACTTTGAGGGGAGATGGCAGTCAACTAGATCAGTGTGGTGCTTTTGGAGAAAAGAGGCAGACCTCTACCAGACATAGATTTAGAGGAATTGAGCCATATATTTTTAAATTTCAAATATTGCAGGAGCCTTCCCAGAGAATTAAAGAAAATTAGATAAAGTTATACATCTTTGTGTGTATAACTATATATACAATCACAAATGCAATGCTTAGATATGTATAACATTTTTAATATATCAAAATATTATTGATGAGCAAATTTTATTATTAATAAGATACTCAGTCTACTTGCCTTTCTTGTTTAATTTTTGTGTTAATTAATCTTATTTCATAATATTATATGTAAGTAGCCATTTAAACCACTAATTAAGCCAGACTAGATTAATTTGAAATGTATAAAGGGAGTTCAATTGTAAATGAAGAAAATATCGATAATTCAATTTAAGTTCTCAGCAATTTCTATCTGAACAAAATACATGGTATAAGACCCTATTATCATAGGAAAGTTATAATTCCTGTAAAATATGGAAATAGATTATTGTCAAGATGGTTGTGACTTTGTGTCCTAAAAGAAAACAACCAGCATTAGAAGTTATTTTCCTCAGAGCTGAGAATTTTTAGTGAATATATTTCTTTCCCAGAAGTACAAGGGCAAATATGAGGACAATCTTGATTAGCAATGGCAAAAAGCCCATCAGACAAAAGGAGCAACTGAAATTGCCAAAGCAACAAAGAAATGGAAAATAAAACAGTGTTTGTTTGCAGATATTACTTAAATCAGTTGAGGCATGCCCGGTCTATACTACACAGACACAATATGCACAATATTTCGATGGAGTAGTTTTGTTATGAAATGCTATATAGGCTTTAAATTTGGTTGTAAAAGATATAAATATTTTGATATAAATTGATAAGTGAGAAACAGCAAATTTCAGGAAAGGCTATGTAGTATAACATTTTTTAAAAAATGAAGATAAGGTCACATACAATTTACTATATGTCAGTATATAATTTATTACCTCTCCATTCCAGAGACACTCATTATTGACCTCATTGTCACAATGGAGCTGGATGTTTAAATATCTTTCCATTGCCAATAGAGGTGCTGAGGGACCCTGCAGGATAAAAGGCATCCTCATGCTAATTCTAGTGCACTTCTTCTGTTTTCTCCCGTGAGACTCAGTAGCCAGAAGCTCACAGGACCTTCAGTGGTGCTCACCTTCCAGTAGTGTACAACTCTCATGGTCGACCATCTGGGGACCAGCTCAATCCCAGGATAACTGACCAACATTTCTTCACCGTTGAGTAGACTGCAGCCTTACCTTCTCCAATGGAGTCTGAATCCCTCCTTAGAAAGGGTGGCATGGGAGGGGGCCAGGCACTTTCAAGTTTATGCCTTCCTTGGTTACATTCCATCAGCTCTAGTCTCTTCTTTAGAGTTATCTTTTATTCCCTCTTTGAAGCTAATCTCCTATAAATATTTAATATTTATCGTAAGCCTTCCCTGTTCAGGTTGGTGTGTGGTTTCTCTTTTCTAACTGGATCATTGTTCACACACACACACACACACACACACACACACGATTACAAAATTATATTTAAAACTATTAGCAGTGATTATGGATGCTTGGCTTTGGATGCCCTTTATTCTCTTCTGGATATTTTATGTATTGTATAAATTCTCTACAGCAAATACACATTACTTTTGAAATATGAAAGTATACCACACATTTAAGAAAGCATTAGTAAACTCACTTAAGCTAAAGAAATAAAAATATATCCAGTATATTTAAATATTTGGAATCTAAACTAAGAAAGAAAAAGAAACTTCAGTTGGGAGATTTTTTAAATCATCCCAGTTTTATACTGTATTCTCTAAAAGGCTTAAAATGAAGTTAGAAAGGAGATACACAATGAAATGAATTCAACGAAAAATATCAGACACTTATTATATCACAACTGTTATTATAAACTAATTGCTATTTCAGACAAGAAAAAAAGGTGGAATTACTTTTGCAAACTTGTCCTAGATAAAAATTGCTCTATTCAGTGCCCTTTAAATGGGAAGTGACAGAGTATAAACCGACCAGACAGTACAGTGGATGCATTATCAGCGTGCTGACATGGCCTCCTTTGCCTGTTCTCTCTGATTTAATGTCATCAGACACAAGGTGATTTAGAACATTCTTGGTAATAATAGAGAGGCTGAAAGCAGATGTGTAGATACTTTTAATGCCTTTTTCCTCCCCTAAGGTTTGTTCTCTAGTTAGGGTTATACTGTGGAGACAATCAGTATGTTGCACAATGTAATGAAAATGAATATCAAGAGCAGATTGCATTGACGGAGAACAAAATCTTTCCATTCTTTCAAAAATGGATTATCACTCCTCAATAAAAGTAAAAACAGTATGTGTGTATGTGTATGCTTTTTCTATCAGAATTTTTAAAAACTGACAACTTCTAATGTGCCACTGAAATTAAAAAAAAAAAAAATGACTAAGTTATCAGAGAACCAGGCAACTCATATTTCAGTTTCTAATAAGATGTTTAAAAAATGGTGCTTAGGAAAACTATGGAAATTATTAATTCATAACTTTCTTTAATGGTATGCCAAGCAAAAATTAAAGTGTTCTAAATACTAGAGATTATTATAAGATTCAGTTAAGTAACATTAGGTCATCTGTTTAAGTCCATGTCCTCAAGGGTCTTCATATATAAAACAAAGTTGACATTTTTCTCAATGACCATGATCAGATTTTAAAACTCGACCTAAAATTTCTTAAGGCTTGTATGGACGACAAGCTAACACAGCTAAATATTTATTTAAATTTACTTTTAAAACAGCATATATGATTGTACCTCTTTATCAATCTGTGATAGCTTAACCTTTCCCTTCTTATCTGAGCAAATTCAGAGTATCACTAAACACTGAATCACACCTGGTCACCCATAGGTTTACAAATGAGACATGTGATTGTGAAACAAAATTGGCTCTTTGAGGGAATGATGATGTACTACGTGTGTATCTATGTTTCCCAAGGATTTCTGTCAGAGGAGTTTGCCTTTAGCTGTATCACAGCCCCCTCACTTACACGGCTCCTTGAGTTGCACCCTAGTAAGTGCACCAACTTGAAACACACATGAATTTCTATTTTGGATTATCCTTGAATAGCCAGGCAAGGCACAACTCCAGGAGGGACTGAAGTAGTCCTAGACAACACAGGAAGGACATTAAAAAACAAAACAAAACAAAACAAAACACAGTCCTGTTGCTTCTTTCTGGTGTGGTCTCCAATTAATCTTTCACTCTTAGCATGATATCCTAAATGCCTGAAGCCAGAGCAAGCCTACCTCTTGAATTCCTCATCCTCTTGGGAAGTTTGCTTTTTAAATTCTTTATCTTATTGCATACCAGTGGCTGGACCTGTTAACTTATCAGAAAGAGTAAGATTGGGATCGAATTCTTCCTTCAGCTTCAATGATTTAAGCTCCACTTAACCCCCTCCAACATTCTAAATCACCCATCTTCCAAAGGGGGAGAGGTGCCTACAGCTATCTTAAATAGATTCTTCATTTTACAACTTATAGTCTGCTTTATTATTTGCAGATAATCATTATCAAAGACTTTTTCATACTCTGACACTTCAGTCTTTTACTGCATAACTTTCTAGATTTCCTTTTTCCCTTTTCAGAGGAGTCTAAATCCACAGGGTCTGAATAACCTTTTACATCCATCGTTTTGAACTTGCTTACATATGCTTATTAAATCCAATTTATTTTTAGTTCTTTTACTTGAAAACCTTGAAATCTCCATTATTATACATCTTCTATCAATTATCTCTAAATCATTACTTCTGCTTCAATCATTTACCTTTTATGATTCACCATTTATGGCTCGTTTATTCATGATGAAGTCTAAAACTTTCTTCTTTGGAAACTTTTCTTACCTCTGGAAGTTCTGTGATGTTCCCTGATGCATACTTAATCACATGTGTAGTAAACACTGTTAAATTCTCAACATAATGCTAAGGCAGGGTTTCTCAAACTTGGCTATGCATTAGAAACAGTTGTAAATGGAACACAATTTTTGTGCCTGAGACACATATCAAGAGATTTTCATTTAACTAATTGGGGTGGAGTCCAGGTGTAGGTGATTTTAATACTGCACCCCCCCATCCTTCTCCCCCAAATATGATTCTAATGTAAAGTCAGGGAGGAGAATTACTTGGCTAGATCATGTCAGATAGAGATAAAATGTGAGAAGTATAGCTTCTTCTTAGTGACCGTATAACATAAAGAGACACGACTAACAAACACAAGACAATTAGAGCACAATTAAATGTAAGTTGTTCTGAACTTCACGTAAAAATCTAGAGGGTAGAAAAAATTAAAATAACAATTATTATCAGGAAAAAAAACCTGCGTAAATAAGAGTACCCAGCAAAGGCTTCATAGAATATACACAACTTAAGTTGAATGGTGTGAATTTGGGTAAATTTAGAAAAGGGTAAAGGAGATATTAAAAATTAAGGGGATAGTAATGACAAAAGTACTGAATCATACTTAGCTTATTGTTACAGGAAAGAAGTAGATCTGTTTGATTAGAGTATGTGTGTTTGGAAATTATGAGAAAAAGAGTAAATAAAGTGGAAAAACCAGAGAGGAATCTATGTGCCTTCTTGTCTATTCCCCCATACCACCACCCTCACTTTGACAATTCCTAACAAAACAAACATCAGAGAGTCAATGGATTAAAATAGTAATATGAAAACTGATGTCTTACTCTGCCATTGAGAGATACTCATGAAATAATCACATACGCATACAAATAGGGACATATTTTCATTAACATAGGAAATGAATATTCCCATCTGTATGACTAAAACATTAATTATTTTGGGTTAGAATGCATAGAGGGTCATATTAGAAGAGGTATAAGATAAACTCTCAATTTTTTTCACTACAGTGAAAGAATGCCTGTAAAATAAAGGATGGGCACCTTGATAAAATCATAATCTGAACCCTTATTTGGAAGTGTGACTACAGACCCTTGGTGCGCAGGATAAGAAGCAGCAACCAGCAAGTGGTGTCGGGAAGGTTTCTTTCAATAAGTAACCATACTAAACAGAAAGCCTGAAGGGCAAGGTTCCTCTGAGAGTAGATGACTAAAAAACAAACAACTAAGTCATAGAAAGCCACCCCAACCTCCACCTCTGCTCACCCTATAGTCAGGACTCACACCCTACAGGCAAACTATTAGACCACCTATTTCAGAGTACGCAATGAGGCAATTTGAGATTCAAGTACAAACTTTGTTTACAAAGAGAGTAACTTAGGCAGTTTAACTTAACTTTTAAACTCAGTTTTCTTAGCTGTACATTGGAATCACTAGAAAAGTATGTACCTGATGAGTATGTTGTATAGAACAAGCAAACAGCAAAAAGCAGTTAAAGCAATTAGCTCTTTTTTTTTTTATCCTGGAAAGTACAGTTACAGTCACCAGAAACATGGATGTAGTAGAAGAACTTCCTTACAGAGTTATGACATCCATAAGATAGAAAGTCAAGGGTGCATGTTTTATTCCCAGAGGAGGAGACAACTAAGACTGGAAAGGCCTCGTGGCAAGTAATCTGTACCTCTGAGATTCATGTGACAATCAGAACCTGCAATAAGTACATTCCAGCTCAGGAAATAGTCTCCTGCAGTGGGTCCCCAAGAAGGGGGCTACCTAAAAGAATCTCAGTAACTTCCATTCTAAAAAATATACATTTACTACAAACTAAAGATATTTTAGAACACCATTCAATAAAGGTGTTGTGTTGATGGACTACTAAAACTTGAGAAGTGGAAGGAAATTCACTTAGAACTCAAAAGGGACATAAAAGCTTTTAAGTACAGGTAGAAAATACGATGGGCAAGGTTTTATAGTCAAGCTGTAAATCTATTTAAGAAAGGACTTCCTAAAAGAGATACTATAGGAGACACTGTAACTGAATTAATAAACAGAAGTAATAATAAATGGAAGAAGTTACAGTGAGAATAGAAATAATTGTATAAAATAAAAAATATTTAGCAAATACATATTTGAGTAGATTAGACACACATGTATTTCAAAACTGGAAAGTAAATTCCAAACTCAGCGACAAGTTATTACCTTTTGGGATAGGACTGAACACAGAAAGGGATACTAGTGGGTTTTATTATAAAATATTTAGGACTATTTAACTTTTCAAACTATTTGTATAAAATACTGTGGAAAGTAACAAAATTAATTTAGAATGTAATTACCCAACAAAATAAAACTATGGAATCTATGTGAAAATTCTGAATAAATTAAACGGCAATGATGCAACTGGAGGAGAACAAAGAAATTACTTGGGAGACCATGTATTCAAGGGAGAGAAGGGTAAAAAGAGGAGAAGTTTTGGAAAATCTAATATAGACTATACAAGAGTCCTTTCAAGAGACTGGGGAGGGGAGAAGGATCATTCACTCAGAGAAATGAAGATAATGAGACCTGAAATAATTGATGAGAAAACTAAAATAGCAGTATTTAATGGATATCAGAAGCAGATAGTGCATTACAATAAATAGAGACACTGAGCTGCGTAACAGTTGTGCCAAACGTACACAAAATTCAGCGAGAAAAGACAAACAGGATGAGAATGAAAAATGATATCAACTACTGTCAGGAAGAAGTTAAAGCTTCTGGTCTGGGATTCAGTCACTTTTTTTATAAGTGATGCCCTCAGGGGAGAAAATAAGCAGATAACCTGGTGTAATCATTTTGTCAACTGGACCTCTGGGAAAATAAACTAATGCTATTTTCTAGGAGTAAAAAACTTTTATCTCTGAATTGCCCTTAACAAGATCTTCCAAAGAATTCCCTATAATAAATAGTGCTGAGAATCTGTAAGGCATGTTTCCCTGGGGAGCTGCACAACTCTGAGGTTAAAAATGGAGATAATTCAAAATGGAAATGCTCCCACTGTGGGACATGAAACTATAAGCCTTACCTGTGGATCCTGTCTGTTACTCTGGAACAAAGGTGCATGTCCGATACAGGAATACAGCCTCTGAGAAGCTACCCTTGATGTCCCAGAACTCTGCTTTGAGCCTTTTGATTTCTCATATCCTTGACAGTAGTTATTAAAGCTTAATGTTGGGTGAGATCTCTGATCCATGTGAGCCTGATTTTATAATAATATCTATGTGTTAGCTCAGCTATGAATGACCTAAAATAGAGAAAAGTAGTTGAATTTCAAGGTAGTCGTACTTCAAGATGATAACTGAACATATGGCAGAAAATAAATTTATATTCCATGACACTTCTGAAAATAAAGCTAGAATCTACAAAGAAAAAAGCTCCATTGTGTTCCACTACATATGTTTATATATATTATCCCATTTCTGTGTCTATGCACATGCACACACACAAACACACTCAAACCCACAAACCCTATCAGGTATATAGAGATGATAAAGATACAGATATTGATATAGAGTTGTAGATATATGGAGCATCTTACATGTTGAGATGACACGAAGAGAAAACGAAACTCAAATGTTCAGGTTACTTGAACTACATTTGCCTCATTTGAACTGAAAAAGTAATCTGAGCTTCCAGTTTAAAGATTCAGATGTAGAAGATTCAGACTTAGAAGATTCAATTTAGAAGATTCAGTTACGACAGACTCTAGTTTTCACTTTCCATTGGTTGACTTAAAGGATCTAAATAGTTTGGGGTTTTGAGTAATCATTTATTAATTCTGAACATAGAGAATAAAATAAATGAAGATCTAAACCACTCTTGATTCTTAAGTTTTTAAAGAATAAATTAAAAAAATAATGTTTATTTATTTTTGAGAGAGATAGGCAGAGTGCGAGTGCAGAAGGGGCAGAGAGGGAGACACAGAATTGGAAGAAGGTTCTGAGCTGTCATCACAGAGCCCGACATGGGGCTTGAATTCATGAACTGCAAGATCATGACCTGAGCTGAAGTTGGAAACTTAACCAACTGAGCCACCCAGCATCCCAAGTTTTTAAAAAGTAAATTAAAAATATAATAAACTATCAAAGGTTTTTTGTTTTTTGGGTTTTAAGGATGATACTGTAAAAGAACACTTCCCAGGACAAAGGGAATTAATGCAGGTAAACATATCACCCCTAATGCTTCTTCACAGTCAATCATAGAATATGGATGATTATGGTTTTGTGTTAGAGGTAGAGTAAAGTTAGAAAGAGATAGGGCACATTTTGGCTTATAGATATGTGAAATAGTTTTTAGTTCTGCTATTGCTGGCACTAAGCAAATCCCTAGACTATGCAAAATATATTGTAACTAATGAAATATAAAATTCTGTCCTTATAATGTTTTCTTTATTACTTTAGGACTCCAAAACCACTACAATCATTTGGAGAATGGGACCTAACAGCCCCGACAGCTAAATTGTCAAAAACCATAAAATTATTAATTACAAGAGCCATCATATATATTATCAGTTTCATTATAAATAAAAGAGAAATTAAGCTAACAGAAATTAAATAATTGCTATGATATATAGAAATGAAGATATTATTTCAACCAGAAATGCTTGATTCAAAAGTCATTACTGTACATATCTTCCCACATCCCTCCCCACAATACATACTCCTTGATTTAGTAAGTTACATTTTGAGAGGTCTTGGGGTAAAAAATAAGCACAATACTATGCTAATCAGGGCAGTGTCTGCAACTTCACAATTGTCATCGTTACTTTCATGGGTACATGCAAGTTTCAGTCTGAGAGCTTAATTTCCAATACAGAATATTTTGTACAAGCTAATCATTTGTTAACATAGATATGCTAAGTGATTTGCTAGATTTTAAATCAACTAAGCTAAATATTCTATTCTATTAACAAGTCCTTACCGGGAACTTTCTTTCATCTGCTAGCTACTCAGATAAGTTTCTTAAATTCTACTCTCTAAACTCTAGAAACCATATGAATCTTGAAAAGATTTCATGGGACTTCTGATTACTGGGCTGTTACTTATTTTGTATGTTTACCATTTCCATAAATAGTAGAGAATTGATCCTATTACACATATTAAAATATAACAAACTAGAGATGAATTATATTTAATTCTGTAGTTATTTTATGTGGCTCTGCAAAAAGTTCAAAAACACACTGATTTTCCTGGATGGAATATATCACCTCCTTTGCATGGCCAACTCTTACTAATTTTTCAAGTCTTAGCCTAAATGTCAATTCCTCCATGATGTTTATCATTGTAAATATCACTTCTTATTCTATATCAAAACCTCCTGTTATTCAATCTCTGTGTGTTCCTTTACAACATTTATCACACTGTAATTATATATTTTTTGTGTGTTTATGAGTTCATTTTCTATTTTTTTCCAATTGACATATCATCCGTGGGAGCAGGGACTTTATTTCTCCTGTTAACTATGTTCTGAGACATCTCTTAGCTTAGGACAAAACACCCATTCTGTTATATGTGGTGAAGAATTGAATAATTTGCAATCTTTCTGAAGCACAATCTTGAATTTTATGTACTGAGAGGCTAGTAAGTGGGTTGTCTCTAGTTGTCTTTTCAGGATTGAGATTTTAATTTGGCTTCGCCACTTAAATTTCATGTATGATTAAATTGAATCCAATTTAATGACTCAAACAAGCCTATAAGGGAAATATCACTTTTTTAGAATTGAGCATACTAAAGAATATATATCCTATAGTTGTATGCATAAAGTTCAGATTTCACAAAGGTTATTCAAGAGCTCCCTTAGAATGTAAAGGATGTATTTGTACTTCAAAAATGTGTCCTCTGTTGAGTATATCTGTTATTATTCAGTAAAGTGATCTAAATTGTTAGACCTTTGATGTTCTTGACTAGAGAGGTTTTCTCTTTCCACATGAGCATGTGCAAACACATACACAAACACACATGTGCATACACATATTTCTTACATAGAGTTGTCATTATCTTTTGAATGCTTATTTCTCTTCTGAATTTTCCAGAAAGAACATTTCATTTCCTATAAATCTCAGACAAAAAGCCATTTTTATTAGCTTACACTAGTTTAAGTTAGTTCAACTAACATATTTCCATCACAAAAATGAAACACTTATTTTTTTCAGTTTTGTTTGTTTTATTTCTTTTATTTTATATTTATATATATATTATATATATATTTATATTTATTTTAAAACAATAAAAATTGTTTTTTTTCTGGCACAGAGCCCGAGGTGGGGGCTCAAACCCACGAACTGTCAGATCATGACCTGAGCCGAAGTCAGACGCTTAACCAACTGAGCCACCAAGGCGCTCAAAAATGAAACACTTTTGATCCTGATGAAATACACAATTTATTTTCTGCTTACCCCAAATTAACAACTTCCACTCAGGCAGACTATGACAAATGTTCTGATTTAGGTACAACAATTTATGTATTTTGTTTACCAAATTGTGTTCATATGCTGAAATTTAGCATGGGAACAATAGTCAGTTTCTTTTTGTTTTGTTCCCCTTCCTCCCTTTTTCCTTCCTTCCTTCCTTCTTTTTTTTTTTTTTTTCCAGTTAAGAAGAGGTANTTGTGGAGTTTAAATATTACTAAAGTTTATCAAATATTTCCTAAACACCATGTACTAAACACTATTCTGTACATTCAATGATAAGTAGTTTTTGTTCATGTCTTCTTAGAGCATGTCATCAAATGTAGTAGTAAATAGATGAATAAATCATGCTTTAACTGATAAATATATATTTAAGGAGTAGTAATCCAGGATATGAAATAGTAAATTTTGTCAAGAGGAGAGGAGGTTAGAAGGTAAGAGAAGGCTTTACAAAGTGATTGACCCCCTAATATTGATTTAAGTTATTAACCAAGGTTTGCCACCAGAATGAGAGTTCCCAGAAAAACAAACAAACAAACAAACATAATAATAAGAGATGAGTTGAGATTAACTGTCATTGTCTTGGCTAACAAGTAATGTGGAAATAGAGGTTTCTTCTTGTGGTTTTAAGAAACTTACTGAAGTACAAAATGAACTTGGCTAGGATGTTTCTGACTCTAGTGACTAAAAGGTAGTACTTGAATTCTTATGAGAAAAAAGGATATAATGATATAACTCACATTTCAAAATGTCTGCTATAATTTATGTAGCATTTGAAATATTTCACACTTATTAACTCATTCAATTCTCACAACAACTTTGTTGACACCTCCCTTACTGATTAGGAGACTAAAGCCCAGAGACATAAGCAATGTGCACAGTATCATACAACAAGGCATCGGAGAATGAGTAATACAGTCCCAGGTACTATGGCTCCGGGCTTGTGCTCTAATATATGGAGGCCAGGCCTTAGGAAAGGTAAATTTTAAAAGTAAAATAAGGAGTTACATTTTGAATATGTTGATTTTGAGATACCATTAGGGTAAACACATGTGGAACTGTTACTTCTTTGGGATTTTGTGTTTGTAAAGATTAAGATATTTAAGGCCTAGAAATATAGATTTTGAAGTCATCAAATGAGAACGATAGCTGATATACCCTAAAGAATTCATACAGTCTAAGATAAATTCAAAATGTTAGAATGCTGAGAAATACTTTCTTTTAAGGAGACATGAGTGAAGGAGAGATAATTAAAAAGGGTCACGAAGCTAGAAAAATAGGCAGTGTACACTGTCATGAGTAAGAAGGTAAGTGTTAAAAAGAGTACAGTTTGTCATGGTTTAATTAAAACCTTTAAAACTTTTTATACATGGACTATATATAATAGATTCCTAAACATTTAAATAAAATTTTATCATGTTTTTTGACTATACACTAATAGATGTTACAAATGAAATGCTGACCTTCATCTCTATAAGTAATAATAATGGGTGGGTTTGTAACCATGTTTAATAGCTCTTACCTCAATGTTTCATTTGTCCTTTTATTTAATATTATTAAACTTTATGAACTCTCGCAAAAATGAAGTAATTAATCTTTATAACATCCTCTGCAGGTAGTTAGATAGCTTCATTATGATAAAAGGAAGAGAGAACATAACATATATTGGTTAAATGAATATTGCAGTATCAGCATCTTAGCATTTCTGATAATCTTTTCAACCCACAAGGATAATTATGTTTTTCTTTTTATAGTCTCCTTTAAATATCTGAATGATCCATATATTCTTACTTTTATTTATTCTCTTTTTAGTATTCTGAATGTTGTTAGAAGAATCTACAAGTATAAAAGACATTTATTTATTTCTTATCTCTTTTAAAATAACTTAAATTAGATTCTTCATTTAAAATATTTCTATTTCCTCATAACTTACATCTTATCTTTAAATATAATGTAGAACATTATAAAATATGCATACACAAAAAAATTGTAAAAAATATTTTTATTGGACTTTAAAATCATCTATGGGTGGCTCTTATTTTTTTTTCATTTTTTTCATTTTTTTTATACAAATAGTTTATTGTCAAATTAGTTTCCACATAACACCCAGTGCTCATCCCCANCTTATTTTCATTTTATGTGTTGCAACATCTACATTATTAACTTTAGAACTTTAGGCAAAAGTTAAAGTAAAATGAGCTATAGTGTTGCCTTACTAATCTGCAATTTTGTTCTTGATTGCTATTTTCTAATATAAGGGAAATTATTAAATTTCTTCTAGTTGTGAGGGCTTATTGCTTAAAATTGTTTAAAAAATAATTTCTCATTCATTTCATCAAATTCAATTCATTGAACTTTTGTATAGTCACAAATCCACGTATTTGTACTTCAATTCCCAAATAACACCATTAGTCATTCTCTCCAGATAATTAGAGATTGATATGCACAATATGCCAGCCACCTTTGAATATATAGAAACTCTAAATTATCATTCCTCATTTTATCTCCAAGAATATTGTGTATGCCTTTGGCAAATGGCTTAGTAAAATATAGATACAAATTGCTTGTACTACTTTCCACATCTGTAAGTGTGGTAACCTTATCAGAAAAGCAGATGAGTTTAGACTGACTGGGTTTTTTCTTGAGTGTCCATGTTAACTTACAACACCCAGCTCCAACCCAAGATTGCCTTTATGGGTGCTTTATGATCTTTCTATTTATAAATCTTCCTTTGGATTTCTTTTCATTTAATTTTTTAAAATTTTATGTTTTAAAATAGTTTATTGTCAAGTTGGTTTCCATATAACACCCAGTGCTCATCCCCACAAGTGCCTTCTTCCTCCATGCCCATCACCCCCTTTCCCCTCCCCCAACCCCATCTGCCCTCAGTTTGTTCTCAGAATTCAAGAGTCTCTCATGGTTTGCCTCCCTCCATCTCCTCCACTATTTTTCCCCTTCTTCTCCCTCACGGTCCTTCATTAAGTTCCTCCTAATCCTCCTATACGTGCAAACAGATGGTATTTGTCCTTCTCTGCCTGACAAATTTCGCTCAGCATAACATCCTCAAGTTCCATCCATGTTGCTACACATGGCCAGATCTCATTCCATTTGGATTTCTTAAAATTCATAGTATGCTTACAATATTTTACAATAAAACATTTTAGCTTATGGTTAAAGAATGGATGTTTCCTCTAAAAATATGCACAATTATTAATATTTCCCTTCTCTCCTGTCAACATAGGAGACAACTGCTTTCTTTGACAAGTCTAGTAGAATGAACTCCAAAAGGGCCACGTAGGGAGCTTATTATATGTTCCCCAGAATCTGAAGCTGCAATTGACTGAAGTCTGACCCAAGCCTGGGAGTCAGTGACCATTTGACTGAGACAGTTGATCCAAGAGAAGGAGATATCTGAGAGCACACTACTCTGATGACAAGCAAGGACACCCACTGAAAGTCGTCTCATAAAAGATCTTGCCCAAGAGGCCTACTTAGGGGCCTCTGGGGTTCCAATAGAGAAAGCCTATGTTAGCAGACCTCACACAGTCAAGCACAAACAAGAATAGTTATGTTCTACCTCACAATTTGCAGCTCTCAATATCAGAGGGCCAGCATTATGAGCCACAGATATACCACAAGAATGGCTCATGAATATTTCCTGGGGAAGTCTTTAAGAAAATGTAAAAAGTGTTCTACAACACACTGAACTTTAACCATCTTCCAAGCACTGGCACCTAAACATGACAGCAGTGGTAAAATAAATGGACATATGTCTTTTTCTTAATCTTCTCACCTAGCATGAACCCTAGACAGGTCAGACACCAAAGGAAACTAGAGGAGAAGAAATACTAAAGCATGATGGAGAAATAGAGCCAAAGTCTCCCATGATCCCTTAGGGCAAGCATCACAGTCTTCCCAGAGTAAATCAGGAAGAGGGAAAGAAAAAACATATGACTTGTAATAAACATGTTTTGCATGTTGATAATTACACTGGGCAGTAAGAGCATTCTTAGATAGAAAGAATGCTCTTTTTTTTGTTATCCAAGAATGATGAGAAAAGCTATGGTACCTGCCTAACATTTTATTCAAGAGGAAAGAAAAGAGTTCTTCACAGAGCAGTTTTAAAGAGACAGTGGGAAGAAATAATAGCAACTTTTTTGTTTGAACTTTTGTTTGTATACCATTTTGAGTATAGCTCAGACCATTAAAATGGTTAATTTTTTTAAAAAATATTTTCCCTTTTATTATTTAAAGTGGGCCAAATAATGAGTAGAGTAGTAAGTGAGAGTCATCTGGATAAAGATTTACAAGAAGTCCAATTCATGTTTGGAGGTTACGTCTCCAAGTTCCTAGGGGTCAGAAGCCTATGCCATCACAATTTAAGAATCTACAAGGCAGAGAAAAAGTAAAGTCACTGATCAAGTACACCCTGATATCCCTGTTATTGTTCAGAATTAATCTGCAGAACACATCTGAGCCCTGATGGAAACTTACAGACAAGGTATTCTGACTCAGGTAATTGTCAGTTCCATCCTGAGTGTCCCAGAAGTCAGGATTTAGCACTAATAACCACCAAGCTAACATGCTAACATGAGCATATGGAGCAAGTGACAGTGGCACAGGGCAAGGGCACTCCTACCCAAGAAAAGAGATCTGAACTTTGAAGGCTTCTCTTATCCAACAGGGGAAAAAACCCAACGCTTTTCTTAGTAACATGAACTTATTTTCTGGAGTCAAAGTATTTCTCTCACACACATGTACATACACGCAAACACACACACACACACACACACACACACACACACACAGCTAAAGCATCACATTACCTAAACTAGAAGTCAAAGAAATCCATTGTGATTATCATGTAAAAATCATGTTGCAAGAGGTTGACAATTTTTTTTCACATCATAATTGCATTTGAGCTCGGCAAGCAACGATCTGCATCTTATATACTTTTACTGCATTTGACTCCTCATCTGAGTACCTGCGTGTGACAAGGGCTCACCATAAGATATTGTTTTGTAAATGAGAAATGTTGCAGAGTTTAAGAGGAGGGTGTAGCACCTGTGTTTCTCTGTTCCCATTGTATAAGAACATGTTTATACAAACAACAGAAATATTCTTTTATTTTCAATCAACTCTTAAGAAAAATAGCAGACATACTAAAGCTTTTCAGGTTATTGAAGGTTTAAGTAATATGTAAAAACCATTTAGATAGGTCATTTTAAATTAAAATAAATAAGATTCTAATTCAGGGGTTCTCATGTGAGTGTTATGGTTCTTTTCTCTACCAATGTATTTTATAATATTCCTCCTTTCTGCCTGCTCCAGAGGAAAAAAACACACCTATCTTCTTAACCTTCCTTTCTAGAGTTTTCATGGTCAGTTTCCTCTCTGTGCCTCCAAAGAAAATTACATCAGCTCCCTTGTAAAGCCATCCTTGATTATCCAGCAAATTCCTAGGCAGAATTTGTGTCCTATGCTATAGGTTCTGTCCTAAGCATTTCCTGCTTAGTCCAAGGGTCTGAAGGGGTTTTGGCTGAATATAAAGACTGAAAAAGTACATGTTTCTCTTGTGAAATACTCCTTACATGCAGCATATCATTATTATACAAATCATAGTAAACTATACAACCATTTTTTTAAAAATCAAAGTATAGAATATATGCCAGTATAATATGATCTAATGCATGGGCCTCAAGAACGTAAATCTGTATTTTCTGGAGATAAATAGTACATCAGATTTCATTTAAGCTGGTTGAACACTTGTTACTGAGAAGCTAGTTGTTCAATCCTAACATGATATATATGCTCTTCTGGACCAGATCTATTGCATCCATGAAGCTTTTATTTGAAGATCAACAACTTGGGAATTAATTATTGATATCTTGAAATTATTTTAATTTCTGGTTTCTCTAATTCAGACTTTCTCAGAAATCAAGAATGGATCTCCTGCTTCCCTTCAAAGGTCACAGAAAAGTGAGCCTTGTTGCAGCTCACCAGTTTCTAAAAGTAAGATTCCGGCATCTAAATTATTTCTGGCAAGAAATTTAAAGGTTCCTTTCTGTGTCTTCTGCAAACTCACAGGCAAACTAGTGCATAATTATAAACTCCCAATAGAAGAGGATTGGTTAATTTTATCCTCAAGCTATAATCTAAAAGAAAATTCTATTCTGTAGCAGCTGGAAGGACTTTTGAAAGTATACGAAGTCATCCTTAGTCTCCGTGCAGCTGCAATGGGTTCAGGCGCTGCCCTCAGCCTTGCAGACCCCAAACTCACCCAGAGGTGGTCAGGAAAAGATTCCGTATCTTTTTGAGAATTCTGCATAAGGGGCTAATTCAAAACAAAAATCCATATATACTTACGAATATGTAAAATAAACTTAATATATACTACTCAAATTTTACTTGATATTTTACTGCTTTGTATATGAAACAGAGTTTATAATTGACACTAATATGGCATCCAGTGACCAGGATTCCCCCTAGATTCCATTTTATGTTTTCAGCTCCATCTCCAGCTCAACATTTCAGCCAAGAGTCAGCTCAGTCTGTGACAGAGTCTGCATAAATAACAACTATCAACAAAATCAGTTCCTCTGCTATACCTTGAAGGCTTTTTATAATAATTTATTAATGCAGGGTTTTTCAAACTCTTGATGGTGAAGATAGAAGATTTTTTTGTTTGTTTAATGTAATTTCTTTTTAATTTTTTAAATTTTTGTTAGTTTTGAGAGAGAGAGAGAGAGTGTGTGAGTGGGGGAGGGACAGAGAGAGGTAGACAGAATCCGAAGCAGGCTCCAGTCTATGAGCTGTCAGCACAGAGCCTGACGTGGGGCTGGAACTCACGAGCTGCAAGATCATAACCTGAGCTGAAGCCAGATGCTTAACCGACTGAGCTACCCAGGTGCCCCTATTCATCTTAATTTCTAATCTACAGCAAACAATAAATGAACTATTAGAAAAAAGCAAAAGGACAAAGAAACATAAGGTCACTTTTTTCACCTAAAATCACTCCATCAAATTGTATTCAAATTTTACATGCTCACTCTCAATTTCTATACCCGTTAGAGACCAACAGCAGGTTTTAAATCAATATCCTTCCTCAGACCACCCTATGAATAGTGCTATAACTATTACTTATAGAAGTAAATTAAGTAAATTAATGTTACAATGCATAACATTGAGGAACTCTAATGTCACATATTCACAGTAACATAAAAAAAAAAAGGCATGTAATACTTAGTTTTGCTAGACAGTCTTATCTCATTTCCCTGGATCCACTGAAACTTATTTTATATGGGAAATGGAGATCATTTTATATGGAAATTATTTCCTACTTTTGGAATTAAAGAAATTAAAAGCAAGCTTATTATATGAGATTTTACTTACTCATAAAATGCTATGTTATGTATGCCTTTGCTTCACCTACTCTTGCTGCCTGGAATTCCTTTTCTTCAATTCACACTGCAAATTTAAAACTGTAAAACCCTATAAAGTCTAATTCAATACTAATGTCTTCATGAAACTGTCCCAGATTCCAGGAGCCGGAAATGGTCTTTCTCTACTTCCAAAGCTCTCTCCCCAGTCTTCTTTCATGGTACACACTCAGTCATGTCATGTATGTGGTATTTTCCCTTCTGAAAACATGTCTTCCATTCAGGGGAAATCTGTACCTTATCCAGGCACCTATTTATTATGCTTTTCTTTTCCTCACAATTCCTTATTCTTTTGATTCTCTACACTCACATATTTACTAATTTAATGTTTGGATTATTATTATGTTCTAATCTGTGTGCTCTAATAAAGAATAAACTTTGTGACATCAAGAATCTTACCTAACTTCTTTAGCACTCCATTTCTAGCAAACTTAACAATAATAATGCTACTTATATTAGGAATTATTCTAGGTCATTTAGTCCAACATTGCAATGAAGAAGTATTATTATTATCCCCATTTACTGAGGGGGAAACTAAAGCACCCCTTTTAAAGAATTTACCCAAGGAAAAATGGTACTTTACTAATTAAGAGGCTAGGAGTGATTGACACTTTAGTAGTATATTTTCAGAAAGTAAAATATTTATTAACCCTGTATCTTATATACTTCTTTTTTTAAATTTGTTAATGTTTATTTATTTTTGAGAGAGAGAGAAAGAGAGAGACAGAGTGTGAGCACGGGAGGGGTAGAGAGAGGGAGACAGAATGTGAAGTAGGCTCAAGGCTCTGAGCTGTCAGTACAGAGCTGGACATGGGGCTCAAACTCACCAACCATGAGATCATGACCTGAGCCAAAGTTGAAAGCTTAACCAACTGAGTCACCCAGGCACCCCTACTGACTGGCCTACAATAGGTGATCAATGCATATTTATGAATAAATGAATCATTTCCAAGAAAGTAATTGTTACCTTCTAATTAAGAAACTTGTAATTCCAGGGGCACCTGGGTAGCTCAGTAGGTTGAGCGTCTGACTTTGGCTCAGGTCATGATCCTGTGGTACTGGTTTGAACCCTGCATCGGACTCTGTGCTGACAGCCTTGAGCCTGCTTCAGATTCTGTGTCTCCCTCTCTCTCTGCCCCTCTCCCGCTTGTGTTCACTGGCACTCTCTCTCTCTCTCTCAGAAATAAAAACATTAAAAATTTTGAAAAAAGAGACTTGTAATTCCAAAGACAAGGACTTTTTCTCAGGACACAAATTACAATATAGTATTTTGTTTAAAAAAATTAATATTGCATTTTCAGAAAAACAAATCAGCTATTGCTAATATATACTTTTAATATATTTAACAAGAAACATTTTGTGGTTTATAAAGAACTAAAAGGTTAAAAAAGCTGCTTATCAATTTGTAGTGAAGTAGTAACAATATAATAAGATTTTATAAATGGATCTTGTTGGTTATTTAATTGAATAGATCAGTTAAATTGGCATTGTAAGGAAAACTTTTGAAACATAGCAACCATCAGTGAACAAAGTATAGTTTAAGAACCTCTGACATTGTATAATAATTAATGTCATAGAAGGGTAATTTAATAAGTTGTTTATGAGCAAAATAGCACTTAACAAAGGCTTTAAAAATAAGACATGAACTATCTAAATATACTTTAATGTTGTACATCATTCAGTATATTTGAAATAGAACTTAATTTTTTATTAATAAATGAGAGCCAATTGGTATCAATTCCTTAAGCAAAAAAAAAAAAAAAAATGACATTTTTCTCCAATAGCAATTACCCAATAGTAATAGAAAGTTTGCTCAGATGTCTTTCAAAAAAATGTAGACAGTGTTTCCAGAAAGAACAATGAACTTGAAATCCAGAGATGTTCATTGCCATTTCAGGTTCAGATTGAAGGTTTATACTCTAGGGTCCTTTATATGTTTCCAGAGAGAAAGGCAGGAGAGTCAAGAACAATTGAAATAGATGTGATATTATCATTAATATGAGCGAGATTAATGTTGAAAAGATCGTCAGCAGTTTCTTCCGCTGTTCAGAATGGTGCAGATTGGATTTTACTCAAGAGAGTGAAGGGCAAAGAGGACAAAAATAATGGTTATTTAGGAGAAAAAAAGGGAGGCAATAGATCAAGCCTTCCAATATAAGTGTAATCTCACATGATACAAAATGTGACTGAGTAAATTGTGAAGATAATATTTGTAAAAGCTTATAGCTTTGTCCTAGGGTTATCAAGAAAACACACACACACACACACACACACACACACACAAGGCAGTCGGGATGCTATTCTGTTTTCTTCTCTTTAGTTTCTCTTTAGAATATTTATCTAAAAGTAGAAAACATAATAATTGGGAAACTAAACAATAAAACCTAATCTTGTAAATTAAGTAATTATTGTTTCATTTTTATTGACTGTGGCCTTAAGGAAATGAAAAAGCATTGTAAAGGAATTGATATTATGTATATACTTCTGAAAACATCACTTTTAATAAAATTACATAATCTTCATTTTTATTAACATATTACAACAAATTCCTCTGTGATCAGGGAATTTATAATGGGTACTTCCACTTTACTCAGGACTTATTCCCCTACTGATGGAGTTAGTAAGCAATAAATAACAATATACAATGGACTTTGGAGTAAAGGCCAAGTCACAAATACTATAATAATATAAATAAAACATAAACATCAATATAAATTAACTCATAACAGTAAAGTTTACTATCTATATGACATTAAATACTATACTGACTATATAAAACCTAGAGTGCTTGTTATTTTATAAATCAATGTTCTTTAAATAAAAGATATATAAACTTGGATTTAAATCAGGACTTTCAAAGGAGTAGATGGGTAGGACTTTTAAGCAAGCCACCTTATAGGTCTTCAAGTTACAAATGTATTCCTTTCTAAAACTGATCTCCAGCAAATGATGTTGGGAAACCTGGACAGCAACATGCAGAAGAATGAACCTGGACCACTTTCTTACACTGTACACAAAAATAAACTCAAAATAGATGAAAGACCTAAATGTAAGACAGGAAACCATCAAAATCCTAGAGGACAAGACAGTCAACAACCTCTGTGACCTCAGCCACAGCATCTTCTTACTAGACGTGTCTCCAGAGGCAAGGGAAACAAAAGCAAAAATGAACTATTAGGACCTCATCAAGGTAAAAATCTTCTGCACAGTGAAGGAAAACATCAATAAAACTAAAAGGCAAGTGACAGAATGAGAGAAGATTTGCAAATTACATGTCTGATGAAAGTTTAGTATCCAAAATCTATAAAGAACTTATCAAACTCAACACCCAAAAAACAAATAATCCAAATAATCCAGTGGAGAAATGGGCAGAAGACATGAACACTTTTCCATAGAAGACATCTAGATGGATAATAGACACATGAAAAAATGCTTATCACGCATCATCAGGGAAATACAAAATTAAAACCATGATGAGATAAGACCTCACTTCTGTCAGAATGGCTAAATTAAAAACTCAGGAAACAACAAATACTGGCGAGGATGCAGAGAAAAAGGAACACTTTTTGCGCTTTGGTGTAAATACAAACTGGTGTAGCCACTCTGGAAAACAGTATGGAGGTTCCTCAAAAAATTAAAAATAGAACTACCCTTCAACTCAGCAAGTGAACTACCTGGTATTTATCCAAAGGATATAAGAATGCTGATTCAAAGGGGCACATGCACCCCAATGTTTACAGCAACACTATCTGCAATAGGTAAATTACAGAAATAGCCCAAATGTCCATCAATGGATGAATGGATAAAGAAGATGTGGAATATATATACAATGGGATACTATTCAGTGATCAAAAAGAATGAAATCTTGCCATTTGCAACAATGTGGATAGAACCAGAGTATATCTTGCTAAATGAAATAAGTCAGAGAAAAATAAATATATGATTTCACTCATATGTGAAATTTAAGAAACAAAAAAGATGAACATAGGGCCAGGGAAGGAAAAATAACATAAAAAGAGAGAGGCAGCCATAAGAGACTCCTAAACACAGAGACCAAACTGAGGGTTGCTGGAGGAGTGTTAGGAGGGGGGGATGGGCTAAAGGGGTGATGGGCATTAAGGAGGGCACTTGTTGGGATGAACACTTGGTGTTTTGTATGAAAGTGATGACTCACTAAATTCTATTCCTGAAATCATTATTACATTATCTGTTAACTAACTTGGACATACATTTAAAAAAATAAATAATAAATAAATAAATAGATAAAAAGAAAAGAAAAAGGGAAAAACTATAAAGATTTTGAAAAAATAAATTATATATAGTAAATTATATACATATATTTTAAATTATATGTAGACTTATATCATTTCTTTAAATCTTACAATTCAATTATAGCACAACTAAGTTTAAATAGACAAATGTTTTGAACCGATACTTGATAAAAAATATATTTTAGCTAATATACTTATGAAAAAACTCAATATTTTAGTCGTAGGCAAATGCAGATTAAATTTGTCAAAGAATGAATGACATCTAAGGATAAGTCATTTGAAATAAAACCAAACAAAACATTCCAAGACACAGTAAAGATACAGGGGTCTCCATGCTTCATCTTTTTACCTCAGCATTCAGAGATTAGATGTGGGGGTATATGACTGAAATGCATATTAACATGCCACATAGAATTGACGAACAAAGTCAGATTTTTATTTCTAATGGAATGACTTGGCTGATACATTTGATAATAAGGACTGGTTTTCTCTGGTCATTTCCATGAACTAAATGTTCTAAATTTCCAGCTTCAATGTTATGACAAAAATATATATATTAAAGTAGGTATTATAATGAACACTGTTTTAAAATACTGCATTAGTCATGCTCTATTATAATTAGCAATATTTTCATTTCTTCAATCTTTTCTATGAATATTGGATATGACAAGGCACTTCTAAATAAGAGACCGGAAACATAATTAACATTCATTTTATTAAAGAGTACAAAGACTGTGCATATATGTGTGTATAAACATATATTTTTTGCTTCAGAAAAACATAAAAAGAAACAGTAGATTTTTGTTCTATGAAAAATGTAATATAGCCCATTGTTATATTTTTTTCTAAAAAGAATAAATATACCTAAAGAACATTGAGAGGATAAGGGAAATAAATTCAGGAAGGTGGCAAATTGTGATTACTTTTTAAATATATAGGATTGTAACACTCCTTCTTATTCTTTTTTATTTAAAACCTTCTTTTTAAACCATTTTTATTTGTTTTTGAGAGACAGAGCAGGAATGGGGGAGGGGCAGAGAGAAAGACACAGAATCCGAAACAGGCTCCAGGATCTGAGCTGTCAGCACAGAGCCTGAGGCAGGGCTTGAACTCAGAAACCGTGAGATCATGACCTGAGCCACAGTTGGACGCTTAACTGACTGAGCCACTCAGGCGCCCCTACATTTGCTTATTTTATATTCCTTGGTTTGGCAGAGGTTTTTACATTGAGTTTTTGCATTTAGAAAGCTGTTTCAGGTATTACTATGTTTAAAAAAAAAAAAACCCAAAAACAACAACGAAAAAGCTACCCATAAACTTAAAGCCTTAAAATAACAGCCATTCTAAATTATCTCCCAGATTCTGTAGGTCATGAATTTGGGCTGACCTGAGTTGAGCAATTCTGTTCCTTATGGCAGGGACTGAGACTACTCATTGGTATTCAGTAGGCTGATGGACTGGTCTAAACAATCCAAGAGGACTTCACTCACATGTCTAGAGACAGATAGAAGGCTGTGCTTGTCTGGTTTGCTGACTAGCATGCTGTCTTAGGATAAAAGGGCTTTGTACATGGCAGCTGACTTTCCCTAAGGTGAGAGCCCTGAGTAAATTGGCTGGGAGCTGTATGGCCTTTTATTTTTATTTTTTAATTTTTTCTATAGCCTTTTTTGATCTAACCTCAGAAGTTTTATAGCATTAAACCTGCCATACTCTATTAGCTAAAGCATTCACAAACTCCCCTAGTTTTGAAGAGAAATAGACCTTATAAATCAATGGGAAGAATCCAGAATGCCTTTTAAAAACCAGTATTGTTCTAGTAAAAAGTTATATGCATATCAACAATCTTTCTCAATTCAGTTTATTTTTCCTTTTCAAACTGAATACAAATAAAACTGATAGTTTATATTCTTTAGAAACCTTTAATTACTGTATATTATTGCCATAATTGTATAAAAATATTTTATCCAAATATCTGTACTTCAATTGGCCTATGAACATTGAGAAATGTCTAGAATTTATCCAAACAAGAAGAAATACTCCCTCTGATAAGTCTAATCCGCTGAAATAAAAATAATATTCATCAATATCCTCTTTGTCTACCTATTAGGTACACTGTGGGAGGTGCTCTAGGCTATATAAAGGCAGAAAAGTAATCTTTTTTTTCTATAAACTTACTTTCAGATGAGAGGTGTACCCTAGCCTAAACTTCAATCTAAAAGCAATTGACTGTAAATCTGGGTTTATGGAGAAGGAGTAACAGGTAAGCTCTACCTTAGGATTTTAAGATCACTTAAAAATGTGGGCTTTTTTGTGTTAGTCTGTTTTAGGCAACAGAAGCTTTTACCCAAAAATCAGTAAAAAAGTTAAAATGGTGAATACTGAAAGAGAAAAATAATTTTTCTATAATAATGCTCACTCCTCCTGCACCATTTTGGGGAAAGATTTTGAAGTATCTGAGGCACAGTTTGCCTACAGAGAAAGAAAAATATACAGAAAGGAGAATAGGATCTCAGACAGCTTTTGGGAACTCATAATTTTGCCTGGAGCTTTGAACAAGAAACCATGTAATGAGGTGATAATTTTATGTTTCAGGCAAAAGTTACAAAAGGAACTTTTGAAGGGAAATCAGTGTGAATCAAATCATCAGGGAAAAATTAGTTCTTTTAAATAAACGTCTCCCAACATTGCCTCAAAAATTAGTAGACAGGTCAAGAGGAACAAAATTGTTTGATTTCTGTAAAAAAAAAAATTTTCTAGAAAATATGTATCTCAAAACTAAGGATAAGAACAATAAATTTTTTTCATGTTTGCCCTATTATAGGATATGCATCAAAATGAAAAACCTTTCTGCTTATATTTTAATAATTTGTGTCTTACAATTAAGAAAAAGCTGAAATGATCAGTTATGACTACATTTGCCAGATTCTCAGATAAATATCTAAGCAGTGTATATTTTCATATTTTGATTAATAAGCCAAAGTATTATTCATTATTCAACCCATGTCATTTATTCCTACAGATAAAAAGTAGCCAATGCAAACTGAAGAGAAAGACACATTCCCTATAAAATCATATAATACTTTTAAAGGTTACTTAATAAATTATTAATTTTAACCTCTTGGGCCAATTTCTTATCTTAAATATATACATATACATATATTACTGAAAAGGAGAATCCCAACTATAACCAAGCTCTCTATTTTGTGGAACATATTAAATTACATGCAGGCATAATTTCAGATGTCAGAATTTAATCAAAATTTGGCTCTATAATGTATGTAACTCTACACAAAGATGTGTGCATACATTTTTCTCAAATATGTATATTATGTCATAAAATACATATGAATGATTCTATATGTTTTATTATCTGGTAGAGAAATTATAAAGCAGAGTCACAGCGTCAATTGTCATTAACTTCCCTGTTATCTAATATTCACTTTTTAAAAAGAGATTAGTATTGTGCTTAATTATCTTTGCATTTAGAAAAGAAATTGTGACTTTAAAATATTCATATCCTCTGATCCATCCTGTTTTTTTATTGGATTTATTCTAAAACACAAATTCATTTAAAAGATTTTCATTCATGCATTATATCTAATAGTGTGAAGCTTAACTCCAATAATCACTGAATTGTTAAATTAGTGTTATATCCATAAAATGCTTAAAGAATATTTTAAAACATGACAAATATCTCTAGAACATAGTGAGAAAGTTAAAAATAATACAAATATATAAAAATGATGCCCTTTTATATAAATTTAAGTCATTTTCCCCCCACAAATATGTCCTGAGCACTTTATATTGTTGTGATTCTATGAGATACCTCTATAAACCAAAGATCTCTGCCTTTGTGGAACTTATATTTTGGTGGGTAGAAAAACATAAATAATAGAATTATATAAACTCTGTATTACATTAAAAGTCCTAATACTGTGGGGTACAAAGAAAAAGTAGATGGAAAAGGCTACCGATTTAAGAGGTTATCACTGGGGGCACCTGGGTGGCTTAGTCGGTTAAGCATCCGACTTTCGCTTAGGTCATGACGTTGCAGTTCGTGGGTTCGAGCCCTACATCGGGCTCTGTGCTGACTGCCAGCTCAGAGCCAGGAGACTGTTTCAGAGTCTGTGACTCCCTCTCTCTCTGACCCTCCGCTGCTCATGCTATCTCTCTCTCTCTCTCCTAGAAATAAATAAAACATTAAAAAAAAAATGTTATCATTGAAGCCCACAATGAGAAGTGAGATTAAAGCAAAGCTTTGATCAAGTGAAGATGTTAACTGGTTTACTGGGGAAAGTTTTAGGGGATGAGACAATAGCTACAGTAAAGATTTGCTTGTCTGGCCTGTTTGAGGAGTAATCAATGAAGCCCATGAGGCAAGATATCAGTACAAAAAGATGATATGGAGAAATACCAGCACACCAGATATTATCAGTCTTTGATCCTGAGTAACATGGCTTCAACTCTGAGTAAGATGAGAACATTTGCATAGGTTGGAACTGAGGAGTGATGTGATCTTATCTTTTGAACTTGGGTAGGCTAAAGAGGGTGATTCTTTTATTGACCCTAAATGGCTCCACTCATGAGGGTACAGTCAGCTCCTAGCCCAGCTAGAGTGGTGAAGGTGGTGATACACTGCTCAGCTGAAGTGGCATATTTGTATTCCTCATGTTCTATAATTCATATTGTTCGTGTGTCATCCTATGGTCCAATGAAGCAGCAAGAGGACGGTCCAAGGCCTCTTAAGGCATAGGTTCAGAACTCACACAACTTCATTTTCTACCATGTTCTGTTAAT
This sequence comes from Crocuta crocuta, assembly GCF_008692635.1. NCBI lineage: Eukaryota > Metazoa > Chordata > Mammalia > Carnivora > Hyaenidae > Crocuta > Crocuta crocuta. The sequence goes on from NW_027532594.1 coordinate 261,041, forward strand.
CAAATCACACTAGTCACAATGCCAATACAAATTCAAAGGGTGACTCTACCTTTTGTTGAGCTGGGATGCAAACTGTGACAATGTTTGTAATCTAACATTATGATCTCAGACCACACAACTTACAATCTCCTCAGGAAAAAAATAACCTCACTCTTATTTCAAGACCCTAGAAATCTCATTCAATAATGGCGTCAGACTTGACATGCAGGATCTTGTGATCTAAATTGGATACAGATGCAGCTTTATCCCCTCTTTATCCAGAAACAGAAACACACACACACAAACACACACACACACTTATATATGTATTCACAACACACACACACCCCACACACATCTAAATACAATGCGAATACAAGAAAGGGTAACTGCAATAAATATTCTACTAATTTTTACCAGATTTAAATTGACAGTTCAGTTGTAAAGAATGAATCTAAGTTGGAAATCTATATATACTTATATAGGTGAATTTTGAGCCAGATGTGGAAAGTACCAGAGGTGAGAATTTAATGTGCTAGAATCATGTAAGGGGAAAATGGCAAGAAATGTAAGAAAGTACTAGATTACTAAATAAAAACTTAAAAAGAAGTTGCATAGAGAGTTGCTATAAGGTGTAGATCATAAAAATGACATGAACTGAGTTGTCTTTAAGAAGATAACTATGATGGGGCACTTGGGAGGCTCAGTCAGTTAAGTGTCTGACTCTTGATTTTGGCTCAGGTCATGATCTCATGGTTCGTGAGTTTGAGCCCCACGTCAAATCCCCCCCGTCAGGCTCTACACTGACAGTGTAGAGATTCTCTCTCTCTCTCCCCTCCTCCTCCTCCTCCTCCTCCTCCTCTCCTGCTTGTGCCCTCTCTCTGTCTCTCTCTCTCTCTCTCTCTCTCTCACACACACACACACACACACACGAAAGAAATAAAAAGGAGTTAATTATGATTACAGAGCAAAAATCCATGAAGATTTGCAAGAGGCAGTAAAATCATTAAGGTGTTTATAATGTTAACCTGAATAAAGGTTTAGATGATTAGCCTCAACTAACAAAGTGTTGATAAGAATGGAGTACGAGTAGATATAATCGACTCGAAGACATGTTAGGTGAAAGACTGATATAAATGGGTGATTGATTAAATATTGTGGATAAGATTGAATATGGAGAATTTTCTCTTTCAGATTTTTAACTTGAATCAAATTAGAAGTACTGTTCATTGATGTAGAAATACATGACAAAGAATCTTCTGGGAGAACAGTGACAAATTTAATATTGGATATGTTGAGCTTTAAGATGCCTGGAAGAGACATAGGGAGATGTGTCTAGGATATAATCAGATACTTAATTGAGTAAAGACACTGGGGCTATACCCAGGCTATGGCCATATCTCTAGTTTAGAGACACACCTGGAGCCAGGAAATCATGTGAATGTAATGGGCAGAATGTGGGTAGAGTGAAAAAATATTAACAAACTTTGAAGACTCCTGATATTTAAAGGGTTGGGAAAGGCGAAAAGGAATAATAATTATGGCTATAAACAAGCAACTATAACTGATGAAGTTAAACCACAAACATGTGGCTCTTGCCATTATCTCACTCCTAGAAAATAGAAGCCTGTCTGTCTCAAAGGCCCATGCTCTTTCCAAACCATCACATGGATTTTCACAAGTTGTGTCCTTTATAGAATAAGAAAATTTAAGAAAACCTTACTACCATTTGTAGCACCCCAGAGAACTCATGCTTTTTTTCTTTACTCTCAACCATTTAAAATACTGGAGAAAACAGTATAGATCACTAATCTTGCCCAATGTCATATAAAAATAATTCAACTGCTAAGAATCATTTATGTATAAAATATTTCTATTGTTAATTATCTGACAACCTAAAAATTTCTAAAATTTTTGCTTAGTATTAAATATTAATACAAGTTTCCACTGTACCCTGTCCACCACTCCCCTGGCTTCTTGTTGAATTCTAACTCAAAGAGCTTGGGTATGTATAAAGCTCCAGTATCTGAAAAAGGATTTGCTAGAGATAAAATGACTACAAATAAGTGTGCATTTTTTAGTACAGTGAACTTATTTTCAGAAGCGTCACTCATATATACTATGGTCAGCTTTTATATTTGAATAAGCTCTTTAATTTTCTTAATGTGATTATGTTAAAATGATCTTTTCTTTTTACCAAAAGTAAGAACTACTGATTTTCCCACCTAGAGAAGTGATCAAGATGATATAGTGGCCACTGATGTGCGTTTTTAGACTAAACTTTAAGAGCTTTGATTGGAATTTTCTCCTAAAATAGAACATTATCTCACAGATTATATTTCTCCCAATTGAGTCAACAAACCCAGGGCTTAATGTGGTCATCTGCAGTCTGATGAGGGCGACTAACTCTTATCAAAGAAATTTCTATAACTGAGGAATTTAAAATACCCTTGCCATGGACTTTTCCCTAGAAATTTGGATTACTTGTTCCATGGTTGTTTTATTTTCTTCAGTATTTTTTCAAAAACACTCCGGTGATCTTAAGTTGTAACCACATTTGACTACCACCATCTTACCTGATCCACAGTAAGTTTTAGACGATGTTACTTACTGTTTTTATTTTTTAAAAGGAAATGTTTGCTAGTAAGTTATATAAAACACTTATTGTATGCTGCCCTATAAATTTATTCACAAAATAATTTTATTTCTTTAGATAAGGCCTTTGAAAAAGCTCTTGAGCAACTGTAAAATAGCAAAATTATTTCAATCAAGGGTACTTTGAAAAAATTAATCCTTCAAAGAGATTTTCAGCTATTTTAAATAATGCCTAATTTTACTTTTAAAACTGATCAGAAACTCACTGGAATGAAACTCAGGAATGACACCCCAGGCTATCATTCCTTTTGTGAAATGCAAAGACCTGAACATTTGCTGCCAGCAGTAGTGAGAAGTGACATCTTCAATAATCACTAAAATTCACCAAACATCCTAGGTGATATTTGGTGAAGCAGAATGTTCATTACGGTGTTTGTCATCATTTTTCTTTTTTTACTTCAATATACATAGAACAAAAGTTTTTTAGTATATACATGTCAGAAACCGGATAGTGGACATAAAACCCACCAGTTGGCCTGTCTGAAAAGATTCTAAAGCAAAGTCCTCTGAAGTTAAAACTGTCAATTTGCTCACCACATTTTTAATAAGGAAACAGTTCCCTGTAAGTTTCCATATCTTTTATGAAATCTTTAAAGATTCACAAGGAACAGATATCAGACAAGAGACAAATGGACTTTCTGAACACTAAGTTTAATTGTGTAAAATACATCTGTTCTATTTTCATAACATATACTATAAAAAGTTAGAGAAGCAAAACTTGTCTAAGAAACCCTTACTCTGGTTGGATTTGTATAGCGTTCTCTAGATTTTTCATAGCACTTTGTCTATATGACACTATCACAGCAATAGAACATAAGAACCTTGAGGTGACGGATGATCTTTTATATTAATTTCTGTCTCACCAGGACTTGGTCTGTCACAAATGCTAAATATCTATTTACTTACCCAGTGGGTAAACAGAATAACGTTTCTTGGCTTCCACTACATTAATAATAGAAGTGATGAATTAACACTTTTTAAAAGTAACATTTGAGGCTATTTTAAATGTGGGTGGATCAGAAATATTATAAATAAAATTCGTTGACTTACTCTAAGAGAGTATAATGACAAATGACAACAATCATGCAAGAATTCAACATCAACAACAAATAATTAAACATTGAATGAACCTGACAGAAGACCTTTAAAATGTTGCCAAACTCTATTTGGATAAACTGAATGTTTACAACAAGCCTAATGATTTCATCAGTCTTAATTATAATTGTGGTTTAGTAAAAGACTCACATCCACTAAAAGCAATGAAGAATGTGTCAAATGTGTGAAGATAAACAATTAACCACTGCCCAAATGGTTATTGTTTTGAAAATAATCAGAAACTGGGGAAAATGATGGTAATTGCAAGAGAAAGTCTATTGTCTGTGAGACACCACAGTGATTCTCTTATACAGCAGTTCAGTGTGATGAATTCTTAAGATTTATACCCTGCTTCCACTTCTTTCCATGAAACTTTATGCAATTAAAAAATGTTTCTTAATATTTCAAAATAACAAATTTGAAAAAGGCAATTGTTATTTAAATATTCACGTCCTTTTGTTTAAAATATTTTGTAACAAAATTTGAAAATTTGTTTTAAAAAAGTTTGTTTCTGTATACACACTTCTTATATTAAAACTAGTAGAAAATAATACCCAGTTTTACTATTAGGAAACTGTGTAAACTGATGGACCTTTTGAATACTCACAATGGATTTATTTATCTTTAAAATTTAATTCAAACATTATAATTTACATATATATTAATTTACACATATATAAATGATTTAACATCATTAGGTCTATAATACTTTGTGTTTTGTATTAATTAGCATTTCATATAAACATTTCCATATTTTGAGATGAGATAAACAATTAACATTTTAAACATACACAGCATTCCATCTTATTAATCTTGTATACTTTGCATAGAAATAATATTTTTGTTGGATATTTAGGTCATTTCCAACTTTCATAAAAGTGATATGGAGGCCATAAACGTTTTGCTTAATTTACCTTAAAATTTATTCTGGAGGAATACTTTTCTGGGAGCATATTCCTAATGGGAAAATATAATTTTAAAGTATACAGAAAGTTCTGTTGGTTCCATTTTTTTAACTGTGAAATTTAAGTCTAGAAAGAAGATCATACTAAATTTTAAGTATCGTAAGAAACATATAAATTGCATAAACTCAACAAGTCAATATGTGGTGTTTACTTTCATTTTGCCAGCTTCATAGGAATATAAATGTATCCGAAATTGTTTTAATTTGCATCTATTTGCTACTAAAAATATTTTTTTCTACAAACTGCTAAGCTGTCCGTTATTCTTTATGTAATAAATGTCATAAATTTTAGGTACTAAATACAGATTTTGATTGTTACATAGATTTGGTACTAATTTTATTACTTGATATTTATATTTTATGGGTATTTATTGATTCTATCAGTTAATAAATCTGTCGAAGACTTTCATTTCAAGATAGTTATATGAGTCTGAGCATCTATCTAAATTACCTACAAAATTTGCATTGCAAGTAAGATATAAAAATGAGCTTTTACACAAGTAATAATGCTAGAAAACAAGGAAGGATACCTTAAAGCAGGCAGAAATCTTTGAGCAATGTTGATATATATGGTGTACATAGGATTAAAAAACTATTAATTTCTCTTGTCTCAATTTAAGTAAATAATCATTTACAACAAATGGTATTTCCCAGTACCTAACTCTAAATACAAAGCAATAGACCAGGGAATACAGACTCATCAAAACATAGGAGGCAGGGAATAAAACTACTGGCTTAAAAATTGTACCCCTTATCTCATAATTATCAGGTGAACCAGATTCAACACAATGCCATTCTGTCATCATAGATGATTGAAAAATAAAAATAACTAGACCTAGAGAAACACATATGTAATAGTTCTTTTCTTTTTTTTTATTTTTTTTTTTAATGTTTTATTTATTTCTAGGAGAGAGAGAGAGAGACAGCGTGAGCAGGGGAGGGTCAGAGAGAGAGGGAGTCACAGACTCCGAAACAGGCTCCAGGCTCTGAGCTGGCAGTCAGCACAGAGCCCGACGCGGGGCTCGAACCCACGAACCGCGAGATCATGACCTAAGCGAAAGTCGGACGCTTAACCGACTAAGCCACCAAGGCGCCCCTGTAATAGTTATTTTCAAAGAACCTATAACGGGCAGCAGAAAACTGTGTTCTTTGAGAGGAGAAACAAATGAGCTAAGCCCTATAATTTTGCCCGCATGTGGCCTAAAGAAACGTATTGGACTGTGGTGAGAGAAGGAGCACCCCGGCAGAGCATGGCAGTCTCACTGAGTGGAGCTAGTTGAGACGGGAGCTCAAGGAGCTCAGGTACATGCAATCTGCATGGCAGAGAACAGGAGAGAAGGGCACTGGACAGAAAAAGAACTCGAGAAATGTGCATGGGGTGTCCACTGATTCAGTTAATGATGAGTAACTGCAACATACAGAGTGCAACTGCATGCTGCTGGGCACAGGGCAGTTGAAGAACTGGAGGATCAACAATTAGAAGAGTTCATCCAGACATGGAGCATTTTCAGTTTCTTTCTTTCTTTTTTTTAATTTTTTAAATGTTTCATTTATTTTTGAGAGAGACAGCGTGAGCAGGGGAGGGTCAGAGAGAGGAGACACAGAATCCGAAGACAGGCTCCAGGCTCTGAGCTGGCAGTCAGCACAGAGCCCGATGCGGGGCTCAAACCCACGAACCATGAGATCGTGACCCGAGCTGAAGTCGGACGCTTAACCGACTGAGCCGCCCAGGCGCCCCTTTCAGTTTCTTTCAACAACAGTTTCAAATAATTCCGGACAATTAGGACAGCCAATGGAGACCCCAATATGAGCTCACCACAATACTGTGGGCTAATCATAACTAGACCTGCTCCAACAGAACTTAACCAAACAGAAGGATCTGGCTACTCAACAACAGCCTGAAAGAAAAAAAGTTAAACATTCTTTGAAGAAAGAAAGCAAAATCCAGCACTTATAATGTAAAACTCATAATGTCCAGATGTCAAATTACTAGACATGCAAAGAAGCAGGGGACATTTAATTTGTAATTAGAAAGAAAATCAGTAAAGAGAAAAAGACCATGAAATTAAATAAATCATGGAATTAGCAAATAAGGTCTGTTTATGTGTTAAATAAAACAAATTTTAAAGAAAATCATGGAAATGAAGAGAATATAAATGAAATATGAAAAAAGAGAAAATATAACATCTAAAACCATAAAACACAGTATCAACAATTTTTTTGAAAGACTGAAAAAAATAAACAGAACATTGGACTATATTGTCCAAACTGGACATATAATGAAATTTTTGGTAAAGGGATACAAAGGGGTTAATTTTTATATATATATATGTGTGTGTGTGTGTAACATATTACATATTATATATATAATATTTTTTGAAAGTTAAAGTTAAAAGGAGAACTCCACAGACAAGAAAGTAAATAAAATCCTAATAGGATAAACAAATATGACTGGATATTTCAACATTTATCTGTCAGTAATTGAAAAATCAGGAACACAGAAAATTAGTAAGGTTATAAAAATACTTAAACAACACTGTCAAACAAATTGACTTAATTGATTTATAGAATACTCCCACCACCAACAGCAGAATACATTTTCTTTTCAAGTATACGTGGGATAATCACAAAGACAGATCATATACTGGGCCATTAAATATGTCTCAATACATATAAAAGTTTGAAATCTAAAATCAATGATCTAAGTTCAATATAAATTTCGTATCTGAGTATGGTTCTTTTCATTATTTTGTGCCTTTACATTTTGTTGTTTTTCATTTTGCTTCTTTTTCTGTCATGTGATTGTGTGTTTCTTGTTTTTGCTGTTCCTGTTGAAAGCCAGGCATCAGGTTTAGGAAAGAAGACAGACTGAAGTAATAGCATTCATGCCTGGAAATCAGTGGAATTTTTCTTTTACTAGCCCTTTAGCATGGGAAGACTGATTTACCACAGATATGAATATACCAGGGTTTGGCTTTCACAATTGTTATGGTTACTCCTAGAGAATGCACAGGCCTCAAAATCCACATGTATTACTGTGTAGTTAGGATGGGACCATAATGCGGTGAGAGGAGAAGGAGGTTCCATTTTCTCATCAACCTGTACAGTATCTGCCATCTCTCTCTGGTAAGCAAATGTTAACATCCCATATTACTGCCTTGTTTCCTGTGATTTCAGGTTATTCATTGCCCTAAACACTAAGCTTTTTGATAAGTTCAAGGAAACTTGTAATTTTGTAGTTTATTTAGCTATGTTGATGATTTCGTAAATGTGGGAGAAACAATCATTACGGCTTTCTGCATTCTTAGCAGAACATTCACTGTTGTTTTATTTGCATTGTTCTGGTAATTAGAGATATTGAACATCTTTGCATGTGCTTATCTGTCTTATACATATCTTCCTTGTGAGGTGTCTATTCAAATATTTGTTTATTATTGTGTACAGGTGTTCATTATGTGTTTTGGATACACGTGCTTTGTCAGATTTATTTTGCAACATTTTTCTCCCACTATGGTTTGACCTTTTGCTTACTGAATTATGTCTTATGACAAGGAATTGTGTTTATTCTTAGTGTTGATTTGGTATCCCTGTAGCTGCAAATTTCTATTTTTCATTAAATTTAGGAAATTTAGAGGCATTATTCCTTCAAATATTTTTTCCAACTCATTTTCTTTTTTCTCCTTCTTCTAATTAAGTACACATATACTAGCCCACTTTATATCAACTAACACATTCTTGACTCTTAGCACCTATGCGCTGCCTGAAGAGTAGGAGCACATAAGGGAAGAGAGTGGCTAATAAATTGTATCCCTGGATATCTAGGCTTTGTTTTGTCTCCTGAGATATTTATTTAAGAATTTATACTGGGATATACTCCATCCAGAGAAGGTATTTCTCATTCATACCATTTGACTTTAACTCTTTCCTCAAATTTAGTGCAGTTTCCTGTAATGTGACAAACTTTAATGGCCTTTTTTATCTCTCCTCAGGCTTTCTAAAGGTATTTAGTTTGTTTCTGTTTTTGAAATGTTTCTCTTGACTTCTGTTTGCCTTCCTACCCATTAACATTGGAGAGAATTCTGATTCTGTTGAAATAACTCATTTCCCTAGACAATTTTGAGAAGGATAACAAAAGGCTGAGATTTCTAGTCCTGATACTGAATCTCAGATGGGTTTCCTGTTTTCAAAGTTATGACACGAAATTAAAGTTCTTTTTAATTTTTTTAAATTGTTTGCAGTCTTTAGAAATATTTTCTACCATTTCTATATTCCATTTAGGGGCATTTTTCCAACTTTTTTTTTTTCTTTATATTGCATTAGGGGTGGAAGTCCCTGAGATTCAGGTATATTCTGTCAAATTTTCCATGAAATCTAGACTACTGATATTACTTTAAACACTTTAATATTAATAGAATATTTCTGGTGAACTTATGTCACTTTTATAATTCAGAATCTTAACTACAAAGGAAAATTGGTTTATACTTGTAAGTTTTTGCCCATATAAGAAAAATAAAAACTGTCTAGTGAACAGTGAAATTTTAAAAAACTAAACAGAAAAATCATTCCAAAAAAATGGACAATTATATATGGAAATAGGTTCACCATCATTTGTTATCAAATATAAAATATAAATATTTAATAAATATATTAAAATGAGATGTTAAGTTTTACCTCCTAGATTCATAAAAATTTCTAAAAATGTAATGTAAAATCAAAGATCTAAAAATCACCATATACTAGTTGATACCCTTTTCTTATAGGAATTGGCTACGTACACTAAATACCTCAAAAATATGTCTAATTTTAAAATGTGTCCTAAAATTAATTAGAAAAATGCTATGTACAGGGAGAGTACACATATGTATATGAGCAAGAATGTGTAAACAAACAAACAAACAAGAAACATGTGGTATAGTACCATTTATAACAACATCCAACGAGGAAACTACCTAAATGCACAAAGGCAAGTTAGTAAATGATTATGAAAATCCTATTAAAATGGAATAATATATAGGCATTTAAAATCTTATTCGAGAAATATTTTATGTACATAAAAATAATTATGTTGATATAGGAAAAGCAAGTTATATATAATATTTTTTTTTCATTAAAGTGACCACATACATTACAATAAATCATAAACTTGCAATTACCCTAACCTTAACTGTGTATAGAGATTATTGGTATTGGAAGAAAATAGAAGTAATTTTAGATTGTGTTTTGTGGATGTGTATGTCTGTGCATTTCTTTAATTTTCAAGAACTTTGCATTAAGCATGTATTATTTTTTATAAGTCATGTATTATTTTTATAAGTAGAAAATTATTTAAAATATTTTTATATTAAAAAAAAACTAAGAATAATTACTGTGTTTAGAATGTGGGAAGAAGTGCATAACCAGAAGGGAAAACACAGCTAAAACTCTTGAGAAGTTATAGACACATTGCAGGAACATTACGATTGTGAAGAATGCAAAATCAGAGAAGAAAATACGAAGTTTCAAATGAGACTAACAGTAAACAGTGACAAAGTAAGCAGACAAGTTAAGAAAACAGAGCATTTAATACCTCTATCCATTTCTTAAACTGTCTTCTTAAATGCTAAAAGCAGATTTAATTACCCTGGTGGTACTATTAGAGGCTTTAGTTCTGTCAGAGAATGTATTTCCTGTTTCTTTTAAATTATTATTTATTCATAGCCGTATGACTTAAAACACCTCCAGTGGGAGGTATCATGCAGAACTTGGCCATAGAATTTACTCCACCAGCTCTCTTGCTCTTTCCCTTTCCTAAGAAAATAGGATGTCCTTCAAGCTAGTTGCTGTCTACCTTAAGAAGCTAAAAGGGAAGAAAAAATTAGATTTGAGACAAATAAAAAGATGTATTAGTGACAAAAATAAAAATCAATGAAACAAAATATGGACAAAGAAAAAAGAAAATCAGTAGGATCGAAATCTCCTACTTTGAGAAAATCAATATAAGTTATAAATCTTTGGAAAATGAATTAGGAAAAAAATAATTTTGGGGGGCCTAGGTGGCTCACTTGGTTCAGTTTCTGACTCTTGATTTTGGCTCAGGTCATGATCTCACAGTTCAAGGGATTGAGCCCTGCATGGGGTTGTGCACTAACAGAATGGGACCTGCCTGGGATTCTCTCTCTCTCTCTCTCTCTCTCTCAAAATAAATAAATATATAAACATTGGGGAAAAAATAAATAACTTAGCAAAATCAGGAATGAGGAAGGAAACTTTGGAGCTTATACAGATGTATATATTTTTTAATTTTCTATTTCTTCTTGGTCAATTTTCTAATTTCTGTTATTCAAGGAATTTATCTATTTCACCAAAATTGCAAAATTTGTTGGCATAAAATTAGAGGTTACCCTTATTATCTATTTAGTGTGAGTGAAATTTTTAAGTATGTCTTCACTTTTGTTCTCAACATCATTATTTCTTTTCATTTTCTGCTTCTCTTTACTCTTGGTAAATCTAGTTACAGATATATGAATTTAATCTTCCCCAAGAACCAATTTCCAAATTCATAAATTTTTTTCTATTGTTTATCTTTGTCCTGTTTCATTGATAACTGCTCACATCTTTAACATCTCCCTGCTCGTGTTTCTGTGATGGATAGTCTCTAAAATAGCCCCAATTATCTTTGTACCTGTTATCCACATCCTTGTGTAATCTTATCCTCTGGATTATGTACTGTAGCTAATGTCATACACCTAATAGAATAGACAAAAATAATAGGATATTACTTCAGAGATTAGAATAATAAGAGACTAACTTGGGGCTTGCTACCATGTGTGTATTCTCTCTCCCTCTCTATCTCCCTCTCTTAATTCTTGACCCCATTCTCTGCTAGTAAGAAATGAAGGATGTAAGTCTGATAACCTATAAGGAACCAAATCCTGCCAACAACCTCACGAAGAACTCATTAAACTTTCAGATGAGATCGCAGCCTAAGTTGACACCTTATTTGCAATTTTATTCAAGACTTTAAGACAGAAGCACACAACTAAGCCATATTCAGACTCTTGCCTTACTGAAATTGTGAGATAATGTTTATTGTTGTAAGCTACTAAATTTGAGAGAAACGTGCTATGTAGCTGGAAGGATACCTAAAATATGTTGGATGAAATTCAGCTTCCAGTTTCCATTCAGACTACAGAGAGCTGTAAAAAGCGTCACTCCTGCCTTTACAATTAGAAAAACATCATATAAGCTTGTGGTGGTTAACTTTGTGTGTCACCTGGACTGGGCTAAATTGATAGCTGGCAAAACATTATTTATGAGTGTCTATGAGGATATTAGCATTTGAATTAGCAGACTGAGTGAAGAAAATAGCCTTCACTAATATAGGTGGGAATCATCCAATTCACTGAGACTCTGGATAGAACAAAAGGCAAAAGAAGGGTGAATTTGCTATTTGCCTGAGTGGAACATCAACATTCTCCTGTCCACAATATCAGTGCTCCTTGTTCTCAGGCCTTCAGACTGGGACTGAAGAACAGCTTTCCTCTTCTCCAGCTTGTAGACAGTAAATCATAGAACTTCTTGGCCTCCATAAACTCATGAGTGAATTCCTATAATACATCTTCTCACATACGTATGTATCTATGTATATGTATATATATATATCTATATATATATATATATCTTTATCCTGTTGATTATGTTTCTCTGAAACCCTAATACAAACTGCAAATTAACAGCTTTCATCAAACTTATAAAAGAGCTGAGGTCCCAAGTAAATAATTTACCAGAAATCTGAATAAAGATGGGTACCCACAGGAAGAATCAGGACTGGAGCATTTGCTCACTGGGGACAGATGTTGCTATATATCATATATTTCAATAAGAAGAGTCAACTAGTAATTAACAACTGATCCCTAAAGGCCAATTATGGGCTAATATGAGAATGCTAAGTCCCTGTAGGTGGCAGACAAATGACTTTACACATTTTCTCTACAGGAATGCCACTAGGCTTTCACAGGGAAGATACGTGAAAATAAAAAAAAGCTTCATAGTAATGTTGGCTGTAGGAAAGAAAAATAGCAGGCACTACTAAAACTCCATCTAGAATCATCTCCCCTGTCACCAGTATCCTTTTTCTGTAAGGTGAAGGGCAACAAAAGCTGTAGCCTGTGATTACTGGCGGAACTCCACTGCATCTGGGGAGGTGGCACCCCACATGTACTGAAATTCCATCAAGAGTCACCTTCCCATATTTCCCAAGGCAAAGGCCTTGAAATACAGGAATAAATGCAGGGAAACCTAAGCACCTGAGGGAAAAGGGGGAAACCCACTGGAGATGGGAAAGAAATACAGGGAGAAAAAATCGACACTAGGGCTGAGGCAGGAAAAAAATTGATAGAGCCAGTATTATATCTAGATGAAGATAAGAGAGAACTGTGAAGCCTATGATCCCAAGACTCAGGTTCAAAGTACCTGCTTACAACTGAGAGTTTGTCAGAACAACAAAGAATGACCCCAGTCACTTACTGCCACCATGCTAATAAGAATCAAGGAAAAATTAACAGTGAGATACAAGTGGAAAGCTGCTTTCTGGGAAACAGCACCAATGAAAAACCCAAAGTCGAGCATGGAACCAACGTTAAGAAAACACTCTGGAAATTTTATCCCCACTATAAATAAGAGGTATGATGAGAAAGACTTGAAGCCTGACATACTTAACATGATCACAGCCAACACACTTCAAGCCTAGCTCAACTTTTAATAAGATCAACATAAACTGCCAAAATAAAATCTAGCAGAGGGGCACCTGGTGGCTCAGTTGGTTAGGCATCTGACTCTTGATTTCTGCTCAGGTCATGATCTCATGGTTTGTGGGATCCAGCCCCAATGAGGCTCTCTGTCAGGCTCTGAACTGACAGCATGGAGCCAACCTGGGATTCTCTTCTCCCTCTCTCTCTCTGCCTCTCCCCCACTCATGCACATGTACCTATGCACACACATTCTTTCTCTCTCAAAATAAGTAAATATTAAAAAAAATAAAGACCTAGGAGAAAGAAAGGTATGCCACCTATAAGTATTGACATTATTTATCTCAGTTTCTGCTGTACTATACAAATCCAGCTTTTAGGGGAAAAAAAACGTTTTTTTCTTCTCTCTAATGGCTTTCAAGATTTCTCTTTATGACTGTTTTTCACCAATATAATTATATATACTATATGTTGGTAAGGTTTTTATCATATGCACTCTTTTTGGGTCTCACTAACCTTTCTAGATCAATGACTTACACTTTCCTTCAAAATTTGGAAATATTTTCAACTCATATCTTCAAATATTTTTTACTGTACCCCCTCATTTCTTGTAATTCTATAATATCTATGCCATAGAGCTTGGTATATTCCAACAGGTCTCTGAATCTCTTTTATTTTTCAGTCTTTCTTTTTCTCTTCATGTTTTAATTTGGATATTATTATTATTATTTTGAGTTTGAGAAAGAGAGTGTGAGTGGGGGAGAGGGAAGATGAAGAAAGAGAATCTCAAGCAGGCTTCACACTCAGAACACAGCCTGATGTGGGCTCAATCCCATAACCCTGGGACCATGACCTGAACCAAAACTAAGAGTCAGACATGTAACCCACTAAGCCACCCAGGTGCCCCTTAGTTTGGATAATTTATATTGCAATGTCTTCATTGTCTTTTTTAATGCATCTTCTATCTTTTTAAACCCATACAAAGAATTTTTCATCTCAGATTGTGTTTTTTAGCTCTGTCATTCCCATTTGATTCTCTATATTTTCCATTCTTCCTATTTTCATTGTCTTTTAACTATTGAGCACATTTTCAATAACTCTTTTGAAGTTATTTTATACTAATTCTGTCATCTCTGTCTTTCCCTACGATTTGATGTTCTTATCTATGAGTCACATCTTCCTTCTTCTTTGTATGTCTGCCACTATTTGATTTGATACTGAACATGGAGTATATCAAATTTATTAAATTACTGACTGTATTTTGTTGTCATCATTTAAAGACTGAATTGTATGTTTTTTAAGGCATGTAAGTGGCTTTCAGATCAATTTGATCCAATAGAGGCATATTTTTTTACCTTTGTTAGAGCTGACATTACTCTCAAGCACTTTTGAGGTTTCTCCTGAATTAATAATGTAGTGAGCAATGTTTCTCCCTTCCAAGTTAAAACTCATGAATCTCTTAGCCCTGCATGAGCCCTGGAACTTTTCAGCTGATAGCCCCCCATAGCTGTCGATCCTTACTATATGTCTCTTTTGGGGGGGGGGGGCTGGCTTTGTACAATTTCACCACATGCACTATCAGATTTTTGTTTACCCAATCATTCAAGCTAACTCCTTTGTGGATTTACAGAGCTCTCCATCTGTATAACTTCCTCCTGTCTGATATTCTTTTCCACAAAATTCAGCAACCTCGGCCATGCAGATCTACAGTCTCAGTCTCTTTTCGTTAGTACTACATTGTTGTTTTTCTGCTTGTGTCACCCTCTTTGACACCTAGTCTGAAAAATGCCTTCAGGAAAAATATGAGGATAATTCATGCCAATTAATTCCTTCTCTTAGGAAAGTCAGGCTTGTGCTATTTTAAGATTAGTATCTGGAAATAATTTTGTCCAGTTCTGTAGTTATTATTTTCAGAAGGCATGTCTAGTACCAACTATCACTGGAAGTAGAAGTTTCTCCATGGAATTTTTAATGTCTATATTACTTTCTGTTTCTAAACATTCAGTTATGTTCAGACTATTATTATATTTTGTTCCCTTTTCTCCATAGAAATTTTCAAAGTTGACTTTTTTTTCAAATGCACTGATCTATGTTAGTTTATAATTTGTGATAATATCCATGACATTTTTATGAATTAATAAATTGCGAGTTGATAATTATGAATTGATAAAGTATGCTTTCTTCATGTTTATGATGACTTATAACCTTACAGAAATAGTGACTTCTGGCTGTGTCCTGCTCATTTTACTTAGAGCATAATTTCTGGATATTTCTGTACCCTAGAATATACGTGCAATTTTCCGGAAAGGATTTGTGCTTGTGGCTAATAGGGATGGAAGGACCTATTGGCTCAAGATCACTCTAAATTAAATTTAAAGCGTGAGGTTTTATTATCCAACAGCTGATGTGAATTATGTACACAAGATGAGAGGACCATCTTAGAAGTATAACTCGTTGGGAACTTTTTTAATGCTTGCATAACAACATCAAGGCAATTTCTTTGTATAATATTGGATGTGTGTAGGAAAAATCAGATTTATTTCTGGACCACCTTACGTCCCAAATTGGATCTTGTTTTTGTTCTTTCTTCCTGGTCGCTTGAGATCACATAAAAGTTAGTTCAAGTTTCACAGACTTTGCAAATATGTTCAGGGTTAAAACTACCTCAACTCTGATTTCTTCTGTGTTCCTTGCTTTCCTGGACATTTTTAATGGGAATTAGGTTACCAACTGGTATTGAGAGCCTTTACTATATTTAAAATATTAAATATTAATCTTAATTAATATTAAATTAATTTCACCATTAACATTAAATATTTTTAAAATTTAGCTTTTTCTCTGAGAAGGGTTAGTCCAATTTCCTAGATCCTTATCCAATTTAATAAACTGAAGTCCCACCTCATTCTCTAAAGATATATTCAGAAAATATAGGGGCGCCTGGCTGGCTTAGTCAGTTAAGTGTCCGACTTTCGCTTAGGTCATGATCTCGCGGTTCGTGGGTTCCAGCCCCGCGTTGGGCTCTGTGCTGACTGCCAGCTCAGAGCCTGGAGCCTGTTTCAGTCTGTGACTCCCTTTCTCTCTGACCCTCCCCTGCTCACGCTGTCTCCCTCTCTCTCTCACTCAGAAATAAATAAAGCATTTTAAAAAATAGCTGTATATGTACACACACACACACGCACATGCACACACACCAAACATTAAAAGTGATCATCTTGTAACTTGGTTAAAATTGCTATGTGTTAATTTATTTCATTTTAAAAATTATTATGCAAGGGAATATAATTGAATTTATTACTTCTATAAGCTTTTTTCAATTTGCTTATTACAGCTATTATTCAGGAAATTTGAGTTAAGACATAGATGAATAAATGTGTACATATATGCATGCACATGTATGCCCAGGGGTTACTGTTTGGTAAGTGAGAAAGGTTTTTTTAATTTTTTTAAATTTTATTTCTGAGAGAGAGAGAGAGAGCAGGGGAGGATCAGAGAGAAAGGGAGACACAGAATCTAAAGCAGCTCCAGGCTCTGAGCTAGCTGTCAGCACAGAGCCTCACATGGGGCCCGAACCCATGAACTGTGAAATCATGACCTGAGCTGAAGTCAGACGCTCAACCAACTGAGCCACCCATGTGCTCTGGTAAGCGAGAAATTTTGAGTGGAATGAAATTTGAAAATCCATTTGGTTTAAGTATAGGCTGAACCTACTTCCTGTTCCAGGAGTGTAAGTGAACTGACCCAATCAATAGTGTTTAAATCTTTTACAACAAAAACGTATTTCTCACAGAAGCAAATAGATACTTCTCAGAAATTCTGTCTATTCTATCCTTGGAATATTATCCTTCGTTGGCTTTCCTGATAACACTCTCATCCTTTTCTAATCTTTTCACTCCTATTTTAAAATCTGTGGTGCCCTCAGGGTTCTGTTGTCATGGGTCTTTTCACATTGCATAAGAAATTACCTTTAGTTCCTTGAATTCAACTGCCAATACATGCTTATATATTCCAGTCATCAACCTCTAGTCTCAGCACCCACTTTATTGCTTCCATTTATTATTTGCTAAGATACTGAATTCCATGTCTGAAATTGACATCATGATCTCACCTCTGAGCATTTTCTGTGCTCTTCTTATTATCTTAATGAAGTACATCCCAATCTGCTCTACTGCAAGTCAAAACTACATGGGAGAACCCACATTTAATCAATCATCAGATTCTTTGGGTTTGATTCTATCCCTTCTAGATCTCTTTATTCACCCAGTATCTCTGCATCCATTCTTCTAGGTCATAATACCTCTTCTCTGGACTTCTGTATTTCCCTACATGATTACTGCCTTTAGTATTCTGAAGCCAGAAAGATAGTACTAAAACGAATATTTATATATAATTTTATAGTGATAGTGACTTGGTGATAACTAATATAATTTTATTATATTAGTTGTTTAACTGAGGTAAAATCCAAAAGACAATGTACCATTTGACCATTTTAAAGTGTACTTTTCAATAGCTTTAATACACTTGCAGTGTAGTACAATCATCACCATTACCTCATTTCAGACCATTTTCATCATTGCCATTAACTAGTCACTCTCTATTCTCTCATTTACCAGTCCTGGCCACCATCAATCTGTAAATCATGTATCTGCAAATCTATCTCTATGGATTTGCCTATTCTGGACATTTCATGTAAATGGAATCATGCAATATGTTACCTTTTGTGTCTGGCTTACTTCACTTAACATGATGGTTTTAAGTTCATCCACGATGTAGCACATAATCGCACTTTACTCCCTCTTATGGCTGAATAATATGCCATTTTATGGATATACCACACTTTGTTTATATATTTATTAGTAGATGAACATTTGAGGTGTTCCACTTTGTGGCTATTGTGAATAATGTTTTATGAGTATTGATGTACAAGTATCTGTTCCAAAATCTGTTTTGAATCATTTGGGGTAAACAAGAATGAAATTACAGCTCATATATCAATCCTTGAACTTTTGGAGGAACTGCCAAACTGTTTTCTAGAGCATTCAACAGTTTCACCAGCAATCTATGAGAGTTTCAATTTCTCCACATCCTCGTCAGCACATAATATTTTCCTTTCTTTCACAGCTATCCTAGCGGGCATGAGGTCATATCTCTTTGTGGTTTTGGTTGGCACTTCCCTAATGGCTAATGATGTTGAACATGTTTTCATGTGTGTATTGGCCAACTGTATACTTTATTTGGAGAAACGTCTATTTAAGTCCTTTGTCCAATTTTAAATTGAGTTGTTTGTCTTTCTGTTGTTGAGTTGTAAGCATTTTTACATTTTCTGGCTAGTAGACCATTATCAAATATATGATTTACAAATATTTTGACACATTCTCAGGGCTGTCTCTTCACTTAATTGATACTGTCTTTTAATGCACAAATATTTAATTTTAATAAACCCCAGCTTATCTTGTTTCTTTTTCTTTTGTTCCTTGGGCTTTTAGTATCATTTAAGAATTCATTGCCAGATTGATATTAATAAAGCTTTATCCCTATGAGTTTCCTTATAAGAGTTTTAGAATGTTAGGTATTAAATTAAGGAATTTGATACATCTGGAGCTAATTTTTGTAAGTGGTGTGAGGTAAAGGTCCAACTTCATTATTTTGCCTGTGGTGATCCCATTGTTCCACTACCATTTGTTTGAGAGATTATTTTTTCTATGTGAATGATCTTGGGACTCTTGTTGAAAGTCACTTGAGCATACGTGTATTGGTTTATTTCTGGATTCTCCATTATATTCTATTAATCTGTGGGCATATCCATATGCCAGTATCACACCATTGTGATTACTGCAGCTTTGTAGCAAGTTTTGAAATCAGGAAATGTGTGCCATCCAAATTTGTGTTTCTTTTTCAGGACATTTTTTTGGCTATTCAGGGTTCTTAAAACTCCATATGAATTTTATGGTCAGCTTATTTATTTCAGGAAAAAAAGGTACTTGAAATTTCGATAGAGGTTACAATGAATCCATAAATAATTCAAGGGATTAATGCTATCCTTATTGCCTTCCAAGTTACAAATAAAGAGGACTTTTTATTAATTTAGGTCTTTTAAAACTTCTTTTAACAATGTCTTGTATTCTTAGCGCATAAATCTTATACGTCCTTGATCTTTTTACATTAAAGTCTGCATTTTTGTCTTATTTATTTTTTTTTATTTTGAGAGAGAGAGACAGTGTGAGCATACATACATGCACATGAGTGGGACAGGGGCAGAGAAAGAGAGAAGAAAATAGAAAGAATCCTAAGAAGGCTTCATGCTGTCAACACAGAGCCCAACATAGGGCTCAATCCCATGAACAATGAGATCATAACCTGAGCTGGAATCAAGAGTCACACTTAACCAACTGAGCCATGCAGGCACCTTTAAAATGTGTGGTGTTTTAAACAATACACCAATAAGGAGAATTTTTGGTGCAACAGTTTATAGTATATCATTTCTAGTAAACTGAAGTACTAAATTCCTAAACTGGTTTCCATGGTTTCTAATAAAAAAAATCAAATGTTAATATTTTTGAGGATCTCCTGTATATCATGAGTCATTTCTCTCTTGCTGCTTTGAGGATTTTCTTGGTCTCTGGCTTTCAACAGTTTTATTATAACGTGTTTCAGTGTGATGTCTTTGGGTTAATCTGAACTGGGACTCATTGGAATTCTCAAATATGTAGATTCATATGTAGTTCATCAAATGATAAAGTTTTTATCATAATTTCTTCAAATATTTCTTATACTTCTTTACTTCCCTCCTCTCCTCTGGGTTCTCTTATTATCCATGCCTGGGTATACTTGAAGGTGTCTCACAGGTTTCTTAGACTTTGTTTATTTTTCATAATTATTTTTTCTTCTTTTTTTTTTTATTTTTGAGAGAGAGATGGAGAGAATAAATCTTAAGCAGGCTCCAGTAAGACACAGGGCTTATCTCACAACTGTGAGATCATGACCTGAGCCAAAATCAAGAGTCAAACACTTAACCAACTGAGCCACCCATACACCCCCTCAGCTTTTTATACTGTGTAATTTTGTTTACTAATGTTCTCTATTTAGTGTGACATGGTTCTCATTGTTTCATTTAGTTCTTTGCACATCATGATTTCCTTTAGGTCTCTGAGCATATATAAAATAGTTGGTTTAAAATATTTTTATACTAAATCCAAGGCCTAGAATTTCTCAGCTTAGTTTCTATTCATATATTTTTGTTTTCTGACAGTTTTTGCCATTTTGTTCATTGCTTTTCTGGAAGGATGCCTTGGATCCTATTCCACCATTTCTACTGATGTATCCCCTATATTTTACTTTAAAATAACTTATTTTTTCCTAGTTTCTATTCATCCTCCTTTTTATAAATGTAAAAACTTACTTTGATTTTCCTCTTCTGGTCATCCTGTGGTACTCATTAACATTCTTTGCCAAATACCTCTCACCCTAAGTATACGGTAGGTTTTGCATTTTCTCTCCCTTCTTACAGTTATATGTTACAGCTAAATTTAGTCATTTGACGTGACAGAAACAGTTTTAATTTGGGGTCAAGCACTGTAATACCTGATGAGACTTTATATATCTCTATCTTTCTCCCCTTCTCCCCACCCCCAGTCTATCAGAGAACAATAATTGAGATGGTGGTTGTTCCATAACATGGACTTCTTATTGACTGCAATAATCTGCTTGCCTATAGATACCAAAGAAAGTAAGTGAGAAATGCATATTCATTGTGTTAAGCCACCAAGATTTTGGAAACTGTTACTATATCATTGGTTCTCAAATTTTAGGGTCATAGGAACCTATCATACTCTTTGGGTGTTACTGATGACCCCAAGAGGTTTGTGTATGTGGATCATATCTGTTACGATATTAGAAATTAAAATAGAGAAGACTTTAAAATATTAATTGAAATAGCAGTTATAAACCTTTTGCTTTTTTTACATTATAAAATAAATAACATTATGCTATATTTTTAAAAATCACTTTTATGTTTGACTTCATAGAATATTACTGCATTCAACATAGTATGATACAACATGTTATTAAAACATATAACTCTATGTACCTTTGCAAAAGAATCAGAGTGAAAGAGACAACATTTTACTATTATTATAATTTTTTTTTTTACCTTATAAACCCAGGGAAAATTTCTGGGGGATGCGCAGAGGTAACCTGCAGCATGTTTTGAGTTAGTCCAACAAACAATCTCAATTGTCAATTCACTGACATTGGTTCAAGAATGAGCATTTGTACCCATCAAACTAAATCAGAACTACAATGTGAAAGAATGTAAGGTTTGCAGTTACTATCACTTTACATTTACCATATAGAGCCCAAGAAAGAAATCAATACAACAAAAACCTAAACTGTGAGATCAAAGTCTATTGAGCAAAAGATTTTAACCTTGAACCCAATCATGATTAGTATTATACATGCCTAGATTTCAGTCATGTTATACAATGATGTATCTTTTTTACTTTTAAATATTTGGGCTAAAATTTCTCTGAAACTGGTAATCAAGAATTACAACTGAGGTGCACCTGAATTATAACTGAGGGGCACCTGAGCTGGTTGAGTGTCTAACTCTTGATTTCAGCTCAGGCCATGATACCAGGGTCGTGGATGGGATCAAGCCTTCCATCAGGCTCCACACTGAGTGGGGACTCAGCTTAAGGTTCTCTTTCTCTCTCTCTCTCTCTTTCTCCGACCCCCCAAGCCCTCTCCCTCACTCATGTGCTTTCTCTCTCTCTCACTCAAAAATAAAAATAATAACAAAAAGAATTATAACTGATACATATACTCTTTCACAACAATAGATAAACCAAACTACAGAATTACCCATGGGTTCTCACTAATCTCAAGATAAAGTCCAAATGTATAAAGCCTCTTAATATTTGTCCCCTGTTTACTTTTTCAGCCCCATCTATTTCTTCACCATTCCTTTTCTATGACAGAATCATGAATTAATTTTAGTAATTGAGAGTGCCATTGTCATTTTCAACCTTGCTGACTTGCACTTGTCTCTGTAATCATCTCCCCAATTCCCTAGCAAATTAATCATCCTTTAACCCTCAGCTTAAAATTCACTTCCTCAGGTAATATTTCTCTGATGCTTCAAAATTACTTTTGGATTACTTTACCTATTCTTTTCATAAAACTAATCATACTATATTGCAATTATCTGTTTGCTGGACAATTAACTCCTGAACATTGAGATAAGTCATGGATTTACTTCTTTACTCATTTATTATATAAATGTTTGTTAATTACCTATCATGCTCGATTATAGGCAAATATTGGAGGGCAGGACAGACATAGCTTTTGTCCTTAGGAAAAATATTTGTATATTTGGTATTTGGTATTTTCTTTAGGAGATTTCTCCAAAAAAATAAATAAGGAGTAGTTCTATTTCTCCAAATTCTGCATCTAGCATGGCATGTCAAACCTACATCACCACTGGGTAGTGGAAAATCTTAATGAGAGTACAATTCTCTTCTATAGATTTTCACCATTTTCAGTCATTAGAACAGTCTGATTTTTGTTTTGAGACCCAATTGTGTTCATTATTCAAATACAAACTAATTTCCTGCTCAAGTGTCTTTTTCTCCATGATTATCACCCTCTTCAAGGTGAACCTTCTGTATTGCATAGAAGGTTGAAGGGGAGGCAAGAGTATTTTTCAAATATCTCCCCCTCTAGAGGAGTTTAAGAAAGAGAACTTTGTCTCTTTATTTGAATGAGCGTAACTTTTGTTCCAGCATGGTGTCTGAGGACTAGAAGTGTCTGAGGCCTAGAAGTGGGCACACATCGCTCCCATCATGCCCCCACAGATGAGGTCACCCTTATAAGGTGACTTCTTTGGCATGTGTGTTTGCCTAATGAACTTTGACTGCATGTTTTGGTACAGCTCCAAGGGGCTTAATATGTTATTTCTCTGTTGAACACTCTTCCCCACTATGAAGAGGCAATGTTTTTTTTTCCCAATAATTTAAAATTCTCCTATTTTTATACAGTCAAATATTTTTACACAGGCTTTTTGATACATAGGGCTCCGCTTAAAATGCCTACAGGGGGGCAAGTACTGGGAGTGGTTGGCAGTCTGTGCTCCTGCTCTATCAGCCTCCCGCCATACTTTCTCTCCCAATTATTTTGTTCCTATTCTGGCAGCACAGGGGCATGTTACTAAATGTGCTAACTAACTTTATATCTAACCAGAGAATCCTAGACTTCCATTCTTGCACTGAGTATTTGTAAATTATTTCCTTTGGTTCCCACTCTTACATTTTTAACTTAGTTTTAAGTTTTATTAATGAAATTTTCAATCAAAAAAATAAAGACAATAGAATAATGAATTTTCATGTATATTTTAACAGTGACTTGAATAATTATTAACTTAGAGCCAGTCTTGAAGACCTTGCCCTCAACTTTACAACTAGGAGGTGCCCCTCTCTCCTTTCCATGTCCCATAGACTCTCACCACAAACTCTGAATTTCTGAAGTACCTTCCTCAGCTCTCTCCCTAATTATTTTTTTATATTGACTGGGAAGTAAGCTGTAGGGATTGGGTGTTAGGAAGAGTTTTCTGAACTTGTATCTCACCCTAAAGCTTGTGGGTAATGGTTGACCCAAACAGCGAAGACTCTTCTGAACTTAGAAATAGAGAATATGGAGTTCTTTTTTGTATGAGTCACATGCTTAAAACCATTATAAAGTTTCTATTACACATATTTTTCAATAAAGCATGATAGGCATTAGGGAGGGTCAAGTTAGGGTGCTATGTAAACACGTCAGGACTTCTAATATTTGCTAAAAAAAAAAAAGACCTCTTGAACTGGCATTTAGGTCTAGAAAGATATATATATTTTTTTCTCTGTATATGTGATCAAAGGTGTAGGAATTGCATTACCATAGAATGGAAACCAAGGACTAGTAAAAGAGATCATGGCTTTTGAGGGACTAAAGGGAGTTCAGAATGTTTGAAATATGAAGTGTTGGGCAATGACACCATCCTATAAACCAAAATTGCTAGCTGTAAAAATGTTTTAAACCAAGCAGAGGTACAATATTTAGGATAAAACTGAGCTCACTTAGTTTACAATTAAGCTATATGAGATAAACTTCAGTAATAAAAAGGAGGGTAACCACAAATGTACTGAAACAGCAAAGTTAAAAACAAAAAGGGCAGAAAATCCAGTTAATGTACATGAAAATAAAAGGATAGGTGGGAATATTAATATTAGATAAGTGTAATATAGAGCCAAAAATTTAAATGAAACATTTAATTCATAGAAGACATGATTTAAAGTAAATACTATAATCCTTTTAAAAATGTGAGGAACAAATAAAGGTAAGAGGAGGGTTTAGTTACAGCCTTGTCAAAATGTCTGCCGAGTGATCAAGTTAGAGTCCAGGACACATACTTACAGAAAGTGAGAAGAAGTATTTAATAACTTTTATAATAATTTGACATTATTGTAAAAATTTTATTTTATCTTATAAACATATTGATCTTCAATGATTGGAATTTTTTTAGTTATTGAGAAAGATAAAGACAGCATGAGTGGGGAATGGGCGCAGAGAGAGACAGAGAGAAATAGACAGAGAGAATCCTAAGAAGGCTCCATGCTGCTAGTGCAGAGCTTGACCCAAGGTTTAAACTCACAAAATTGCAGAGAGCATGACCTGAGCTGAAACCGAGAGGTGGACATTTAACTGACTGAGCCACCCAGGTGCCCCCTGGAATTTGTTAATAGTCTTTTGATAGAAGTACTTTGTGAAATACTAGTTTAGAATAAAATTACAATCACACTTCCTACCACTGACTACAGAGGGATGCAGTATGATTTGAGGCTTTTTGGCAACTCTAATTATCCATTCAAATCTTTTCAATTCCACCTGGAATTACTAATGTTGTCATGGTGCATAGGATAAGAACAGCTTTCTTTCAAGGCTGTGCCCCTTCTAATTTATAGAAGTTATTAGACATAGCTCCTGCAGGAATCGAATATATACTGGGCAAAAAATAAAATAAAAATAAAAATAAAAATAAATAAAATAAAATAAAATAAAATAAAATAAAAAAGACAGGAGTGTGGATCTAAAGACCAGATGGGGCAAGCCTGACTGGGCACTAAGCTGAAGTGTTACAGGAACTAAGAGACATTTGTCTGAGAACTGAAAGAATGAAAGTAGGAGTGACTGTGACTTCTGTGACTTGCTGTGACAAAAGAGCAATGTGCAAAGAAAGAAAGAAGGAAGCTGAGCTGATACATGTCTTTGCTTTGTTTGGGGCTGTCACAAATCTCTAACCCGAGATCTAGACTCAAAGTTAGATTCTTAGCTATCCTTGGATCACCATTATCAACCTCTATCTAGCTACTAATGAACAAAAAGAAAACCTCAGTGAACTTTGCTGAAATGTTCAGCCAAGAAAAGTCTTCAGTGAAAAGAAAAAAATATTCTCTGATTTTTATTCTATTTGAGTCTAGTTTAATTCATACTCTTATTTGTGGGAGGAAAAAAAAAAGAGCTGATATTTCTGTTCTTGTAGTTAACAGTGATCTGGTGCAAGTACTGACTACAAACATGACAATACAGCCCCTAGTGGAAATTGGGGTAGACAAAAATAAGTGGCTAGCAAGTGATGCATCAATTTTGCCACTATTACATTTCCATGGAAGCAGCTATTATTACATGATTACTTACATGAGCTAGCGCCTTCTACTCTGAATGGATGAGGCTTTCTTCTAAGAGGAAAATTTGGAAAACTTACAGAGATCCAGTTTCCTTAACTTCATAGTTCTAAATGAGCACCATGAAATATTCTAGAAGAATGAGGGAATCAAATATGGTTAACCATAACATTAGCAAGTTTGTTTTGTTATGTAATTTCAATACTTGAGTAACATCATGATTCAGGACCCTGTTTACCTGAAAGAGCCAAGTCTTTATTAAAGAGGTATGAAAATCACATGTATTTCTGCTGAATAAGGATTTCAGAAAACAGACCTTTAAAATTACTACATATAACTTCCTAGTAATTAAATTACCAAGTATCAATGTTGTCAAAACTTTTACATTTAAAAAATTTTTCTAGATATGCCAAAAAGTGTATTCAATTGAAAGAAATGAAAAACTATATAATTTATAAAATTATGACATGAAGTTTTGAAGAACAATATATATGTTTATTGGTATTAATTTCTTTGGACTACAAATGTTGTTACTGGAAGTCAAGTTTTTATTCTTATTCGTCATTAAAAAAAAATTTAGGGACTCCTGGGTGGTTTAGTCAGTTGAGCATACAACTCTTGAGTTTGCCTCAGGTCATGATCCCGCAGTTCATGGGTTCGAACCCCATGTCAGGCTCTGTGCTGACAGTGTGGAACCTGCTTGTGATTCTCTTTCCCTCTGTCTCTGCCCTTCCCCACTCTCCCTTTCTCTCTCTGTCTGTCTCTGTCTCTTTTTCTCAAAGTAAATAAACAATATTTTTAAAAGCGTATTTAACGTAAAAGTGCATTCATTTTTATGTAAAATACAAAAGAAGAGCTTCTTCTGTGGTTATAATATAACCATAACTAGTTGGAGGTGGCAAAATGTCCAAAGACTGTATTTCCCAAAAAAGTAAGAAATGGCCATATGGTGATAAATCCTAGCCCTGGCCATTAACACTAATGGGGATTATAGGAATGGATTTTAGGGAATACCCTAAAATTACTTGAACCAGTTCACAAATAATTTTATACCTCTTTCTCCTCTTCTTCCTACCTAGAAACCATTCATTATGATTAGAACTGCTTGGAACATTTCAAAGCAGGATGCAAAACTAAGAACATGAATCAGGATTAAAAAATGGTAAGAGATGAAAATTAGGACCCTGAGGCAATGGTTATGTTATGAAGCCACCACAGTAGCCCTGAACTGATAAAATATGAACTTCTTTTATGAGAAAGGAAGATAAAACTATATGTTGCTTAAGCCATTTCTGAGAAGGCAAGTGTATCTCTATAACTTATAGCCAAATAAAATCCTGATATACTATTAAGTTTGATAACCAGTTATAACTTTAGAATAAATATTTTTCAATTAAAAATTAACTCTACATAAATATTTATTTCAATTTATTTCTTACTCACTAACATTTATTGAGCACATATTAAATGCCAAGATTATTCTAGATATCAGGGATTCAATAGTGAAAAAAAAACACAAAATCCCCTGCTTTATTAGTACATTTATTCTAATGAATATAGACTAAAATTAAGCCAAAAGACATGTAAAATTTAGGTGTTAATAAGTGCTGTGGTGAAAAAAAATGATGATAGGAGGAAGGAAATGATGGCATAGAGATGTCCTTCTACTTTAAGTTATTCTGGATGTTTTTTAAATAAGGTGACAACTGAGCAAAGTCTTAAAGTAGAAGACATAGTAAGCTATATAGATACATAAAAAATGTTCTAGATGTGCAAACAGTGACAACAAAGGATCTGGGCCCAGTGCATATTTGCAGAATTAGAGAAACAAGTCTAAATGAAGGAGAGAGTGAGTCAAGTGACATTGTAGTTATATTCTTAGATCAGCTCTTCTCTACATTTAATATACATACCAACCAGAATTCTGAATTTCCAATAAACCCTTCAGGGAGATCCACCAAAAAACAACAAGGTCTTAAGTGAATTATTGACCCCATTCTTCTTTCCTTCTTGTGTTCATAGTCTTTGCAATGTAATTTTGTGGTTCCTTTCACTAAAGAGATAGAGTATATTTCTCTGCCCCTTCATTTGGATACAGATATATGAACTTAATTTGGATAATAAATCAGGTAGAGGTGATTGTGTGCCCATATTGAGGCTAGACCTTAAGAGTCTTGATGTGCTTTGGGGCACCTGGGTGGCCCAGTCAGTTAAGTAGGGACTTTTGCTTAGGTCATGACCTCATGGTTCAAAGCCCCACATCGGGCTTTGTGCTGACAGCTCAGAGCCTGGAACTTGCTTCCAATTCTATGTCTCCCTCTCTCTGCCCCTCTCTCTGCCCTCTCTCCCTCTCTCTGCCCTCCCTCAAAAAAACATTTAAAGAAAAGTCTTGATGTGTTTTTGCTTCCCCCTTAACTATGTCATTGCTCTGTGAAGAGAGTCATAGGGAACCCAGCCTAGCCCAGCCAGCCTACATCACTGATCTCTGACAAAATCACAGATGTGTGAGAAATCCAACCTCAAATCATCAGAGCTGCCCAGCCCAATACATCAATCAGTCTACCAGTAACAGATCCACAGTCACATGAACCTTAATTAGTCATCTAGAATTAAATCACTGAGTTTTATCTGTACAATACATACATTTAAAGGAATTACCATGGGGAAATTTAAACACTGAACCACTATTTATTTTGGAAGGATACTCATTATTTAATGTATGTTTATAGTCTACTTAGAAGTGTGAAATACAGTCAACCAAGTATGATCCAATCACAAGTTCTATTGGGGTTGTTCATCTTTAGAATCATACTTATTAAACAGGATTAAGCAGGCTATAACTTCTATCATATTTGTAAAATATAAAGTACTTGCTTCTTTTGAGCAAGAAAGATACGGATGTGTTTTTTGGGTTTTGTTTTTTTTTTTTGATAGAAAATAATAGTTGAATAAGCTGTACTCTTTTTGTTGCTGTTGTTTATTTGAGAGAGAGTGGGACAGAGCCAGGGAAGGGCAGAGAGAGAAAGGGAAAGAGAGGATCCCAAGGAAGCTTCATACTGTCAGTGCAGAGCCTGATGCAGGGGGTGATCTCATGAACAAGGAGATCCTGACCTGAGCCAAAACCAAGAACCAGCTTCTTAATCAATTGAGCCCCCCAGGTACTTCTTCAATAAAGTATACTCCTATAAGCTATGATCATCTTAAAATGTAAAAGCAAAAAATCATGCTACTTTAAGATTACACATTTATAGCAATTAATCAACTCAGATTTCTATCTTGATCTTTGCACAGTTTCTTACTATTATTTAGCCAAAGTATAAAACACAACAATCTAGGAGATTAAGTATGGTGTTGAATGAGAATATAGATATTTGTGTAAATACAGGAATATATATGTGTTCATATATTTATATTTATCTGTTTATACCTTTTTTGCATGTTCTTTGAAAAGCCCTAGAAATATATGCAACCAAGTAGCAGCGAACACAATTAATCTGAGATACTCTCCACCTGAAGGAATAAAGCATCCTTGGAAAATGGCTAAGACATTACAAAAGTATGAGAGAAACGTAACAAAAGGACACAGGATCCAGCTTCAAGGGCCTCCCATTGGCCAAATCTGCAAAATTTGAACATCAAACTAAGGAAGAGAGCAACAGGATATTCACTGAATAAAATAGGACTATTTGATTGCTTATTTAAATTCAATGTCTTCCAGCATTGTCTAATACGTAATTCCTATGCCCCTTTGAATTAGTAAGTAATTTGAAGGGAGCATAATATTCATTCATTTATTTATCTTTGTCCCTAAAATTAATTACAAAAGGGTCAATAGAAAGTGTGCAGCATTTTATTCCATGAATATTATTTTACTCTCTTAATTATTTTAATGTACAAAATTTCTCAGATTTGGTCAGTGAAAACCCATTCAGAGTTATTTTGATGTGTAATTTATGCAGGAAATTGGCTTATGCAATTGCACAACTCTGGCTGGCTAAATGATCTCTTTATGGTCATGTTTCAGAACTAAAGGCTGGTGTTTGAAACTGGTAGGGCATGAGACAAGAAGAGAAGATCATGAGCAGGAAAGAATCCCAAGAATACAAGCTAGAACTTCATGAGGATGAACTAAACCCATGTCCATTCTAATGGTCTTTGTCCTTGGTGATAGGGCATTCTGTAAATTCTAGTGTCTTTTGATCATGGAGCTAAGCACACATACCTGTCTCAGGAGTCAGAGACTGAAGAGGTATTCAGGAAAAGGTGGAATGACTGCAGACCAAAATATGTTCCATGCCAACAAGGTAAGTCAGGAGACTGGTAGCTGTAGCTGTGTCAGATACAAGAAGTCATCTTTCTTCCCAATACCATCCAAATCTCACAAGAATCTCCCTTCTGGCCCATCCTAAACAAAAATGTATAAGGAAAAGAAATTTAGCAGAAGTTTTTGAAACAGCCTTAGATTTGGAGACAGAATAGATTATAGCAAAGACTGTATTGTGAGAGTTCACATTAATAGTCAGAAGGGAACCACTGAGCTCTGAATCCTGAAGTTCTGCCCCTTACATAGGAATCTAGAGGTCCAAGGCACCCATCTAACTACCATAAGTAACAAGAAAAGAGTATGAACTAACCTCTGCAAACATGACATAAAAACCAAAATTAGCCAACAAAAAAGGCAGGCCAGAAAAATGTGGCCATGATGGAGATAAAAATTGTAACCCTCTATCTCAAAATAGTTAAAAGAAACCAATTGAAATACAAACTTTCAAAGAATGATATAAATACAATGCAGCCCATCTCAGAAAAGAGATGGTGGGAAAAGCAGAGAAGGTAAAAAGAGAATTAAAAAACAAAAAAAAACAAAAACAGGAGCACTGGGCAACCAGTTGAGCATCTAACTCTTGATTTCAGCTCAGGTCATGATCCCAGGGGATCAAGTTTCAGCTTTAAAACTTCCGCAAAGAAGTTATAACAGAAAATGTGTGTGTGTGTGTGTGTTTATATAAAATAAAGGATAAAAATTATAATAATGAGGGAAAGAAGAAAAGTGAGGAATAAGAGAATTTGAACATTAATGTAAATAATTATATTTTAGACTAATATTCATAGAATAACATAAATATAATAAGTCTATACTAAAATATAGGATCACCTGAATAAATGGTTGGGGTGGAAGGGGCAGAAATATTTCATTTTTAAAATGTTGAGAGAGAAAAAAATGGAAAGCAGGCAAGCCCCATGGTATTATTTGTAGTAAGCTACATCCAAGGATGAGTGCTACAATAGATTGAATGTGTGTGTCCCCTATAAAATTCATATGTGGAAATGTTAATGCCCAATGTGATGGTATTAGGGGATGAAGACTTTGGGAGGTGCTTAGACATAAGAGTGGAAGCTTCATGGGTGGAATTAGTGCTCTTATAAAGGAGACCCAACAGAGCACCCCGATTCCCTCACAGCGTGAGGATGCAGTGAGAAGTGGGCATTCTGCAACGCAGAAATGAGCCTTCACCAGAATGTAACCATGCTGGCACTTTGATCTTGGACTTCCAGCCTTTAAAACCATGAGAAATAAAGTTCAGTTGTTTGTAAGCCACCATTCTGTGGTATTTCTGTTATAGCACCTAAAAGAAAGGTGCTAATATTAATAAGTGGATGTTTGAGGAGGGGGATCATATTTCCATGGCTTCAAAGTATCTCCCCCAATTATTAATTCCAAAGAGAAAATAGTAACTTCATCG
The DNA here is from genome assembly GCF_008692635.1 of Crocuta crocuta. NCBI lineage: Eukaryota > Metazoa > Chordata > Mammalia > Carnivora > Hyaenidae > Crocuta > Crocuta crocuta. The sequence continues at coordinate 292,914 of NW_027532594.1, forward strand.
ATGAGAAACTTGGCTGATACTATCTTAAATAACCTGATAAAAATTAACATCAGTAAGAAGACTATCAACATCAATTCCTTTCAGATATAATACACAGAGAAGGGTACATTTCAGTGGTATTTTTGCCAAAACACACACCCTCAATATAATCATCAGTAAGAATACATAAGGGAAAGGAAGGGAAAGAAAAATCAAATCAAAACAAAGAGGGAGGCAAACCATAACAGACTCATAACTATGGAGAACAAACTGAGGATTGCTGGAGGGTAGGTGGGTGGAGGGATGGGCCATATGGGTGATGGGCATTAAGGAGGGCACTTGTTGGGATGAGCACAGGGTGTTATATGTAAGTAATGAATCACTAAATTCTATTTCTGAAACCAGTATTACACTATATGTTAACTAACTTGAATTTAAATAAAACCTTGGAAGAAAAAAAGAATATAAACAGATAATCCATAAGAAAATAAATGCACATGGAATGTTAACCTATTGCAAAATGCTTATTCTTACTCATAATNATTTTTCCATATCCACATAAAAATCAATTTTGAGCTTTGCCATAGGGTTGTAGGGACTTCCTGTGACATTTGGATGTCTTTAAGTAGTCAGAAAGAGATCCATATTTGAGTGCCAAAAAACAAAACAAAACAAAACAAAACAAAAAAGCTTAAGCCTACTTTATTTCTAGTTTATATGAAGCAACAAAGACTTTTTGAGAGCTGTATTTCTAATATCATAATATTTGGCAAAAATTGCCAAAGATATGCTTGTAAATAAGTCTTCACTCATTTGAAAGTGTAACATCTAAATTTAACTCCTTATCAGAACAACCTATCAAAAAAACTCTGTGATATACATCTCTAATGCTGGTTTGATTGAGCTGGCTGTCACAGCAGGACTTTTTTTATTAAAAATTTGAACACTTTTTTTTCCTCTTGGTGAAGAATGTATTCACAGTAATCTAACAGAAACAGCAGCAGTGACTTTCTAATCAATAGGCAAATAGATTTCTTCCTCTAACCCCACCTGCCTGCTTTTAAACCAATATACAATAGAGATGGAATTGCTTCTTTTTTATTTTCAGAGGATATACACAACTTATTGACACCTAGTTTGGAAATTATTCCAATTACTTAAAAAATATTTTTAGACTATACAATGTAATGGGAATAATAAGGAAGCCTAAGGCTTTCTAACACTTCCAGGTGGGACCATAAGTTATATTAATTCTCTTATTCTTATCTTCCTCAGTAAAATTGTTATTATTATAGAGTTATTACAGCCCAGTGAAATACAATAAGTCTTCTAGCATATTGCCTTCTAAACATTGGGTAATAAATGGCAGTTTCCTTACCATTATTTTCTTCTGGATTACAATGTAGGATATTAAGGTAGGAGGAGCATTAGCATACTCTATTTTTCAAATAATAGGTGACAATCCAGTCTAATGCAGAATGGCCAATATTCTTCCAGTCATTAAAAACACTTACATATATTTTTTGAGCTCCTCCGATATTCCAGGCACTGTTCTAGGATCATGGGGATAATTGTGAACAATATTTAAGAAAAAATAGTGCTCTCATGGAGCTTACCATCTAGCAGGGCAGAGAAGCAATGAACAATAGCTATAAGAAATAAGTTAATTGTATGGCATGATAGACTATCCCCTGGGCTATGGGAATGAAAAATAGAAAAGGTATGGGTGCTTGCTTAAGAATGACAAGTAACATGTGAAACTGCAATAACGTCATTGAGAAATTAGAGCTAGAATGTGAAAGACGTGAGGTGTTAGTCAATTAAGTACCTGAGGGAAGAGTTTTCCAGGCAGAAGATGTAGTCCAAAAACCCTAAAGCAGAAGCATCACTGGTGTATTCAAGAAGCTAGTGTGGCGGCAACAGCTTGAGCAAGTATGTGTACAATATGAAACTGGGATGCCAAAAGGGAAGAAAAGTGGAATACCAGAATATATAGGGTCCTTGTACCTCAGCCAAAACTATGCATCAGACATTCAACCAAGTCAGCAAGACACCCCAATGAGTTTAATTTTTTAAATGGGCTTAGTAAAACACCAAATTTTGTTACAATAATTAATTCGTTTTTCATTCATTCTTAATTTATTATAGATCTCCAGGCATTATGGAAATTAAGAAATATAAAATAATGCCTGTTTTCAAGGAACTAACTTTCTGATGTGCAACTGATACAAAGAATACAAACTATTGGTACAATTATTATACGTGGGTTATCAGACAAATTATCATACAGGTGTTTTTGGAAATACAGAGGGAATTGGTTAACTCTGCTTAGGAGGGTAATATATAATTCAACAAAAAACTACATTTGAGTTGGGTTTTGACATATGAGTATCATTTCAAGAGTCAAAGAGTCAGGAAAATCAGTATATTGTCACATCAGAAATTGCCTCTGGTTTCTGGAAATATATCAGACCATTCATTATTTTTTTAAAAAGATGAAAAATTCACAGTATAAGCTATGCCACAATCCAAACCTAAATAAGTAGAATACATCATTGTTTGGAGAGGTATTCTATGTGGTGCAAAATTTACTGCTATTTAAAGCATAAGACTCTCTTCTTTAGCAATACATTTATGCAAAGACGATACCTTCTGAAGGGAGCATCCAAAGAAAAAAATGGATAGAAGAATTTTCTTAACTTTGATACCAAAATTCCTAGAATTTATGTTCAGGTAACTACAGTTTAAGCATTTCGGTACAATTTTTTCAAAGGAATGTTGCAGACATATATTTCGCAAACAATTTGAAATGAAAGGAAAATTGGTTAATCTGATTCTTTCAAGGAAGAATATGTAGTCTTCTACAATAGAAGTAGGACAGAAAGAACAGAAGAAATGGAGAGGGAGCAGTGGAAATAGAATTACTCAGAATGACTTTGGACTTGTCCTTGTAAATCTAGAATACTTAAGTTCCGTCTTGTCTCTGTACTTGAGCTCCTTATATTTTATCTCTCTTTCTTAGCTGATTACCCTTCTAGAAAGGCCTTGTATTTGATTTTTAAGTCTATTGACCTGGCTGTCAAAGATTCTTGATAAAAAGCTTTGAGCTGTAAAACAAGCAGGCTTGTGCAAATCATGTGCTTACTTTCCTATGCTCCCTGAATGAAGGATGACATTCATCCCTAAAGTTGTTATAAAACCAAAACCAAACAAGCACTATGTGTGAGTGGATAAAATCATTGGGCATTGATAAATGGAAATTCCTTAAGACAAATAAGGTAGCCATTTCATGATACTTGACTCAGTACAAAATTGTTCTTAGGAATAGGTTATATTGACAATATGTTGTATTTGCAGACTAAAGAGGACACAACAAACATGGTAAAGATATAACAATGCAATCCAACCTAACTTATCTATGAAGGCAGGAACAAGGCCAATGCAAATAGGTGGGGGAAAAGAAGTTTTTAGAACAAAATGAACACGAGAAGAAAAACAGTGTCAGATACTAGCACCTTGCCGGCTCAGTCAGTAGAGCATGTGACTTTTGATCTCAATGTCATGAGTTCAAGCCCTGTAGAGCTTAAAAAAATGTGGCAGGTAATTACTGTGATTTCTATTTCTGTGTTTACAGGAAAATTCTCCTCAAAGGAGCCTGTAGAGAGGTCAGGTGTCTAATGAAAGCTGGCAAGGGTACTTGGGTTTCCTTTCTAAGATAATAGAAAGAAGGACAAGAGAAAATGGATTTAACTTTTCTTCCCCAATTCCAATTTTAGACTTGAAATCCTGAGAACTTCACCCTTCGACAATTTTTTTAGTGACAAGCACAAAAAAGTTGGAAAGTTTGCTGTGTGGGTAGTAGTGAATTTCCCTTTCTAGGGATGACTCTACTTCAGGTTCTTTCACAAACCATAATCATTTTTAAAATGTTAATATTTATTTCTGGTCACATAGAGGAATTCCACCAAATACTCTAATCCCTGAAGAGCTGATCATAAGCAGAGAGGTCAAATTCTATACCTTCTTAGTGGTAAGAAATACTACATATATCCAAAGTTTAAGATCCAGACAGGAAATAATTCATATTTTCTTTTGATGAATGCTTGCATGCTAAACACTTCATTTGAAGTGGATATGAGTAATATTTTCCATGGATTCAGATTAGTAGAAGATAAAGATAGTTAAACACTGTTTATAACTCAGTATAATAAGTACTTACATTTGTTTATAAACAACAGTTTACTACTAAGTACTGTTAGAATGAAAGCATAATAAGAATTTAAGTCATCTCAAAAAATGAGGAAATCAAATATCTATTTCTGAAGGGGTATGTAGAGGTCTTATTTGTTAAATTATCAGCTTTTAGAAACTAGGTTTAAATGAAGAATAATATTAATGTGAAATCTCTATAAAATTATCTTCAATGGTATGGTGTTAAATATTAGAGGACTTTTTCCTTTTAAAGTAGTTCATTTAAACCATTATATTAAGCATTAGTTTGGGAATTTTAAAAAATAAAATAAAGACAAATAACTAAAACTCAACAAATTAAATGTTAAATACATAATAGGAACAATTTACCTCTTTATATTTTCACAGATACAAGGTATTCCGAAGAAGCTCAACAGCTTACAAGATAAATATGAAACTAACCAGTAGCACCAAGGGTTGGCTGAGTACAAAATAAATAAAGACTTAGCAATACATTTCATATAGAAGATTATCAGACATTTAGGAAATATATTTTAAAAGGATTTTATTCACAATTACATCAAAACAATTACAGATCTAAGAAAAGGAAACTTGAAAATAATTCTCTACACCCATGTAAAGAGATTTCACAATCTATATAGGAATATAAAATACCAATTCCTTAAAAGTAGGAATATAACAGCCTCACAGGTAGAGTGACTTTATATGAGAAATATCAATTTTATTCTATCTAAATTAAATTCAATAATATAACACAGTTACAAAACCCTTAAATTTTATTTTTTAAGAATAAAAATTCAACTTCATCCTAGAAAATAAATCCATAAAGGGATAAATATTGAGTTAGTGTAGGAATATGCAGAAAATTGCTCTAAAAGATATTAATACAGTGTCACATTACAGCAATTCAAGAATGTACTATTCTGGTCTGTCATAGCATGGTTTCTGCCACTCTTCAAATTTGAAGCTAGCTAGTCACCGCTCACCTCTGACCACTAGCTTTTCAATTCCCCATACACCACTGGTATGTTTCAACATGCAAATTTTTATACCTTGAACAATATTAATATCACAAGTAGCATGATTGGCAGCTTCTTCTCCACTGGGCTTTACCTTTAATGGAGACTTCCAAGAGGCTCAAACATCCAATTTTGTCTTCACCTGCATTGTCCGTGTTTTGTTCTTACCATATTTTTATGTTGCTTCAACATTACAAGTCTCTCCTAGGCCACAGGAACATCATAGTCACAGTATTTGAAAAACCAAAAGAAAATTTTTGTTTGCCTCAGTAGTATTTAGGTAACCCAAGGGCTCAATAAATCTTCCTCATTCCACAGGCCACTTCTATTCCTGAATCAATGGTCCTATTTATTCCCCTTTGAATTATGACACATGGGATAGGGATTTTAATAACTTAGGAAATAAGACTCCAGAGAGGCCCATAGCTCAACTTCTATTTCTTTCCATTTCTGTTTTCCATTTCCCATTGGTAAGATCTAAATCTAATCTGAGAAATAGTGTGGACTCAGAAATTTTCCTAAAAGTTCCCATCTTACAGTTAGAAAAAAAAATTATATGTTTAACTAAAACCATTTTAGGGTACCTGGGTGGCTCAGTCGGTCAAGCATCTGACTTCAGCTCAAGTCATGATCTCACAGTTTGTGAGTTAAAGCCCTGCATGAGGCTTTGCACAGACAGTGTGAAGACTGCTTGGGATTTTCTCTCTCTGCCCCATTCCACTTGCTCGCTCTTTCTCTCTCTCTCAAAATAAATGAATAAATTCAAAAAATTGTTGTCTTTCCTTAATGCTCTTATCTTTAGAATGTCTCTTAGGAAAGTCATTGTCTAGTTAGTATGGAAGTACAATAAATTCAATTAAGCATGCATACAGAAGCTGGGGAAACACTACTTTTGATAGTTGTATTTCCTGACTACACATTTTCCTGTTTACCAGTGTATCATTTTATACTGTAAGTTCCTTAAGGATGAAATTTGATCTACCCTTTGCCTTCATCTTCTTGGGGCCTAAGAAAATAGATAGCATGCAATAGGTGAGGTGTACAATAATATGTGAGACAGTAGAAGTTACTTAATAAGAAGTCTTATCACTTGAAAAATAAATAAAATCATACTTAATATATTTTAAAAAGCATTATTTCTATATAAGTAGATAACAGATACATAAATAAGTACGTAAGTAGGTAGGTAGATAGTAAATGCTAGATAAATAGAAACTTAGATGATAGAAGGATGGATGGAGAGATAATAGATGGTAGATAGATAGGTAGATAGATACATAAATAGATAGATGGATAGATAGATAGATAGATGATAGATAGATAGATGATAGATAGAATGTATATATAATGAAACTAAATCTTCTTCCTAAAATATCTTTATTTTTTATTTATTTTTATTATATATAGATGTATGTATATAATATTAGGAGAGAGAATGTCTACATAAAATGAAAACAAAAATAAGACCCTTTAGGAATAATAGATAGGCTTACATAAACTATATTTCTGCATATCAAAAACACTACAAACAAAATTTAAAGCAAATATAATGCATTAAATGTAATAGATATCATGGATAGAGGGTAAATATCCTTATTAAATAAAAGAAATTCTTGCAAATCAAGAGGATTTAATTTCTACTTCAAGCTTTAAGTATTTAGCCTTTAAGTTATTCTCCTCTCAAAATGCTAACAAAAATAAGGAAGAAAAATTTAAAAACAAAATCAAGATCAAAAGAGAAAATGGTCCAATCAGCTGAATGATAAAAACTGGGGGATACAGAGCAAATATTATCTTTTATCTCCTTTTGCTTTGTTTTGTTTAGGTTTGTTCTCATTTTCACCCTAGATTGATTGAAGTATAATTTACAAATGAAAACTGTACATATTTAATGTGTACAATGCAACGTTACATTGTAAAATGATTATCATAATCAGGCTAAATAACACATTCACCATCACACATAGTGACCACCTTTTTGTGTATGGCAAAAACACTTAATATCTACTCTCTTGGCAAATTTTAAGTACACAATACAGTAGTATTAACTATGGTCACTATGCCATTCACTAGATCACCAAAACTTATTCATCCTAAGTGAAACTTTCTGACTTTTGACCAACATATCTCCATTTATCCTATGCCTAGCTTCTGGCAACCACCTTTCTACTCTTCTATAAATGTGACTTTTTAAGATTCCACATATTAAGTAAGACTATACAGTATCTGTCTTTCTGTGCCTGGCTTATTTTACTTAGCATAATGTCCTCTAGTTTCACAGATGTAGTTACAAATGACAAGATTTCCTTCTTAAGGCTGAAATCATGTTGTGTATACACACACCAGATTTTCTTTACCCATCCTTCCATTAACAGACATTTAAGTTGTCCATATTTTGGCTATTGATATGTATGGAGCAGTGGAATTGCTGGATCATATGATAGTTGGACTTTTAATTTTTTGAGCAACCTCTATACCGTTTTCCATACTGTCTATACCAATTTCAATAATTTCTTGTTTTACTGAAAAAATCCCAATTTCAATCATTTCTGATTAATGGAAAAATTAGGTAGAGCTCAGAAACCCCTATCTCTGAGACACTGGAGGGAAATGAAAATAATCAAATATACAGATGTTACCAACAGAGCTGGGGAAGAAAGTCCACACCAAGAAAAACAAGGGTTATAATAACAAATCCTCCATAAGTATTGTTGAACATCTTCAGTTTTTCCAGATTAGAAGGGCTCATTAATTGTGAGATAAGAATATTGACAGAAGAAACAAAATCATAAGCATCACTACTAAAATGTTTAGTACTGAAATGATGGAAATTTTGCAGGTTTCCAGAGAGAAAAATCAAGTATCTTATGAAGTAAAGAGTGAGAATTCTCAGTGCCAAATATTAGGGAACTGTGGAATAATTTCTAAGCATTTTGAAAGAAGATAATTTTAAATATAGAAATTATACTCAAATTATCATTTAAGTGACTATGCATGTATACATTCAGGTAGAGATTTAATTAAAGCAATTTATTTTTGAGATCTATTATTTGGGGTGTTAAAAAAGATGAATAAGCTGTATAAACTTATAAAATCAAATGAAAGATCAATAAAAATAGAGAGAAATATGAGGCAAATGAGAATTTTAAAAATTATGACAAATGATACGAATATACTTTCAACACTTTGACAACATATGTCACTAAGAATATGAAAATGAGCAAACTTAACCTAAGTTAAAAGGTAAAAATTTTCATGAGTTAATGTCTGTGTGATACATTACATATATGATCAAAGATCTGTCCAGCCAAAGGTGTTAGATTTTATATCTTACACCAGACCTTCAAAAAGTGATTGCCTATATCTTTGATTTTAAGAAGTGAGTGATTTCAGAAGGTATTATTGATTTGGCTAACTTCTTTGAAAAGCAGAGAAATTAAGAAACTATGCATTAAATTACACCTTTATTGTAAGTGTCATGTTGATTTAAGAAATATTAAAATGTAGGTTAAACATGGCAATTTATCTTTTTACACCTACCCAAAGCCTAGAAAAGAGATGGAAATCTTCAAAATTTTTTATGAGCTGCCATAATTTAGATACCAAAATGAACAAGAATAACAGATTAACATACACATACCAAGAAATATCTTGGTAGTATTTATGACTATCTTTGAAAAAAATTCAATAAATTTTTACTAATCAAAAAGGATGTTATAATGAGGTTGAGCTTTATTCCTGACATGAACACAACACATCTAATCAGGTAAGGCCCTGCTATAACACCACAAGAGGAGCCTTATAATGTCCAATTATACAAAACACCAAGTCACATAATTTCAAGCTACTGAAATGACTAGGAAGACCCTGCTTTGTCCCCAACCCAAGAGTTCCAGAATCCTACTGCATGAGCCAGCCAGTTCCTTGTTGGTAGCAGCTACTGTTGGTAGTTGTCCTTTTCAGGTTAAATATCAAATGGGGTAATTCTAGGTTTTCTAGCTAAGAATTCTCTCACTATTCTGGAACTAGTTTCATTGGCCCAGTCCAGGGACATTTGGACCACAATATTATTGGGAAACTAACCCATCATTTACCTCCCAACTTTCCAAGTCTGAGTTACTTCCTATTTCTCTGTTCAGCTTCATTTTCTCCTCTGTACATCTCTTGCCCACCCTGAAAACATGAAATGTTAGCTTTTTCCCAATTAAGAACTGAAGACAGGCAGGGGGTGGGCACAAACTGCCAATTGTTTCATATCCAAATCTGATCATTGGGCATATTACTTAATAATCAATGAACCTCATTGTAAAATTATATTCAAATATATAGCATAATACCATATTTGTAAAAGAATGACATTTAGATCATAAAAAGAAAGCTAGCTGGCTGGAGGGATTGACAGTGAAAGAGAGCGAAGGCTGGGAAACAAAAGGACCCAAAACAATCGCTTCCTGGTGAGCACGCTTGTAACTACGTGAGTGGTTTTCTCTTGGAAAAGAATTAAAGTGGCGACTTTCATGTTTTCATTTTTCCTTCTTTTTTTATGAAGTTTTCTTTAAATGTTTATTTATTCATTTATTTATTTATTTATTATTTATTTTTGAGACAGAGAAAAAGAACACAAGCAGGGGGTGGGGACAGAGAGAGTCTCCAGCAGGCTCTGAACCGTCAGCACTGAGCCCAACCTGAGGATCTAACTCATGAACTGTGAAATCATGACCTGAGCCGAAATCAAGAGTTGGACACTTAACCAGCTAAGCCACCCAGGTGCCCCTCATTTTTTATTTTTTAATATTGTTTATTCTTCTCATGAGTCCATACTTTGAAGATTCAAAAACAAAACCAATGAAGATATTACAAATGAGAAGGAACAAATGAAAATAAAATATTTAAATCCCTTCAAAAAGTTTACAGTTCACATTTATTATTGTTTCTTTTATTAACCATAAATCTTTGTCTATTTCCAAATTTTTATATATGTTTGTATTTTCAGGTGATACATTTTTTTATTGAAAGTACATGTTATAAAGATGAATAAATATATTTTTTCAATCTGTTTAAGTAGAGTAATAGAGAGAAGCACAGGAAAGCCCAATAGTCCCAAGAAAAATAGGAGTGATACAAAGACTTAGAAGGACTGATTACTATGGAATATCAGACATAATAATTCGCTATAAAAAGGGCCTAAGAATGTGCTACAGAAGTAAAGTTTTACCAATACCACAGAAGGAGAATTTCTTTTTTTAAATTTAAACCAAATTAGTTAACATATAGGATAATAATGATTTCAGGAACAGAATTTAGTAACTGATCACTTACATATAACACCCCGTGCTCATCACAACAAGTTCCCTCCTTAATGCCCATCATGCATTTAGCTCATCCCTCCATCCACCTCCCCTCCAACAACCCTCAGTTTGTTCTCTATATTTAAGAGTGTCTTATGATTTGTCTCCCTCTCTATTTTTATCTTATCTTTCCTTCCCTTCCTCTATGTTCATCTGTTGTGTTTCTTAAATTTCACATATGAGCAAAATCATATTTGTCTTTCTCTGACTGACTTATTTCGCTTAGCATAATACACTCTAGCTCCATCCATGTTGCTGCAAATGGTAAGATTTCATTCATTTTGATTGATGAGTAGTTATTTCATTATATATATATGTACCACATCTTCTTTATCCATTCGTTAGTCAATGAAGATTTGGGCTCTTTCCATAACTAGCTATTGTTGATAGAGCTACTATCAACAGTACTATTTGAAGGGTGCAAGTGCCTCTTCAAATCAGTTTTGTAACCTTTGAATAAATACCTAGCAGTGCAATTGCTGAGTTGTAGGGTAGTTACATTTTTAATTTTTTGAGGAACCTCCATACTGTTCTCTATAAAGAAGTTCTTTACAGATTTTGGATCTAACCTTTTATCAGATATGTCGTTTGCAAATATCTTCTCCTGTTGGGAGCCATTCTGAGCCCACTAGTCGAGAAAACTCCTGGTGAGGTTAAAGCAAGTTTGCACGGTCTCTTGCCAATCAGATGACGACCGATATCCACCCCCACTCAATTATTTCTGCTTGAGCACTGACCCCTAAGGTACCTTGTTGATCAATATCGGGAGTGACTTGTCCCCTTATTCTGGCCCTGGTATGATGATTGCACCTTGTGAAGGAACTTATTGTGGGAACTTCTTCTTTTGATTATGGGAACAGACATCGTGTCTCCAGAAGGTCCTGTTTCCCTCCATACTTTCCCTTGAGCTATGAACAGGCTAATGACCCCTAGTCATAAAAGATTGACCTTTACATGTACAATTCTGTTTCTACCGTTGCATTAGTCCAAGATGTTCATACAGCTCAACATGCAAATCAACTAACCAAAAATGTCTCTCATGCCCTAGCTATTCTAGAAATCATAAAAGTAGACACAAAGGTAAATGCACTCAAAGAGGCTATTCTATGTATTGGAAATGAGCTAAACTCTTTAAAGGTATGGTTGGCTCTCTGGTGCAATAAAGCATATAACTGGAAAATCAAGTCTTGCCCGGAGACAAAGAGCCTAACTTAGAGAGAAGGAACAGATAAGGGCAGAAGATAAGTTAGTACATACACCTTTGCTAACTGATGGTGTATAGCAGCCCCTTCCCTAAGGCCTACTTTCCACAAACACCTTCCCTTACCCTGGCAGCTGTCATGAGGATGGATAAGAGTATCTACAAACCTATGACTTAATCTTAGTGTTATTATAATGTGAACACCTTGTTATTTTCTTAGTTACTCAACCTCACTATAATTGGGGCAGTTCTGCAAGAAGACTTCTGTAAAACCTGTTTCTGTACATTTTCCAAAAACACCTTATCACAAAGAGCTATCCTTGTAAAAATTCCATTTCCTGATGCCATATTAACATTTGACCTATAAATAAAGACGCCAAAACCGACAGGACAGAGATGCCTGCCTGGTGATCAGAAAGGATCTTGGGGCTCTCTCACTCTCTTTCACTGACACCGTCCATCCTTCAGGGACCCCTGGACCTGTCGGAGCCAGCGTGGCCTCCAACATTCTCCCATTCTGTTGGTTGCCTTCTAGTTTTGTTGATTGTTTCCTTTGCTATAAAGAAGCTTTTTATCTTTATAAGGTCCCAATAGTTCATTTTTGCTTTTGTTTTCCTTGCTTCCCAAGACATGTCTAATAAGAAATTGCTGTGGCCAAGGTCAAAGAGGTTGCTATCTGTTTTCTCTTGGAGGATTTTGATGTTGTTGTTGTTGTTTGTTTGTTTTTTATCTTGCATTTCGGTATTTCACCCATTTTGAGTTTATTTTTATGTATGGTGTAAGAAAGTGCTCAGTTTCATTCTGTATGTTGCTGTCCAGTTTTCCCAACACCATTTGCTGAATATGTTTTTTTCCATTGGATATTCTTTCCTGCTTTGTCAGATTAGTTGGCCATACATTTGTGGGTCTGTTTCTGGGTTCTCTGTTTTGTTCCATTGATCTATGTGTCTATTTTTGTGCCAGTACCATAGTGTCTTAATGATTACAGCTTTGTAATATAGTTTGAAGTCCAGAATTATGATGCCTTCAACTTTGGTTTTCTTTTCAACATTACTTTGGCTATTCAGTGTCAAAAGGATAATTTATATAATTGTCTTAATTCTCCATCTTCTGAAAAATTAAGTCTCTGAAATGCCTTGCTGCTTAACAATGTATCCAATTAGAACCACAATTAATAAAAAATAAAGATGGGCCATCCTAAGACAAACAATTGATGAACATAAGAAACAAAAGAATAAACCACCATGTATGGAGTTGAAAGTGAGGAAATAGAAGTCTGAAGACAGTACATCTGTGCTGTGTATAAGCCCATACCCTCCTGGTTAATGAATGTTGATTTTGGATTATTCTAGACATTTACTGGAGGTGATTTGAATAAGCCCTTTGGTATATTTTATGTCTTGCTACTGTTCTTGTGGTTAGGGGTTTACTATCTGACACCATATATTGGAGCAATACTCTTCATATTATTTAACTTCTATTCAAGGTGAAAAAAAACAAGATATTGCAAAATTTCTTATCTAGCTCTAGCATGAGCTCACAGAGGTTGTTTATTATTGGAGCTGGGATAAAAAGCTCCAAATAATTAGGCTCCTTCTTTCCTCTTATATCCAATCTTTACCACTCAATTTTGAGGTGCAGTGTGTGTGTGTGTGTGTGTGTGTGTGTATGCGTGTGTGTGCATGTGTGTGCATGCTCGTGTGTATTTTGAAGTCCAGAATTTTTTACAACTGTTTTTCACAACACCACTCTGCTCAGAGTGTAGGTATGTGTGCATTCTCTTTATCTTCATTTACTTTGAGGGCAATTTGTATCTTATTTTGCATAAAATTTTGACATAAAGTTGTGACATATAGGTTATAATGACATATCATAATCACCCAAAGTCCATAGTTTACTTCAAGTGTCACTCTTGGTTTCTATATTCTATGAGTTTGAACAAACACATAAAAATATATATCCATCATTTTAATATGATACAGAATATTCTTCACTGCCATAAAAATTCTCTGTGCTCTGCCTATTCATCCCTCTCCTGCCACCACCCCTGGCAGCCATTGATTTTATTGTCTCTGGAATTTTGACTTTACATTTCAAATATTTTTTTATGTTAAAAGGAAATCCATTTTTAAGTGACAGTTGTAAATAGTTCTGTGATGACTAACATAGAACAAAAGTTATAAAAGTGATTGCAACTCTATAAAAAATGCACACATTTTGGGGCGCCGGGGTGGCTTAGTCGGTTAAGCGTCCGACTTTCACTTAGGTCATGATCTCGTGGTTCGTGGGTTCGAGCCCCGCGTCGGGCTCTGTGCTGACTGCCGGCTCAGAGCCTGGAGCCTGTTTCAGAGTCTGTATCTCCCTCTCTCTCTGACTCTCCCCTGCTCACGCTGTCTGTCTCTCTCTCTCTCTCCTAGAAATAAATAAAAATATTTTAAAAAAATGCACACATTTTGAATAAATACAAATTTGTCTACATAATATATCAAGTCACTAACAATCTATAAAAGGTCAAAGTTTCATACCTAAATAATGTGGAATACTCATAAAATATAATTAACTATAGTTAAAATCATGTTTTTGCACAAATTTCAAAATTGCATTTTCCTCTAAGACTGCAGAGAAGTTTTAAGTAAAGTAACAAAAAATAGAGAAACCAGACCTAACTTGGGAAAAACATACCCTGTGGAAGTTACATTCTAACTGTCTGAATGAAGCCTAGGAGCTTTTACCAGACAGTCTCTACTGGTCAGTGAATGAATATATATTGCAGCTTGGATAAATGAGTGGGTCAAAGAAATATATTACACACCTCCAGCCTTATGAAATGGCACAGAGAGAGAAAGATATTGATATGGAACATGGATGAATAGACAAAAGTAGTTGCATCTGAAGCAACTAGCCCATGCAATGAATATGAAGAGCTCACTTCCAAAATCCAAATTTACTGTGTCTCGTAAAGGTAAAATATAAAACTGGGGCGCCTGGGTGGCACAGTCGATTAAGCATCTGACTTCGGCTCAGGTCATGATCTCACGGTTCGTGGGTTCGAGCCCCGCATGGGGCTCTGTGCTGATAGCTAGGCTCAGAGCCTGGAGCCTGCTTCGGATTCTGTGTCTCCCTCTCTCTCTGACCCTTCCCCTGCTCACACTGTCTCTCTCTCTCAGAAATAAATAGAACATTAAAATTTTTT